>NC_132942.1:31217500-31530000 GCF_034638445.1 Ciconia boyciana | reverse complement strand
AAAAGTGGCATCAGCAAAAGTAGACCAATGTCAGCAGCAGGAGGAGATGCAGCTAATTTGAGCAACTCTGGTTTCATCTTATGAGCAGGAACTTCCTGTGGCAGTGAACGCTGTGCAGCAACAAGTGGAGGAATAGAGGTAACAGGAGATCATGTCACACAGAGCATTTTTAATTAGAGACAACAAATCTGTAAATAATAAACATGAAAGTAATAAAACACAAACAAAACTTTACAGACCTAGATTGAGGTCCTCCAAAATATATCTTGTGTGTCTTATATGATACGTTTTTTGCCTCCATTATTTGCTGTAAACTCTCAGGTAAGCTCTGTTATCAGAGCTTAAAACAGTTAAGAAATTTTAAAATGTACCTGTTCAAGGACCGACACAGTGACATGGCATTACTGAATATTTGTTTTGGGAAAACACAGAAGGGAGGGGGCAAAACCAGAGAGAACAATTGGACTTCAAACACATACACCACGCTCCCCAGTTTTAAAATGCCACTCAAGAAAAGTTTTAAAAGGCCAGCTAATTTGTTTGCAAACATAATGAGCCTTGTTATTTTAATAGAGAATAAATGCAGATCTATTGCATAAAATAAGCTTTGATGATAATATTACATGCAGAGAAGCTACCAGCTTCCATCAAGAGGAAACTCACCAAAAATATAATCAGACAGTCTTATGACATCAAGCATTACAGTGTCTTCAGAATCCAGGTTTAAATGATTACAGCAGAAAAATCACCTATGATTTGAATGATTCGTTTTCAAGAAGAAAACTATCTACATTTATGCGTTTAAACCAAGAAGTGGGAATCAAAAAGAAAACACATTGTAAATGTTCTGGTACATTAGGTTTCTAGATTCCCAAAGCAAAACAACATGAGAAAATTAACCATCAGAAATCAGTAAAGAGACTAGCAATTAGCTTATAGCAAGCTGTTTCTGACTTAATGATTTCTCCACTTCAGTTTTCCCGAAATCAAATTTATAATTTTTCCTTCATTTTATATAAACAGTTCCAGAAATATCTGCAGTTATACACACCATGTGCTAGTGTTCAACACAAGACAGGTTGTAAAAGTAGTATTTCCAAACTTTGGAATCATGTAACCAAACAAGGCACAGCATATTTAATACATTAGCTATTTTTCATAGTATTCAAGGATACATTGACAGATGTACAGTATGAAATTACAGTATGATTCAGAGTCCAAGGCAGTTTGTCTCATACATTTGAACATTTTAAAAATAATTGCAAGGTCGTGGCCTGATTTCTTGGTAGGAGACTTGTAACTTTGACTACATACAAATTTACTGTTTATTAATAATCCTTTTGCTCCAAGTAATTAAGTACTACAATTTTGGCTTAGAAAGACAGCATTAGCCCTAAATAAACATCTGACATTTTAGGATGTTTTAAATAGAAACAATGAAGTTAACTAATTAGAAAAAAATTACATGTAGTACAACAATTGCTATCCTAAAAGTTTCAACTTTAGATAAAGCACTCCCGATACACCTATGAGAGCTTATGTTAAGACAGTCTAATCAGTGTTCACCTAGTGACCCATGCTAAATTTAAACTTCAACTTGGTCCAGAGTATTTATCTGAAAATACTGACTATGATGCAAATCAACAATAGCATAAACAAAATACGTTCGTCTATTGTCTAGCTTTAAATAGATGATCTGTATTGGTACTCATCTCTACTTCATTTCTGGGTGGTGTCTATCAAGTCCTTTTACTTATCTTGGTCTCAGTTTCCAGCTATAACACTTTTTCTCCGTGGTTTGGTTCATGTATTTCATTGTAAAAATCTTCAGTATAATCACCATATTGCGAATAATGTTTACTCAATTAAACAGTATTCTCCCCATCTCTTGACTAACACATCAGAAATGCATTTCTGAGAAAGACTGAGTTCCTTTTTACTTTGAATTGAGAGGACTAACACAAAGAGAAGTTACTTTTTACCTCCTTCACTGTAAGTCAAAAGAGTTAAATCCTGTACAAATACTTGTTTTCTTAAGTCATGTGATGTAAATTTTTCAGTTTGAGGATATGACGTTTCGAAGACAGGCCTCTTACTGGAGGAGCCTGCTTTGGCAATGTTCACTTGGACTGTCATGCTCTATAAAATACACCTGATGTTAATCTGTTCAGACAAGCCTATTATTAACAACTTCAAGATTATTTTCTTAAGCTAGCTGTTAAAAAAACTAATGACAAATGTGAGTATGTATTACTAGACACTCAGTAGCCCTATTCTAACAAGGGTCACCACATTTTCTCCTCATCTTTCAGTCTCTCTCAGTGCATGTATGAACAGTGACATTGATGGTAGGTAAATTGACTAGACCATTTCCAGACATCCCTTCCAATCTCAGCCATTCTGTGAACTAGATACTCCTCCCTGGAGCAACACACACTTAATACACATGCAGAAGACATTTGCAAATTTTGTATTTATCTTTATCCGTAAAGAACATGTAGACCCTTTGGTAAAAGTTCTATACTGCAGATTTTTGCATGAATTTTATATAATTCCTGGCCTAACTCAAAATTACTCACTGAATTAAAAATTATAAGAAGCTGAGACTTCTACATGAGGATGCTTTACTTAAAAACAGCAGCAGCATTACTATCTGAAACAGCCTAGTTTATATCTCACCAAGAAAGATTAGTATTATCTTTGTTCTGGTTAGTGGATTTTTGGATTATAAAATCCTTACACAGTTAGCCTTTCATGAAGCACCGTTAGGGATTAAAAACATCTTTACAAACATGTTCTCATATAATGTAATCATAACAATTCAACTTCATTTTACTCAGAGCAGAAGCGCGCCAATTACAAGCTCTGTTTTAAGGGTTTAATATCAGCAGGTTGAAAATGGGTTAGGCAATAAACTAGCAAAAAGATTCTCAGCCCAGAGAGGATTTTTTTTTTATGTCAAGCACACTTTAAATCTCCTAAGCTGTTTATAATGATAGAGTTGCCAAAATTAGCCCAGCTAAAAATCATGGAATTGCCTGCATCTGTTACAGAATACAAAGAACCCCAAAACATTGCAGAATTAGAAAAAGGTCTTAAAAAACCCCCCAAAACCAACAAGTAAAGATGGCATATTCTGGAGGTTTGTTTTTCTTATTTGTAAACAAAAATCAGTGCATCCATTTTAGGTACAACTATATCTTCATATTCATGAATAGTAGCATTGCCTGTGAGTAAATACTCCGAATTTTTCATTCAAAAAGTACCACAGCAGCATCAAATGTCATTATTATTAAGTCTTGCAGACAACAGGATTTCAGCATGCAGACTACTCCCCTGCATCCTCATCAATGCCTCCCTCCTAATTAATATGATTCTAATGTGTACCAGGACCTATTCTTAATGACGTTTTGTTCCAACTCAAGAATGGTAGTGCAGGTGAATATCGAGTCACAAGAATCCTCTCCTCTTCACTAGCTCTACCTGAACCAACCAAGTAGTAATAGACTCCACTGACTCCATTGAGAAAGAACACGATATGAATCGCACTCCTCTCTTTGCTGGTGTAGTAAGGCTGCGGCTCCCCCAGCAATGCTAACAAGGAACAGAACTAAACAAACAGGAGAAGCATTTAGCTGTCTTCTGCAAAGTCTATCCAGACTGCACAGAGCGAGACACACAACTAGTTGTGGGCATACTGCAGTAAAAGCATCACCTTATTTTGGCCCTGTTTGGCAGAGTGCATTTAGAATCGTGGTACTATCAGTACTGTATAGACAGTTACATACAGGTTGGGTTTTCGTTTTGCCTTTTTTTAAAAATTTCTATCAGCTGACTACTTTTATGACTACTTCTGTGAGTCACTTGCCCAACTCTGTACAGATTAACACAAATTAAAGGAGACATGGTGAGAACGCTAAACAGGTATTTTTTGGAAGAGGCACAGTGACACTCAAGGTGCAATTTCATGCTTGCTTAAAGGCAGGCTACAACTGCTGCTACTAAAAGCGGAGTCAACCTTCTCTCTGTGCTTACATTGGCTCTGGCAATCCTGAAGCTGCATGGAGAGTTGGATCAGCTTAGTAACTCAAGTGAAAATGAATTGTGTTCCCTGCCAGCCCCAGTTCCTGAGCAGTTACTATAGCTGATGTGGGGGAACCGCCTCACATAAATGTGCACACAGGACCAGACGATTGGTGCTTTTCATTTTGGCAGCAGGCAGTCTTGGAATAACATGTCAGTTATGAAATATCAGATATCACTGATAAGGTATTATTTTTCAGCAACATATGCCTTGTTCACAGTTGGTCCATTTTTCATAGGGACAGCAAAAAAAAAATTACCATTCCCATCTTAGAAGCAAAAAATTATTTTAAAGAAAATAATTCTATGTTAATATTTTCTCCAGTTTCTTCTTAGAATGAATTATTTTCCTTGAAATTTTCCTCAGGTTCCTGTAACATAACACATATTTCAGCCTGAGGTGTTATATCCTTGCTGTTACAAGCAAATAAAAGTCAGAATCTTTCTATGGGGAGTGCTTCATAGAAGCTTCTATTCACAACTTGAGATATGAATATAGATGTGAGTCTATAAAAGCTCCCAGCACTCCCCACACAAAGATCCTGACTTTCATTTCTATTTAATAGAGGAAGTTCCACATATCACTAGCACTAACTGGAACTCTCTGGACATTCTTTAGGCTGTTAGCTGTCATAAAAACCTTCGTGTGCTCTTGCAAAAATTGATCTATCTGTGATTGATCTATGTACGCAACTTCGACTTCCTACCCTTACCTACCTGCAAGTTTAGTTTTCAATGGAATGCTCATCTTAGTGGCATGGGCATGCCACTAAAACAAAATTCAAAAGGATTTATAGAACTAAGTGTGTTAGAATTGGTTATTACATGACACTGATTATGGTAAGTAACCGTATATTTAATTTTCCAGTTGGAATTTCCACTTGACAGCTTCCTGCAGCAATGTGCCAGAACTGAATATTAAGATTTGACTACACGCTAAAGCAATTAACTTAATCCCCAACATTTATAAGCATCTTAATTAAATTTATGGACTCTTTCCTCTCTCATTCCCATGCTACTAAATAGGAAAAAAATAAGCTCTTTCCAAAATTACCATATATGAATTGATGTACACTGCACATCTAGCAGAAGATAAAGCATTTCAGAATTCATTTAGTGTGTGAATAAATTAAGTTTAGCACAATATTTAAGTGTGCTTGGAGGTATGAACCAGGTAGCGATAAACAGATTCATCGTGGTAACCGAAGGCTAAATTGCACCGCGCATTTCACAAAAAACACCCCAAACCAAACAAAACCACCACCACCAAATTAAGAATACAGTTTATCTACCATAGGAAAAGTTGTCTCCAGTACTCGTTTGTGAACACCAAATTATAAATATGTTATAGGATTGCTCATATAGTAATAGAAGAATAAAACCCTCACATGCTATTTTCTCAGTGATAGAATTAACTACAACAAAACAGAATGAAGTCATATTGAAATCTTCAAGAAACAAATAAGTCCAGTCTTCAAAACATTCTTCTGAATGAACTATAAAACTATTTTCAGACTCAAGATGAAGAAAAAGCAGCCCTGCTTCTGATTCAGTTGCAAATTGAATACTAGAGTACAGCATCATGAAGAATAGGAAACAATGCTTTAATGGTGAAGACAAAATTATTCAGAACAAGCATTAGTTCCGATTAAATTGTCATCAAGAAGCAGAAAACGTTATTAGGTTATTCATTTTGGCAGTTATTTTTTAAAATCCAGAATTTTCAAATTGTAGATATTAAAATAAAATAATTAAAAATAAACAAACAGAAGTAGCAAAGTCATATAATTACTGAATACAACATTCCAGAATGAACTCTTTACAACCATCAATGAAATCTACTAAAATATTAGAAGGAAATTGCAGTACATTGCATTGTATACTTAGTGATAAATATTTTTAGGAAAGTATTTAACACTTTTATGACTTACCAGCAGTGAAGTCATTATTTAAATCTATAAATGCATGAGAGTGCGGTATATACATTTTACTTTGAGTTTCCAATGCAGCATGCCATGATAAGTTCCTACAGACAAGAATAAAAAGCAATACATTTCATCAATGCTTAGGGACTCTTAATCATTATAATATACCTTTAAAAAAAATTGTGAAACTTTAAATAAAATTGATCAGGAAGCATGTTCTCCTAATGCTAAGCCAAAGTTACTACTTAGCTTACAATGTACTAAGTAACTAGAGTAAATGCTTGAAAGGTTCTGCGAAGGATGATTCATAGCACAGGGGCTTCAGTTAGATTTTAACAACTAAGGCACCTTTTTTGTATACAGAAAAGTATCACTACCCACAATGTGAAATTTAGTGCCCAGACTTCAACTGTAAATCCCGAGACACTGATCGCTGTCCTCCGCAGTTTACTCAAGTAGTTTTACCATCAGTACTTCTGAAATCTACTTTAAGATTAAAAAAAGATGAGCAAAAATGGACATAATCACATGCTGCTAAAGCAGCTCATGCCTGCTGCATGTAAATGGACTTTATTTTCAGTCACTTAAAAAAATCAACACAATAATTAAATTCTCACATTATGATGGACTACAGGCTAATTATGTCACTTCCCAACAGGTGATATTTATAAACATACACATCCTGCTGGTTTCTGCTCTAAAAATGACTGAACTTCCAGCAAACCTCCCTATTAGCAGCACAATGAAATATAACAAATCCTTCAAACATCATAGCAGCTGAATCATCACATGTTACTTTCAGAACCCTTAGCTAATACACTCAGAAAAATCTCAATATGCACTATACAATGCACTGTACAACAGCAGGACAGCAGTATTACTACTGTCTGGAATGACTTTGTTTATTCCAGTGACATTACATACATGTGACTAGAGTCCTTATCTTCCGTGACTCATTTTATGGTAAGAAAAAAATAAACTTCTGATTACTTCCCAGAGATTATAACTAAGTCTTAGAAATGTTAAAAAGAATCAATCTTAAAGAAATAGAAAAACCTATAGAAAATTTTAATTATGTATTCAGTTTTGAAGATAGCCAAGAAAGTTATACAGCTCTAGTATAAATTTAAAAACATTTTAGATTAAAAAAATAGAAAAATGCTTTTCTAAGCAGATGACATAAAGCTGTTTTTCACGTACAAGACATTGCTTATGCTGTTACCTATAGCATTCCATCTTATTTTGAGCTGTAACGAGTCATCCTAATGCTACTGAAAGGATTTCTTCAACAAAATGAAACAAATCTCTCACATTTTTCCATATCTTCAACAGCTCATGAAATTTTTCAATATATAATCATTGCCAGGTGTTCAGAAACACCCTTGTGAATTTGAGATCTCTGTTCCATAAGCCATCAATTTAAATAAAAGTAATGGTGATAAAATTCAAGTTGGGATTAATGACCAAAATCATACTGCCAAGAAGGGCATCGTTTCCATTTACACATTTAAATGTTATTTACCCTACATCACTTCTGAATGATCTCTGCAGAAAGGAAAATAGCCAGTTAGGAACAACAGGTACAGATTTGTTCAACTCAGTGATGGGGTGTGGCGGGGAAAGCCTGATTTACACATTTCTTAAGGGCCATGGAGATGCAGGATAGAAAGATGATACAATGTTGCCATAGAGACAGAGTAATCATCTCATTAATTTCTCCAGTAGTAACAGACCTCTTCAGAAACAATAGCTAAAGAAAGCCACATAGGAATGCAAAGACTTCCTAACACACTCTTTCTTTTAAAATAAACTTAAATATTGATTGATTGTATGCAAACCTAAAACAGCTGTGACACCAACACCTGGATTTCTCCTGAAACAACAGAGCTGCAAGTTTCTATGTTAGTTACTAAATAACATTCAAGACAATCCTACCAAGTTCCACTTACAAGCTGCAAAATAGCAAGTTAGAAGACGCAAACTTCTTCAAACAATTGATTTAAAGGTCTAATCCTCTAAGAAAACACAAGCCTGGTTCCTAATTTTTCCAATTATTCATTGGAAATTATTCATTATCAGTCAAAAGAAAATAGTTCAAAAAAAATGTCAAAAGAGTGGTTTTCATATTATCACAAAGCTAAGAACGATGTATTTATTTTGACATTTATAATCCAACTTGCATCCTAAAAATATTTTCTGCTATCTTTTGAGCACATTCTTTGACAATTGAGGGAAAAATCTCTAAATCAGGGAAAGAGTTTAATTCAAGTATCCTCCTTTTGAGGCTTCTTTCTTTTTCAAAGAATGCGCAAACCCACAGCACTATCACTGAAGTTCTTCCTTACAAAAGTCAAAGACTGACTATGCTAAGTTCAGTTTGGCAAAAGTTACAAGAAGAGATGTACAGACCCTTATTTTTAGTAGTCTAAAAAAAAAAAAAAGGTCATCCTTTTCAATAATGAAACTTTCACTAACTCAGAGTCACACCAGTTTGTGTCCCTGAATACACAATCCTAATAGCTCTCAAAAGCCAAATCTTTCTTTTTCTTTATCGGAGTACAAATTTCAAAAGCAGTATCAGGAAAACCAAACAGAATGTGAACTGTCCTTCTCTAGGGTCCAGTAGTGTTTTTAACAAATAACTCACAACTTGTTTTCAAAAGACAGATTTAAGGTTCTTTGGCATCTTGCCCAATATTAGAGACATTGCTACTTTTTAATTTTTTGTTTAGAGACTGGTTCTTCTGAGTCAGTAAAGATCCATTCTTCTGTTACACTTTGATTTCAGCATTCCTACCCAAAACAGTTAAACGAAAATAATCCTTTGCATAGTCCTCGCTAACCATTTAAATATGCCATTAAAATAATCATTTTTATCCCAGTATTTGCTAGCTAGTTCCATTCTAGAAATTCCAGGGCTAGCAGAAACTTTAATAACGAAACTTAGTCCCCCCTACTGTCAATCTCATCTCATAAGACTTGAGCCAACTTCTATTTGCTGAAGCCTTAGCCACTCCTTAACACACAATGTGATACAGAGAACATCACTTTCATGCACACTTATATTGCTACTTAGTCACCTCTGCCTTATGTCTCTTTATGAATCTCTTCCCCCAATCAGCATATCAAATATTTTCCTTAATATATCACTTAATACCCCTACACTTTCCATCTCCCATGCTTCTGATTCTCATGTTTCCCATTACAATTAAATTCCTAGATAAATGAGAGCTGAACTTTTTTTAAGTTTACCCCAAACTCATGCACATTTTCCTTTTGCCATCCCGTATAAGATCTGTTCCAGTACTTCTTGCATCATCAACCTGTCACTTCATCTATTAGCCTAAATGCAGCTTAAATTCTACAGACGCTACTTAAAAACTTTGGTTTGTATTTCTGTACAGCACAGAATTCCATAATAAAAATTATAATAATAAATATAAAAGTGTACTAAACAAAGGAGACTATAACTGTTCCAAGAAACAATTATCCTATTTCTCATGTCAAATAAAAGGGTTTTTGTTTTCTCAGCTCTCACGGCACGTCTACTTCCCCTAAAAAATAAAACTTTAAAAATTAGATGCAGGGCATCATAGAATGTTTAAAGATACACATGGAAATGAGAGAAGATTCATATGTTTGCACAGTTCCAGTTAAACATGAGTTTTATGCCTCTTTAATAAGAACAGAAATGGATGCACAATGAATAAGTTATCAAAATTCATGCTAATAAACAAACCCTTAGCTTACCCTCCTATCAATATCTGTGGCTTACTTGAATCACTTGTGACACCAAAGACATCAGGAATCAAGTCTCCATTAAAGCTGAAAACGCAAAACAATTTCAGTATCACCTTAGTCATTATAGGAGTTGAAATTAACTGTTCATAAGTTCACCCGTATTTGGTTAGCATTTTCCCAGGAAGCAATGAAGAATTTTCATCTGTGTGGTCTTTTCTGAATTTTAGCTCTTGCCGAGCTGCTGGTAGTAGTACGCTTCTTTCAATATTTTACACTATGCCATGCACTTGATTTTCCAGCTATACTCCCCCCCATTTTGTTCAGTATTTCACAGAGAGGGAAGTGCACTGTGAAAGGGATATCTCCTCAGTCTGATAAGCCAGTAAGGTTTTTGCTTTACAAAATTCACCAAAAAATGAATGGCTCTTTTTCTGCATAAAACAGAGTACTGAAATAAAAATAATTAAAAGCTTATTTCGTTACTATTGCCAGGATGATGTACAAGATTTGTAAAGATTACTCTTATGTTTTGTCATCTTTTGTTAGACTAGTTGACATGACACAAACCACCCTGTTCTTAAGAGATAAAGAGCATGTGTTTCAAATTTTAGCATTAAAATATATTTAAGTTGTTCTTAGTCACCATTATAAATGTTGTTTTCTAAAAAAGTAGGTCATACTTACTCCATTACCAGAGGTTCATCAAGAAAAGTCTTATTTAACATAGTTTTATGGTTAATATCTAAAACAGAAAATATTAATTTGATTCAGTTACCAATAAGTTATGAAATTTGCATTTTTAACTTAGACACGATTCTTCTATTAATTTACAACCATCAATTTTATGATGAAAAAAACATCCGCTACCACTGAACATAAACAACTAAATGGCTTCCTGAAATTATGCAGGAAAGGTGAGTTACAGTTAAAATGCTGAAGCTTCTTGTGTCTCCACTAAACTCTTCAACAAATTATTCTAAATAGATCTTAGTGAAACCTGTTTCTATATATGACTGCAGTCACATAGACACACAAAATCTGAAATAGTTAGGATGAGGACAGTCTAAAAATTTAATATTGTACATAAGACCTCTGTTTAATGTTTTGTCACTGTAAAAAACCATTCTTAATCATATACACTGAGTGTTTCAAATAAGGATTAGAGGCAGACTGCCTAAATGGGAAGTAAGGATTTTAAATCCTAATCAGGTTATAAGCTCTCAGATTTCACTTTTACTTGTAATCCAAACTCCTTGCCACATCATCCCCATTTCCTTCATCTCTCCATAATGTTTCTCTTCCTTCCAGTTTCCACCTTTTATATGACAGTACCCTCCTGTTGACTTGTCTGTCACACTTCCATTACCCAAGCAGGCACCACATACCTTCCCAGTAGCCTCACGACATACCAACCATTGCCTGAATTTTTAACCTCTGACTCTTTTTCTAAGCCCCATATACTCATTTGTGCCTCTCCCAATATTTGTTTATTCAGAAGCAAGACAGCACAAATTAATCCAAATCCTTCATATTCTTCCCAATACTACAGATACCTCCTATTCTCTTAATACTTGATCCAGCACACTTTCCCAGGTTGCTTGTTTCAGCTCTGATTAAAGCCAGAAGCAATAGTATCTAAGGCCATCACTTGCCTCACCTGTAACTATTTTATAACACAGTTGTTCATCATAGTAATTATTCTTCAGTAATTTTTGTGGACTTTAAGAGTATCTTCTTTTGCTTTTCTGTCCTTCTTCAAACCCTGAACTCTTCCCAAAACCCTTTTCTAGCAAAGTCAAGAGAAAACAGAAGAGGCTTCAAGAGTTCATGCAGTCCATGACTCTACCCTAACATAGAATCAGCTATACCTAGAACACTGCTAAAATACTCTTGAAAACTCAATTCTGAAGTTCTTGAAAACTTCCAGTGATAGACTCTAGAAGCCACTCTCCCAAAACCTACTTTAGTGTGTCATTGTCTTTAAAGAATTTGGTTTAACAGAAATAAAGTGTTAGATTACCGTTGGCAAGTTTAGATATGATGTTTCAAAAGTTTATGCACTAAACTTTACACCAGATTCTCAGCGCATTTTAAATTCAAGATAAGTCTTTTGAGATAATCTTTGTGAAGCTGACATGCATAATGAGGAAGCCATGAGAAGTAGCTCTTCAGCTAGTAGGTTACTATCAAACCATAATATTGTTTGGTTATGTCTGTTGCACAATAGAAAGCAAGAGTTTTAGTTTTGTTCCTTTTCATTAATTATTGAACACAGTTTAACAGCAAGATAATATGTGGGTATAAAGCTGAATAGCTGCTAATCCCTATTTTAGGGATTTAGCTGTAAAAACAACCACTACACTGTAAAATGAGTTATAACTTTCTCACAATACTTTCAATTATTAAAAAGTCTAACAATCTTATTAATAAGCAGTCTCAGCAACTCACCTAATGTTTGGTTGTGCCCCCAGAAAATAAACACTGAAAGTTCATCTCTGCCATGATTTTGTGCCCGGGTAGTCAGGAGGACATCCATTTGTGAATCACCATCATAATCTCCAGGAACTACACTGGTTATGGTAACACTGAGAGATCTAGAATTAAAAACAAACAAAAAACCCCACATGCAAATAATTGTACAAATGTGTGCATGAAAACTGAAAGTATTTGTGTGTTCAAAGGCTTGCCTTTTCGTCCCACAATATTATCCCTCAACAACCTGGCTTTTTATAAAGTCCTTATCTATTGCAAAAGTAACTTTAAATCAAGCATTCTGCAAGCTGTCATTCCTTAGAGGAAGACATTTTTAACTCTAAACTTCAGCTAACAAACATTCTTCAGCATATCCTGTTTGTTAATGCTATCTAGACATCATTAAATCCCTTCATTTGTTGTAGAACCAGTCCTCAAAAAAGTGTTTCAGAGAGCAGGATCTTTTGGTTGCATTCAAAGAGCAAGACCATAAAGCAACAGGAGCGGTTTAAGCAGCAGAAGTCAGACACATAGCTAGATCTCTTTTTAAGACAATGTCATCTCCTCCTATCTTCTGCCACGTCCTACCACTCCTCCGTACATTTGTTTGTTCTTTCTATCTTTTTTTACTTGGTTACCTACCCAGAGACTCTGCTTCACACACACAAACATGGATCATTCTGTTAAGAATTCAAAACAGATAATTTCTAATGCGCTAAACAAATTAGCTCCTTCCAAGATAGGAGGGAATAAGGAAAAATAAAAATATATAGAATTACAGAAGATGAAGCTGAGCTATAATAGCAATTTAACTTTTAATAGACATAATACTATTAGTAAGCATTATTCATAAGAAATAACATATCCTGTAATAGTATTATGGTTAAAACTGTACATATATATGTACATAAACACAGATTGTTTTACATTTATTAAAAATTGATGCTTTTCTTAAAGCCACATTTAAACTTTAGAAAGGAGCAGATCTCTACACAGAAATACTAGAACACCATTCTCCATATTTCTTTCTAAAGCTGATGATATTGGCTGGATTCCATTAGTAACTACAGCAGCTAGAAGAATTTCCCTGAAAACATGTCTTAGGACAGAGACTAATACTACCTGCCAAAAAGACTTAAACTATGATATGGAATGATAGTTTGTTTTACTAGGAAATAAAGTCCTGAAAAAACAAGTCAACTGCAAAAATATTCCAAGATACAGGTATTTATAATACTAATTAGAGGACAAAAAACCAAAGCATAGAAATTCCATAAGGGGGTGGGAAGTCACACCTATTAGTTAACAATAGGAATGAGAAAACTCATCTCTACAAATTCTGTCATCTGACCCACAAAATCCAAACAAATCAAACCAAAAATGTATCAGGAAATTAATCAGGAAACTGGCCAAAGAACTGCAGCTCTAAGGGCAAGTTGAACAACATAGTCAAATAGGTAACAGCAGCACAGACAATTCTAGTCATGTTCCCACTGCCTGCAAAGGTGCACTTTCAAGAAAAAATGGCCACTTACATTGTTTCACCATTGAATACCAATACTTACTTCATTGGTAACTTAACACGGGGCTTAAAGTAGGGTTCCTTTTGGTCAGCCAAAAAGATAATCAACTCATTTCCTGCAAAAGCAAGTAAGACGATGAGTTACAGAGGAGGACTGCAAGTGGTTTATATACAAAACCAACATTTAAAAAGCTATGCCACAAATAGTCATTCCTCACAGTAGCAAAAACTTTGAAAGACTTCCCATAAAATTACTTCCTCCTCATTCAAAAGAAAGCAAAAGGAGCACTTCCTCAATACACCCTATAAATCTAATTGCATCTCAAAGGAATGCTAATATCAATGAATCTTCTTTGGGGCTTAGTGTTAGACACTTCTCTCTGCTACTGTTATCTCATTGCTTAAAATAAAACTTCCTATAATGAGTTAAGAAACATTACATGTGGAAAGGTAGTAGGCATCAGTTCCATATAAATAATTAAAGCTTAAAAGCTAAGTCAAATGAATGCTTTTAATACCGTCTCTGACACAGCAGGATCTGATACTCCTTTTGTCGGCTGACAAAAGCACTTTAAGTGAAACTCATGGAAGTAACCTGGTTCCCTGCAGCATTTCCTCATTTAGAGGCAATGATACAAGTCAGTATCATTTAATTATTTCCAGAAGATCTAAATAAAAGCCATATTTTATGTTGCAAAAATAATTTAAATTTGGGAAAGAACAAAAAAAATATTTAACCTGAATGATGAAATGTATTTCAGTCAGTAAATCACAACACACATGTACTTACTTCTGCAAGTAAAATAATAGTTCACAGCTAAAGAAAAAATACAATTTTTTTAGTCATCCTTTATTATGTTTGTTTTCTGCATTCTCCAAGAAATTCACCTGTAGCATCCCAAACTGCAAGAACTAGTTTACCTAATCAAAAATAATTCTATGGCTCCAAACTCGAGCTACCATAGTATATTTCAAAAGCATCTTTCTGTGGTAAAGTTCACAGCTGTGAAATAGCAGAATACAAGCTTCCTGGCTACGAAAAAAAAAAGATAACTGCCATAAACATATTTGCCAAGGAGAATATGCCAGCAAATGAGTAAATAAAAACAAACCCTTCCAAAATGGATAGGGGCAACTAGTGCAGTCCCATCTGGCAAGCTAATAAAGCCTGGCTTGCACTACACATTCACAGATGATTGAAAAAGTTGGCACACAGTAAGGTAAAGAAGCCTGCTGGCTGGTTAAGCTTTTGATAATAAAGCTGTGGGTTGACTGCTAAAACTTGTAATTCTGATTGCACACTATAGACTTTCACCTGCCTTTTTATCATCTCTGTGGTAAAGTAATGATGATGAAGCAAATGTGTTTTTACACATACCAGGTTCCAAGTCAATCATACGACTCAGAAATGAGATTTCTGTGGTCGCTAAAGATAGATTTATGAAAATTTCAGCTCAGGGCTCATCAATAGTCAAAACAAACTGACTACTGGAAATTATTAGATGAACAGAAAACCAAATCACTATGGCACTACATCAATCCATTGTGCATCCTAGGTGCTGTTTGCAGTTCTTGTCCCCTCATCTCAAAAAGAATACGGAAGAAAGGAAAAAAGTACATAGGAGGGTGTGAAAAAAGGGAACAGTTTCCATACAAACAACAATTACGTAGATCAGAGGTCTTCAGTCTGAACATCTCAGTGAGGATACCCCAGAAGTTTTCAAAATTCCCCAAAGAAATGCAGAAGGTGAATAGGGGAAAGATCACTCACTGCCCTGTACTATAGAGGCATCAAACACAGCTAGAAGGTGGTAAGTTGAACAAGCAGACAGCATGAGCTTCCCCAATTATCCCTGGCTTGTGCACAGACTTACAAAACAGGTATGTGTATGCACAATTCCATTTATTCATATATTTTTAGTTCAAAAACTGACTGAACCCAGGGTCCACTGGTAACTTTGAATTGTTCTTGCAACAAGATACTGCGGGATCTAGACTACCTCTTATGTTTAGCTAGTTCACCCTCTCTTACAAAGCTCTGAGTACAAACAGATTTTTCTTTCATGTATCTGAGCATATGAAACATAACTCTCATTCAAATAAAGTAATTCAAGATCAGGACAATAATATAAATCCAGCAAAAGGCCAATGACATCATCCCCATTTCCTTATTAAGGGTCAGGATTATTAGGACTGGGCTTCTTTACCAGGTTGCTGTTCCTCAAAGCCTAGTATTATCTCCAATGCTTACTTCTTCAGCGCTATTTAGAAGTGGCTGCCGTTTATTCTACTACTTCGAATTCTATTTACAATTGGCTATTACTTTTTGTTTAGAAGGTATTCAATATCTAATAATTTTTCAAGCTACTTTTGGTCAAGACTTAAATTATGAAAAATAATGTTTTCAAGTAGGTTATTTCAGGCTGATTTTTACAGAAAGTACCAAGTAGGAAAACTACAGCAAGTGCCGCTGTGCAGAAGCAAAGAAGAAACCATGAGTCTCGTTTCTAAAACTTTTAATTATTCATATTTTTATATGCATTCATCTGACAGAAAGTAAAAATTAAATCTCTTATCACTGATGTTCATTTTAAATCTAATCTTCAGTGCATTTTTTCAGCAGATGTGTCAGTAGAGCATTTTCAAGGAGCCATGCATTTAAATATCTCAACTAGATAGGAAATTTACTTATGCTTTACCAAAGCTACTTATAGAAACATTTCTGAGATTGAAGGAATAAAAAAGGTGAATCTGAGCATAAATTTATTATCTTAATGTGTAGCTTCGAACGAGTAAAATAATCCAAGATCAACATCCGCAAATAACACTGACCACTGATAATAAGCTCTGATTTGGGGTCCCCCCATATCTGAGGCCTAAGCAGAAACTCATGGCAGATGACAGCTGTGTGGAACAAGTTTATCTAGCCTTCCACTTCAACATAACGTTCAAGGCAGGATAACGTGCAATGTATCCTCTTTACAACTGTGAAATATTCATCTCCGTTTCCCAAAATATTGTGAAAGCAGGAGCAAAAAACCAGTTTGAGACCACTCACTCTGTAGGACAAAGCCTTTAGATTATTTCACAACCATGAATTCACTTTAAAGAAAAGTATTTCTTGCCCTATGTGAAGCCCTATTTTAGTGCAAGTTGCAAATGCTTTTCTCCATGCAGGAAATCTCCCAGGAGCAAAGCGAGCGTCAATTTTAGTCTTGAAAATAATTCTGTTGTTCGCTGTGCTCGCCCTCGGCGCTACCGCAAACAGCCCCGAACGCGGAGCACAGCGGGGCAGCGGCAAGGCGCAGAACAGGCCGCCAGCAATTCACAGCATCGGAGGACACCTCGGGTTGCAAGGGCCCCACAGGGATCGCCGAGCCCCGCTCCCCGCAGGACAGCTCCCACAGGGGAAGTCTTTCCCTGCCCGCCAAGAACCGAGAAGCATCTCTCGAACAAGCAGCCGGTGCCTCTTCGAGAGGGACGCCGGGGCGGAGCGGCAGCTCGGCGGCCCGCGCGGGTGTCGCACGGGGAGCACCGCGGCCGCCCGCCTACCCCGGTCCCCTCGTATAAGCCGTGCAACACAACCAGGAACACGCCTCGGCGACAGGCGCTCCCCACACCGGCAGGGAAAACCCCCAAAGCGCTCCTAGGGGACCCCTGCGACAGCACCCCGCCGGCTCCGCTCCCGCCCTCCCACAGGCCGACGCCGGTAACGACGGCGGCCGCGCTCCCGCCCCCGGCGCGCTCACCGCCTCGCAGCACGAACAGGTCCGTCTGCTTGTCCGAATTGAAGTCGCCGAAGGCCGCTAGGGTCCCGTAGGCCTCCGCCCCGAAGAGCTGGGCGGTGACGTTCTGCAGGGCCCCGCCGGGCCCCGGCAAGGCCAGCAGCAGGCACAGCCCCAGCCAGCCGCGGCAGCCCCCCATACTGCAGCGGCGCGGCCCAGCTGCCCGCCGCCCCCGCCCGCATCACTTACGGCAGCGCAGGGGTGTGCCCGGCACAACAGCCGGCTCGCTTCCGGGACTGACCCGGCGGCTTTGCGACAACGGCGCGACGGCCTGCGCGAGTCTCTTTACGGCTGGCGTGGGTAACCAGGTGGCGATCGCCGTCCGGCTCGTTCGCTGCGGCGCCGGCGAGGCGAGGGCGGCTGTCCTGGTCAGAGCGGAGCGACGGGAGCGGCGGGTCCTCATCAGAATGGCGGCGGCGGCGGCGGCAGCGGCCCATATGGCTGATGTGAGCTGGAAGATGCTGGAGCTGCGAGCTCGCTCTAAACGTTCAGGTCTGACCTCTTGGCTTGCCCGAGAGGAGCTCCGGGGCTCCCTCTCCTCGCCAGCGCCCCTCCCCTTCCTCACTAACTGCCCCGCTCCCGCTCTCCTCTCCTTCCCTCTGCCCCGCCACCCTCCCCGAGCTCTCGGCCCACGTCGTCCCTCTGCCTCTTTTCGCTGCCCCCGCAGCTCGGCGCCTCACTCGCCGCCGGCCCCGCCGCGGCCCTGCCCGGCCGCTCCCGCCCCGCCGCGCACCTGTGGCCGGCCAGCGGCTGGGCGCTCCCCGCCGCTCCCTCCGCGCGGGCTCGGGGGGCTCCTGCCGCTGCCCGCGTCTCGCTGCGCGGCGGGCACGGCTGTGATCCTCCCGCGGTCGCCGGGAAGGGCAGGCCGCCCTCCTGCCGGTGCAGGACCCCGGTGCGGCGCGCGGGAACGGGCGTCCTTGGCGAGGCAGAGTTTCGGATGATTTACAGGTGCCATTTGACAGCACGGTTGGCAAGGTCGTGGTAGTGTTGCTGCAGTCTTACAAAGCTGTCGAGCAGATGAAGTATTGTAAAATTGTGGGCGCTTAGGCAGAAGTGCCCGCTTTTGCCAGGTTTCCCTTAGAGAATTCCCCTAAAGAGAATTTTTTTTTTAACGTGAGAATCTCTGGTTGTGAAGTTGGACTGCGTGGCAGCTACATTCTGGCCTCGATGAAAGGATGATTACCGAGTTGGCCTGAATTTCCAAAGTTCAAAAACCCCGATTTTAATTTTTTAAAAAATAAAATACAGTCTTAGTAGGGCTTTAGTTGTTAACGTTCTAATGGAAACAGTTTTCCAAATGATCCCTGTGGCGTTTGTTTATTTGTCATACGTGCTTGTAAAACTCAATCGTTATTTCCTTATTTGCATATTTGATTGGTTCTGTTCAGATCAAACTGATCAGATTGTGAAAAGAAAACGGGGCTGTATGAGGCCTCTCATAAAGAAAATTGATTTATTAAAGAGTACTCTGATTCATATGGCTTTAAAAATGCTATGTATGTATAGTATTAATTTGCAAAATACCATTACTGAGACTGTCCACTACATAAGTTGTTACTTTGTGGCCAATTAAGATTACGCAGTACTGGTAGCTGAAAATTGATTTACAAAAGTAGCCATAGAGCTCTGCAAAATAAAGTCTGGAACCTGCATGTCTGCAGTGTGTCACTCCCGAGGCGCAAGGCAGCATGCTAACTTTGGGATTCCCATGCAGATTCAGGCACTGCAGAAGGCATTTGGATGATTTTAAATGCTTGGGTTTTTCTTAACTTTCTTACTTTTTTGTTAAGTATATAAGAAAGTGTCTTCTGTCGTAATGACAGATTATTATTGTAGTTCACTTCCTTCTTTTCCTGTTCATAGAGATTTTGTCATTTATATAGTAACTGAAAAAAATTATTTACTGAAGAAATAAAGATGATTTTAGTTGAAATGCTTCTCTGATAAAATAGTTGATTTAAAAAATCAAATTTTATATATAATCTTTCAGGTAGCATTCTTACCTAAAACTGAAAATCATGTTCTTGTTTCTCAAATTTACTACTGCATCTTCATAAGTATGTTGAAATTTGTATAACTTCTGAGCTCTTACGCTTCCTTTCTGGCGCTGTCAGAAAGAGATGTGGTTGGTATAGTCATAGAAAGTGGCTGAAACTCCCCCATACTGTTCTGAATTGGCTGAGTTCTATGCTCGAGAGTCCCAGTTTACAAACAGTACTGCTTGGTTTGAGGGGGTTTTTTTTTTAGTATTATGCTTGGAGTAAGATATAGTAAACATGCAGTATAGACACATATGCATGAAATGCATGAGTGATTCATGTTTTATAGCTGACAGCAAAGTATTGTTTCAGAACCTATCCTGTAGGAGGTAATCCATATCTTCATGTTTAAGTATATTAAATTATGAATTACATTTTTGCCAGTAAAAACAAATTTTATTGAGAATTTTTTCTTTCCCTTCCTTGAGCAATAAAATACTGTTTCATTTATTGCTACTGTGATAATTAACAGTTAGGAGCAGATTATAAAGATACTCAGTAGTTGGCCAGTCTGCAACCCCTGAAATTTTGGTTACTTTAAAAAACATAAACTTCTTTAAAGATTTGGAAAAACTTGTCATCATAGTTACAAACAGTATTTCCTTATTTTACATTCCAAACTGGAACATGTTCTACTTCAAATAACTGAGATATTCAGTACCATAAGCAATATATATGACAGCAAGAAACATCCTGGTGTAAATTCCACATGGGATAAAAGCAGCCCTATGCATAAGCAGAATTTTAGCTCCTCATGCTTACTGTGACTTAACACCTTTATATGCACTAGTTAAATCAGTATTTTTATTTAATCCTTGATATAATTGAAATATATCAAATAGATTTTATTCAGCACTTTTTGACATTAGTAGCAAATTTCCTATTGAATAACAAAGCTACTGTCTAATGTCCAGAAGATCGACTTTGTGTAGACTGTGTCATTTTACTCAGATAAGCCTTATGGAAGTAAAAGCAAAATAAAAGCCATTTTTAGAGTAGAAAAGGGAAACATGAAATGTAATGAAACTTTACTACCCTTTGTGCTGTGCACTCTGTCATGTTAATAACTAGACTAACATTGCTTTCACTTAATTTAATGCTGGTTGCCTTTAACATTTACTAAACACTTTTGAAAACTGCTGTAGCTTAGCCTGAGACGTTTGTGATTAGCCGCACCAATTTGAAATGGCCAATTTGGACGATGACAGAACCTCCTCTGCGCATGCTTTTTTAAAATTTGGTAAGTGTGCAGTTCTGTGTTTTGTTTTTATTTGTGACTATTTAACTGAACAAAAAATATATAACTGTGTTTTGTGTTTTATGTAGTGTTTTGTGCTAGCAATTTTTTAGCACTGTACAGAAGAATTTAAAAATTTGAGCTCTTTCAGTGAAAATTTCTGAAAATTGAAATCTACTTAGATTGAAATCTACTGTTCAGATCTTCCTATTTCATTTGTGTTTTGTGTTCTTGTAAGTATCCCTCAGTGTAACAATCTCTGAACTGAAATTTCTCTTTTAAGATGATGGTCATGTGAAAGGTGCATTAATGGTGTTTAGATTTAACTCCTAAAAAACCCACGTGACCAGTTTAGAGAAAAGAAGTAAAATTTCCAGTAAGTCAGTCATTGTTCCAAAGCTTGACTTTTGGAAATAAAGGTGAAGCAAAATAAAGCCCCCTGGCACAGCTTCTCTTTAGAAGCTAGAATATATGAAGTTGTCAAGACCATTACTGTTTTAGTCCAATATATTTTGAAAAGAGTTTGACTGGAACAAATGTGTCCATATGTGAAGCTAGCTGATCTGGGGAAGACTGTATAGGACTCTTGTTTTGTCTGTGATGAAACACAGAAGCAGCACAAATGCTAGTGAGAGTAACTAGGTAAGGGGATTTCAGCTGGCTCTTGCCACAACTGTGTCACTTGAACTACCCTGCCCTGCCTGTGGCATTTCTGTTGTGCCTCTCTTAATGTCAAAGGACATGTGAAGTGTTGACGTTGTAATAAAATAATTACTCTTTCCTAATTACTATATTGATACTTGATGTTTCTGTTGTTATGATGCAAAATAAACATTTTTAGTAGTTTTAAGAGCTTTTGTTTTGAGTTCTCAGAAGTGGCAATGATGGCCTTGAATATCCTAAATGGTTTCCTGCCTTGCTTGTAGCGTCTACAAGGCTTGTGTGGTAGACACTGGCATTTTGGTGTATTTATGTTATGTGAAGCTCCTGTGTACTGGCATGATGGTCAATGTTTTATTCCTGGTGTTTAGTAGCTTCTGTGTGTTGTTAGTTACTGTAAATCCTGAAATCCTTACTGGAAGTCCTGTAGAGAGAAATCACTTCAGATGATTAGGAAATAGAGAAAGGACAAAATAAATTGGTACATTTTTTGTCTTTCTCCATGAAATTCTAATTGAATTATATGCACAGTCTAACACAAGCTTTTTCTTGATAAATGATAGTTGAAAAGTTTTGTCACTTTAAAACTGTTTAAATGAAACTATTACAAGAATTTACTCATTTTTACCTGTGTTGTTATCATCACTCAAACTAAGTAACGCTTTGTACCTTGTGTTTACTCCTAATGTTTATTCAGATAGAGGAATACCTTAATACCTTTTTCTTCTTCCTCCCCCAGCCCTTCTCTTGGGGTTTCCTTACCATGTTTTCATTGAATTGTAGAACAGATCAGTTTCGAAGGGATGTTAGGAAGTCATCTACTCCAGCCTCTTGCTCAAAGCAGGATCAGCTATGAGCTCATAGTTTCCTCCTGTATGTAGTGATTAAAAATCACCACCATCAACTGCACAGTTGGTACATGTTAAGTTCATGGAATCAGAGTTCAGATATTTACATATGTGAGAAGTGAATTTTCCTTCTAGTGGAAGTGCTTCTGAAAATTATTTTCTGATATCACCTTGCTCAGCTACATGGGTTTGGACTTAAAAGCAGATGTATTTCATGGCAGACAACTATTAGAATAAACTGTATTGTATCCAACAGTGTTTCTCTCCAGTACTGTATTTAAAGTCTGAGCTCAGGAGAGATTGCAGGAGAAGTCTCGAGGGAAAGGAAATGTGATGTTGGGAGGATATGAATTGTTTGTATGATATCCTTTCTTAAACTTTGCTGTGTGAAGAAATAAAATCCTCTTTGGTCCCAATGACTTCTGTAATGTGAAGATGTTATTGCCCATGCTAATATTGGGTAATGAAAGTTACTGTGATCTGAGATCCAGAACTTGTTCATGTCTCAAGTGTTGGATTACATCCAGAACTAGTGTCGCAATAAAGGACTGTGGTTGGTTTTTATTCTCATCAAATCTAGAAAGAAATCTGGTGTTCTCTGCTTTATTTTTGTTTGTTCTGTGCTGATTTAATTATGCAAGCAAACATTTTCTTTTGTTTCCAACGTTTCACATGTCTTTCTGGCATGTGAAATGTTGGAAACCAAATTCTTGCCAAGTTGTTTCCATTTGTTTGTGATTAAACTTTGGGGAGGGGTGGGGGTGTTTGGTTGTTTGTTTTTTAAAAATTCTGTACTTTTAAACATTTGAATAATCAATCCTTGTTGAAATATGCAGATCTTTATCCATAGACTAGGTCCGGAATTCCATTCTGATGCCTATTTTTCTTTAATATTGGCAATTGCTGCCATCTTCAAGTATGTGTGGGTGTTCAAAGTTCTGTATATACTAATTTGGGTGCAGGGTTTCAAAATGTTGGCCATAGCTTTTAAATCTAAACATCTAAGCAGTTTATAGCTCTTCCCTGAAGAGCAATTAATGCTAATCTCAAGTATAACTGGAATAAAAATGAAGTGGATGGGAAAGTACTTTAACATCAGGATGACATCATAGTCTCAGCCTCCAGAGGTTGTATATACATAGGTATTTACACTGCTAATAGCTTACCTCAGAGAACTTCCCTTAATTTCCTTCAGTTTTGTATTCTGCTTAGAAGAGATAATTAAATTGTAAATTTTTCCTGGAATTGTTGTACATTTGAGTTTCATCTGATGAATAATGTTTTCTTATGGTTTCCATGTCTTAGCCAAATCAGAAATATCTTGTCTGTTTATTAGTTTAGTTCTACACTAGTAAGTGATGTCTCTGTTATCAGTTATTGGGCTGTTTCAGATTTCTTCCTGTTCTCTAATACTTTGAAAGGAAATGACTATCCTTTTTAGTAATTCTTCACCTTGAAGAGTGGTGAAATCATATTACTTTGGAACCTGTAAGTGGTAGGAAATGAAAGGGGATTCATTTTTGATCCAAAATATGGATATAGTGTATTTAGTCAGTGCCATATCTGAAGACAAACAGGGATTTAATGGGACTTGGGATAAGGATTTTGAGTGTTCTCTTATCGGACATTAAATATATTAATGCAGGAAGCAATACCTTGATTTCCTATCTGTTTGGTTTTTTAGTGATTTTGAAGTAGCTACTGACTTGCAGCAATCCACTTCTGACATAAGGAAATAATGGGCATACTTCAGTCTTTGTGGAAGAAAAGCTGAACTACCATGTACCCTATTTAAATTTTCTATAGGGTTGTTACACCAGTACACAGCTGAAGAAATACTAAATCAACAAAATATTTTTTTATATTCCTTCCTAGCATATCTACTTATTTACCTAAAATAAAACTCACACTGTATGGTTACAATGGAATGAGATATTTATGAAAAATAGTATTTGAAATTAATATCCTCGTTCTGTTTCTTCTGAATGCCAATGTACAAACTGAGAACTCAAGGGTACTATTTGTGTATATCATTCTTCTATGTTCAAGTGTTGCAGACTCTTGCTACTGTCATTTTTTTCAGTTTGAAAACCTATTTTAAATATGTGATTGAAAATAGGTTTCTATGGCAGTTTTTTTGTCTTGCTGAAATGAACTAATAAGTAGCTTTTGGAAAAGAGTATAGATGGGCTTTTTTTAGCTATCCTAAAAATAGCTTCCACTGGGTTATGGTCTTGCTACAAAACCACATGGAAGGAGCAGCAAGCTTCATGTTTATCCTATCTGTTTCTTGCTTTTGATTAGATTGTGATACTAATGAAACATAACTTACCACAGGATTTGTCCAGCAGAATACTGTAGACACCCAAGCAAAACATCAACTATATAGCTGCTAATCAGGAATTAATGAAGAGTATGTGGAAAACTTTGATTTTGAGTGTTCCTTTAAACAAGTTATCCTACTTGTAGTAGGAGTACTTTTAAGGAATACTTTCAAGGCATAAAACTTTACTTTTTGTCAATTTTCTTGAATCTTGAATTCATTTCACCTTTTTGTTTCATCAACAGTCTACTCTGGCTGTTCTAATTTGTTTCTGCCAGTAAAGTTTTAACCATCTAAAAGACTAATTTGTAGATGGTGGTGCTTTGTAATTTTCATGCTCTTTATTCTGTTCAATCTCCTTTCTGTACAAAGTTGAAATCTTTGAATGCTCTGAAATAGAAGAATATGCTTTTTGTTCATGATAACTTTATTTTGTTTCTCTGTTGGCCACAGAGGGTCACAGATTGTCTGGTAAGTATGTAAATTAGAACAATTTTAGTTTAGAAACTTTTGACTTGTGTGTATAAGTGTGTGTGCTTGTGAATATTCAACTGTTTTTCATGGTGCAGTACTGGGGTTAACAGTCTGCAAGAAATAGACATTCTGAACCTTTTTCACACACAAAGGACAGTGTACTATGTATCTCTTATACGGTTAACAAATCTAAGAGTAAGAATCTTTATTTTGCCTTTGAAAATCTAGTAAGTAAGTATTTCTCACAAATTTGCTACGTTTTATGCAATAAGTGACTTACTGAAGATTTTTTCCTATGCATAATCTGTCCTGCTTTCACTGAAACACCTTATAAAATTAGCATTACTGCAGGTCACTGTATTGTGTGCTTTTGCAAGATAACTAAATTAATAGTATAACAATATAAATTGCAAATCTTCTAGTGGACAGAGATTCCTAGGCAAAAATAAGTAGAAAAATAAAATTGCTTTGAAAAATTGGTTTAAATTGGGTTCAGAATGTTGATTTTTAAACAGAAGATACAAAAGGTGTGATATATTACAAGTTTTTCTTTTCCATTACAGAACAACTTCATTTCTTGCAGCTTTGGTTTTTTTAGACAACTGAAGTAAATTGGGCTCTCTGTGCCTCCCTCTCAGACCCTTTCCCCACATGCACGTGTTGTCTGTAACTTAACCTCTCCCAGTGAGGAAAGGCAAGGCTGTAGGGGAAGCTCAGATGTGGTGTTAAACATCACCAGAGAATCCATGCACAGCAGACCCACAGGCGTCTGCTTAAGGAGGGGTGGATTTTTTTTTTTAACTACTACAATTGCAAAGCAAAAGTAATGCTAATTTGGGGGGGTGGGGTTTGAGTTCCTGAGGGGCAAGAAACATTTTCCAACCTCCCCACCACAGGACTTGGTTAATAAAGCCTCTGTCACCACTCCACACATATTCATTTCATTTGGATGAGAGTCCTGTATATGGACAATCTCCTGTCTAACGCTTGGATATGTGCTGGGAGTGCGAAAGAGGCAACTTGAATAGGAGCACGCTGCTGCATCCTGCCAGAACTGCTTGGCTGGCTGGGCTTCCCTGGCAATTCATTTCTCTGAGCTTTTCAGAAGGACAGCATGCAGTCCGGAAAGGGGAAATTCTCATTCTTCCCGTTATCAAATGGCTCTGTGGGAGATCTTGCCATCCAGAACACTGAATAAAGCCAAAGTGATTTATGGAAGGAGAGCAGTATGTTACTGTTAAATCAGAAGTTGGAAATGGCTTACCCCAGTAATTTTTAAGAAATCATGTCTTTCTGATAGGTAGCTCATTTCAGCTATCAGGAAAATGGACTTTTCAGGTGCAAATAGGGAAGCAGTCACTGTGTGGGACACTGAGAAGGAAAGATGTGGGTTTGATAGCATTGTGTTTCTCTGGAATATAGGTAATGGGGGGGTTTTATCTGTTGGATAGGTTGTTTAAGCTTTCGTACGTGAGAACAAGCTAACCCTTTTTTTGATTCAAGACATGAATTATTGTGGTGGTGGGTGAAAACGAGGTTAGGATAGGTAAAACATTAATAGTGTTGTACATGTTCACCACTTCAGAAGGCAGGTAGGGAAGTAATAGTTAAATTTGGGCTACTTTTGTCCCTCTTCCTTCTGTTTTTCTACATATCTTTAGGAATTCTGTCTGTGGCATACTTAACTTCTAAGAAACTGTTCCTAGAAAATTCTTTACATTTAATAGGCTGTCTTCAATAATTAAACTATACATTTATGTAGCATTTGCTGTAGCTGAATATCTACAAGGCATTGGAGATCCAGATGAAGGTCTTGTCTGTCTGGGCAGGTACTGTAGAAAAAGTGTGTATAATAGAAAAAATGTGAAAAATCTGTTCTCTGAGGTTATAGAAATTACAACTTTTCTTGTTCAAATTGAAATTTGATAAATTGTGCTTTTGTATAACAAACATGAAAAAATCATATTGCAGTAATTTTTAGCAATAGTAGAATTATGAAACTAACTCTGATCTTGATTTTATTTTTTCTCTTCTTTTTTTAGGTTCAATTTATGAGCCACTTAAAAGCATTAACCTTCCCAAACCAGAGGGGGGAAGTCTGTGGGACAAATTAGATCATTATTACAGAATTGGTAAGTTAATAATTGTTCCTACCATGAAAGATTTCCAGTGTAACTTACTAAAATATTTATAGTTATGGTTATGACAGTAATTAGCTTTGTCTTAAAATAATATCTTCAGTCTTTAATAAGGATTTTTATTTTCTGAGAGGTAAAGGGTTCTGTCATTACAATTACTCATAAGATTCCTGTGATAATATAATGCATGTATTTGGATATTTCATACATTGCTTGAAATATAATGACCTGTAAATAGTGTTCAAAATTATCATCTGCATTTGTCAAATGGTAGAATAGATTCTGAGTAGCACCTGACAGATGGGGAGGGGTAAAGGTAAAATTGTCTGCTGACAATTTTTGATGCTTGAACTAACGCAGATATTAATTGGAATTGATATTTACCTGTTAAATATCATTGCTACATTATTCTTACTTGAGGATAGTTTCCTAAATTTCTGCTGGGAGTTTGAAAGGTGCAATAATTAGAGGGCTGAATTACACTTCTTGCTGAAAATGAAAATGTATATTGGCAATCCAGTCTAGCTGTAAGACTGAATTTAGAATTATTTTGGATAAAGCAGTAGCCTAGTATTGTGGCATTAGCCAGATACAGCTGAGGAAACATTTAAATGGAAAAAAGCTTTTTTGTAGTACTTATAACAGTTTGACAGGTGAGCAGTGAGAAGTTAATTTTTGTTACTAATGGTGCCGCAATGTATTTTCGTGCTGAAATTTTATCTGTTAGCTAACTTATTTTAAGCCAACTTTAGTGTTTTTCTTTTCATCATGAGATCATTTTAAGCCAAAAGCATAGACGTTAAAGAAGCAATGGTTTCTTTTGATAATTTTGGGTGTTGGGGGGGTTGTGTTAAAATGAAGTGCTGCCTGTATTCTAAAATGAGTTTTTTTAATGGCTGTGCAATTGACTGTTTAAAATTTAAGTTTTAGTCAGGCAAGGGTATAGAATAGCGAACAATTTTTCCATCATTCTAAAAATGTGGGATGAGACTCCCTTCATTCAAATTGCTTTTTGAAGTGAAATCTGTGAGTTGTGCCTGGTCTATCCATAGATGCGTTGCTTTTTGTAGATGCATTGCTTTTATCTTTCTTACAGAGGAGATGACTGTTCAATTTACTTTTAATGCTTGGCAGCAGCAAATCTGTGGTGGTGCTTGCTATTTATCTGTCGGGCACTTATGTTGCAAGCAGTCTGCTGCCTCAGTAAAAATTTACTATTGGATTTATACTTCATTTTAGAATAATCTATATTGACTTTTTCAAGTAACATTTTATCAAAGTTCTTGCTATAACGTATTAAGTCACTGAAGAATATAATGCAAAAAGCCATAAACCCCTGTAATTTTAATTTAAAATAGTTAATTTCTAATACATAGACAATAAAGAGACTTTTTTGAATTGATGCTTGATAACATTCTGGAAGAAATTGCTTTCTTGTCTTATAATGGACAGGTTATTGTTAGAAGGGTCATGTCCAAGGAGATTAAGCCCAGTTTCAATCTTGTAGCATGCTGGTTATTATGCAATTTTAGGAAAACCATTCACAAAATGCGAAATATTAAAGTACAAAAAGAAATAAAGTAATATTTAGTATTTTTTCTAATTCAGTTTTGACAACTTGAAAATTCCTGTCTTGTTCTGTTTTCATGTCAAGGTACTGAGTTAAATAACTGTAGTCATCCTTCCTCCTAACTTACTCGTTCCTTTCCTTTTTTAAAAATATTGATACAATCATCTGGCCTAAGTTAAAAACGTAATTTTTATGAATGTAGAGTTCTGCAGAGTTTAACTATTTAAATTTTGGGGGGAAGGGCAATTGACATACTGTAGCCCCCCACCCCCCCTTTTTTTTCATGAAAGGGAAGTT
Source organism: Ciconia boyciana (assembly GCF_034638445.1). Classification (NCBI taxonomy): domain Eukaryota; kingdom Metazoa; phylum Chordata; class Aves; order Ciconiiformes; family Ciconiidae; genus Ciconia; species Ciconia boyciana. Next base: position 31,500,886 of record NC_132942.1, on the reverse strand, counting down.
ACTGGGTTGCATTGGAGAGATTCTGAATGGAATGGGTTGTACTAGAACAGAGACATATAAATAGTTTTGAATACTGATTTTTTGTAAAAAGGTTTAATTTGAGTGAAAAAACATGACAAAATTTTGTGTGTGTCTTTCTCCTTACCTTTCTTTCTCTTCTGTTTTATGTTGTGTATGCTCTAACAGGTTTTCCACATCTTGATTTATTCCTGAAAATCTATGTAGAAGCTGGAAGAAACATAAATGCTGTTAATACCATTTTTTCTTTTTTCCTTTTTCCAGTTAAGTCAACATTGCTACTTCATCAAAGTCCAACCACAGGTCTGTTTCCTACAAAGACATACGGGGATAACCAAAAGGCAAAAGTACATGACAGTCTTTACTGTGCTGCATGTGCCTGGGCATTAGCCCTTGCTTACAGGTGAATAACTTCTAAACTCACATCTCTGCCATGTTACATTCTTTCTGTGGTGTAGTTCCTTGGGAATGTTTTAAAAGATGAAGCTTTATCAAAAACAGTTTTGTAAACCCATAGAGATGGTACGTGTTTCCAAATCTGAATAAAAATATTTATGTAGCTACTAGATTAAAAAATGTCACTCTACTTTTGGTAAGTAAACATGTTTTCGTATAATTTAATTGGTACCAATATTGTGAAACAGAGGAATTAATGAATACTATTAAAAATAAAGGTTATTGTGGCAAACCGTACTCAATGAATAGTGCTGATCTTAAATGTAGTAGTAGAGTTCAGAGCAGAAGCAGGCTTGTTGCAGGTAGTAACAATCCGGGTACTCGCAGGAAACTGAATCCTTCAATGCTGTGAAATGTATATTTGAAAAATAATAGCGACTGTCATCCTCGGTAGGTACAAAGGCTGGGCAGTCTCAGTTGTTAGTTCTTTTTATTTTCTGTTTCTTCCGTTTCCACTGTTGACTCATTAGAGAAGTAGGTTAGGAATTTGTGTGGTGTAGTATGACCTTAAGAACTATGGGAGAGTGACCTCCCATAATAATTTATTCATAATTCCCTCTCCTTTAGATCAAATAACTATGGAAATTGCTTTCTGAGATTTAGTATTCCCTGTTTCCAACCTTGCTACCCCAGCCACCCAGGAAAACACAGCCAGAGGTGATGATAACTCAAATGCAGTGTGTTTAAGAAAGAAGATGATGTGCAGATACTGAATAATTTACTCCTTTTAGCAATCAACTTCTGTTGAGGTAGTGATCACATTCTTGGGCAAAATTCTAGTATATTTTACAGAAGAAGGGCCAGAAATAATACGAGGAGCAACTGTTGAAGTAAAGACGATCTACTTAGCAGATAAAAAATTTTGAGTTTCTTTTTTGTGTCAATTTATTGCATTAGGTTCCATACCTCTGACACCAATCTGAAAAAAAGGTTATTAAATTTGTCTTCTAGGAAATGTTGTTACAAAATGATGCATTTTGAAAGAGAAGATGTACAGAGATCTGTGTTTACGTCTGGAGATGCTGTGCCTGAGATCTAATGGGTCTCAAAATTTTGAGAAACTAGCAAAAATTATAAGGACATTAACATTCAGAATGTGTTATTATTACTTTCATTTCTTATATTGAAATCTTTGCATCCTTCTTTTAATGCATCTTTCTGTTGGTGAAATAAAAGCATTTGAAAACAAAAACTACAAAAAATGTACAAGGAAGAATGAAAGGGGCAGGGGTGATTGTTTTGAATTTTCAGCAACTCATAGAAGAGAGCATGGCATAATGAGGTATTCAGTCTTTAATTTCTGATATGTAGAATCATAGAAGATGATATATGAAATTTGTTGCAGGTTGAAGGAAGGACAAAGTGGCAAGATAAATAGTTTGTGTTACTTCCAGTTATGCTCAGAACAGGGCCCTGAACTTCAGCTGCTGTGCAACAAATTTTCTTTGATGGGCAAAGGTTGATGACTGAAATTAAGTGAATGGCTAAAATCTGAAATGAGCCAAGATACAAGACTCATGTGGAAGGCTGCGTTATCTACCACATGCAGATGACTGTGCTTGACTCATGCTGGTGCTACTGTTCACTTTCATAAAAGCTAAATTTCTTGAGAGCATGTTAAGAAAACAAACATTGCTCTTGTGAATAGAGGAAAAATGTTGTAACATGAAAACTTCAGAGCTTTTACATGTGCTTCTTATTTCTCTTTGGATTTATGATAAAATTGAGAGTAAATCCTACTGCTTAAAAATTCTTAACCTATTAATTTTGCATTATCTGGTCATTATCTGGTTTTATTCCTTGTGGGGTTGCTCCCCCCCCCTTGTTTCAACTTTGTAATTGAAAGCAAGTGCATTTCTCGTATCTAAGATTATTATTTAAATAGCATGATTTCTGGATGTGTATGATTTTTGAAGTTATCACTACCTTCCTAATTTTCAGTGTAGGTACCAGAACCTCAGCACAAACTACTAACATGTTAAGTATGGTGGAAAAGGATATGCTTCATTTGCAGTGTAGTTATCATCCACTTAGCTGTAATCAAATTAGTAACAGCTATAAAGTGGACTGAGAAATAGCAGTGAGCATATTATGCTGTTTTGCATATTTGTATCAGAGACACGTTGTTGTAAGTTACAAATACATAAGAAAACATTATTTTCACTCTGAAAGGCTCAGTCAAAAATTGAGAACTGGAAAAGACAGAACACATGAATGCAATGATCAAGGTTGTTTACACACAATACATTTCTTATAGTTAAAATAACTTGGGATTTGGCATTGTTTTTAATATACTTTTAGTGATAAAGTAATTGTGAGTATTGTTTGATTTCACAGTACAAAGATACTAAGGTATCTTGAAACACATTTCTGGACATTCAGAGTATGTCCCAGACTTTCAGACTCTTGTGTGCACAGCTGTAGTTTATCAACATCATCAGGAAAGTGACTGATTATGAATGGCAGATATTTTGTAGAGTTGAAGAGAAATTACCATTGGGTTGCGGATCTCTCACGGAACACAGAACAGTGGCTTGCAATATTATAATATCAGCAAGGATTTTTTTTTTCTTCTTAAATTTTGAAATGGGAATGTTTGTGGAAGTTGTAACATAAACTAAAAAACTTTTTTTTTTTTTTAATTAAGGAAGGATGGATAGGGCTATAAATACATTGATATGAGTGTGGGCACCACCATACAACAGCGTTAGTTAAATACTTAATATTCCAAAGCACTAATGTGTCCTTTTCTTCTTTTTTCCACCCTAATGCATTTCCAATTTGTTTTATGAGTTATCTCTCTTACCCAGGCGTATTGATGATGACAAGGGAAGGACTCATGAACTGGAGCATTCTGCTATAAAGTGTATGAGAGGAATTCTGTACTGCTACATGCGTCAGGCCGATAAGGTAAAACACTGTAGTGTGGACACAAGCACTCACTTAATTCTAAGGGATTAATTAAACTGGGAAAACGAACTTCTAAATATAGATAAAATTCAAAAGGGGAATGCAGTATTACTGTGTCCCAGCTAAGAACAGCTGCTTCACTATTGTCAGGTTGCAGCATTGTTTTGGTGTATAAAAGACACGAGCATTTTGCGAAGTAAACTGCAGGGCATACTTGAAACTTCTTTGGGTTCCTTTTGCAGTTATTTATCCCATTTAAACATTAGACCATTAGTAAGTGGGGTTTTTTTGATGTCTTTTTAATGCTTAAATGGAAAGATGTAGAATTTCTTTTAGCTAAGGCTGGAGAATTTTCTTTGCACTGTTAACTTGGTTATTGAATTTGCAGTTGTTCTTACCTAGGTGATCGTTTTGATTATTTTGCTTGGTTTCTTTAGTAGCTACTTTCCAGTATTCTTTGACTTAATGATGTAAATTCAGAAGGGCAGTAATCCAAAATGAACAAGGAAACAGGGTAATCTACTTATGTTATAATACAGTTGATATATTCACCCTGTAATCCTCCTGTGAGTATAACCTGAATATTCTTGAATATTCAGGGCTTTTCCTTATCAAAATTTAGTTGTGGTGGATTAATTTTGCACAGTGGTTAGCAGTAATTCTACAAGTAGTTAAATATTTATATTCCATGTGATCATTTTAAGTTTCATGTCACTGCCTTTTAACTGTATTACTAAAAATAATTCTCATGTTACCACATAGCTTCCATCACTTTTAAGCATGCAAACTGAAATGTAAAGTCCGTAGGCATGTGATATCAGTAATAATAATAATAATAAGCAAATCAGGTGTATTGCCAGTTGTATTTATGCTGACATGGTGGGTTTTTTCTCAGTTTTCTTAGCCTGTTTCTTTGCAGTCTTACATCTTTAAATGATCTTGACCTAAATTGATCTTGTTACAGTTGAGCTGTTGTTTTTGTCTTTGACATGCAGTGGTTTGTTTTGAGGATGATAACTGCAGATATGAATAATCAGCATTAAATTAACACAGGTGTCACACTGCTGACGTGCTGGTTTTCTGTTTTTGCCTTGATTACTATAAATGCTTCTCTCTTCCCACAAAGTAGTAGTAAGCAGTCTGAGGTACCTAACAGACATAAGTCAAATTGGACTTTATTCTGAGAGACTCTATGTGCTGGCCTCATGTAGAATGAGGGTATTTTTTAATAATATGAATTATATATGCCCAAATGCTCAGGCATGACTTGAATAGATGATGCTGCTTGTGACAAAAATTGCAGATGTTATATTCTATTGCTAATGAACATATGAGTTATGACCTAAAATGTATTGAATGTGTTCATGGACTAGACACGATAACTCCACAAAATAGTATTCACTTTCTTGCTTCTGGGGCACGTGCTATGTGCTATGTATGATTTGTTGGTGGGGCAGAATATCACATGAAGATAAGATCAGTGTTGAAAATGTTGTGAAACATGGACTGGGTCCTGGCAATGATGGTTAGAAAATTCAAAAACTGTTGGAGAGCATAGCATGACTTGAGGAATTATGGAGAAGAATCTTCTTTTGTTACTTTCATTCTTTTCTTTTTGAATTTGATTTCCTTTCTCTGCCCTGTTGGCAGCACTCTGACAGTCCAGATTGTTTTCTCAAATGGTTTTGTAAGGTAGCAGACATTGTATTTCATGACGAAAAAGGAATCAAAGCTACTTTAAAATGACCGTAGTTCTTATTTCACTCCTTTGTTTTAACCTCTTGTATTAGTAATTCATCTCATTGCATTCCATCTCCATTGTAAGAGATTCCGTGTCATAGAGGCTCATTCTGAGGTCCAATGATAGCATCCATGAATAAAAAGTCATTTTAATCTGGGGTACTATTCTTCCTATCTGTAATCCTTATGTTTTCTTTTTAAGCTATCAGCTTTGCCTTCCAGTATCTGCAAACATTTCACTGTACATCTGAATGTCACAAGCTGTGTTCACCAAAAGAAATCTTTGTTTTCCCATGTACTCTTTTATACTAAATATTCCGAGCTCTTGCAGCTTTTCATTTGTTACATGATCTACGTGTGGCAATTTCTGAACACTTTTGTAGGTCTATAACCCAGAAGGCTTAAAAACTATTATTTATTATTAACAACAATAAACATTTCTTTTTTGTTTTAAAACCTTTGTCACATTGTCCAATGGTACAACAATAATTATTAAATTTTATGGATCATTATTCATAAAAATTATTAAAACTATTGTTCCCAACTCTTGCACTCCAGTAAGAGCTTTAAACTAGGAATGGTGAGGGAGAGAGAGAGTGTTCAACGATCAAGTGAGGAAGTGGTGGATGGGGTAGGCAAGCAAAGGGCCTGGGGTGATGTGAACGGAAGGCACATAGCATAACTGAAGTGGAATCGTCCCAAGCGTACATGTGGAAATAAGGAGGTACCTATGGGACAGCATTATGGAGAAGAAAGCTCTCATACCCTTTCTGGGAAATCAGCGTGCTTGGGTGCCCCTCAGAAATGCTCGTACACTAATGCAGGCAGCATGCGGAACAAAAAGGAGGAAATAGAAGTACGTGTGCAGCTCCAGGGCTATGATCTCATGGGATCACAGAGGCGTGGTAGGATAGCTCAAGTGACTGCAACACTGTGGAGGATGGATACGGGCTCTTTAGGACAGACCAGGAAGGTGGGGAGGGGAGTTGCCCCATATGTGAGAGAGTAGCTGGAATTCATGGTACTCTGCTAGGGAAAGGTGGTGAGCCAGCTGAGAGCTTATAGGTCAGGATTCTATATGTACATTTCAGATCTGTGAGTTCAGGGTGGGCATGATATGCTTTGACATGCTTTCTGCTAAGATTTCAGCTCCAGTAAAATGAGCTGGTGTTTGTCCAGAAGATGAAAGTGACTAAGCATCTGTAGCTACAGATAGCTATTACAGATTTTTTTTTTCTACCAGACCCAAAGAGATTAGACAGATGGGTTGAATATTTTTATTCTTTAAGTATATGTATACTTTAAGTATATATGAAATAGTTTCTGATAAGTTTCTAAGTTTTTAAGTTTTACACAGTGGTCATGTCAAGAAATTTTGAAGTACCTGATTTAGATAGTGAATTTGTGGTTGCCAAAGATACTGAAAGTATTGACTTTGATTTTATGTTTTGCCTTTCAATTCACCTTTAGGTTCAGCAATTTAAGCAAGATCCCAAACCATCTGAATGTCTTCATTCTGTTTTCAGTGCACATACTGGAGATGAGGTCTTCTCCCATAAGGAATATGGTCACCTTCAGGTAAAATATGCATGTGCATGTAAATGAAAGTTTGGATTATTTTAAATAATGTTATTGTTGTATTGATTCTTTCATGATGCAGCTGTCTGTTTAGGTTTGTGTTAGATGTGTTGTTAAAATTGAGATTAAAAATTGAGAAATAAAAGAAAAGAAAAATTGAGAAATAAAATTGAGATTCCTTCTGCATCTTTTGCTGAAGAAGATGGACTGTTTTGAATTATAACTCAGTGGTATGTTTTGGTCAGAAGGTACTGAAATAACTGTGGGATTTGTGGAGGTAGATGGGTGTTTGTTTATTAAGTTCCTATTTTTTGAGACCAACAGATGGCTGTCAATAAATAATCCTGGCAAAAAAATGTTGAAGTAGTCAGTGAAGTGAAAGATTTAGCATAATCTTACATTGAATATTTTAATTTTTATTAACATTCCCAGCTTAATTTTCCATAAGTCTGAGCAATTTTCATTCATAGTAAAGATTTAATGTACACTGTCAACAGGTTTGTCTAGTCACAAATTTGTTGTTCACTGTTTTGTGTAGTGGTTTCTAGTCAGAGTAATTACATAATTGATAGTTTTATTGTCTTTCCTTTTCCAAAGTGTTGATATACTCTTTCTTTTTTTTTTTTTTTTTCCTTTCTCTTTACCTTCAGGTCATTTTTTGCAGTCATGACCTTGTTCTTTTGCATTCCATGACTCTGTGTACTCTTTTTAGTTCAGAAATTGCTAGTGAAATTATTCAGAAGTGACAGTAGGTTGATAATTATTTAATTTCATGGTGACAACATCACTTAAATAGTTTGTAGAGTAAATGTGTTGGATTCAGGAAATGTATGAGAAAAAAAATTTCTGGAGTTATCGTACGTTAGCATTTTGGACTCTATGTGAAGCCTCCTGAATGTGTACATCTTTAATCTACAGGAGGAGACAATAATTTTGTGACCTAGGGAGCACTGTTTGATAGTTCAAAGTCTCTGGTTTTTGTGGTGACTCAACCCTTCCCATAAACATGAATGCACATTCCCTTCTGTCATCAGCAAATCCCAAAGAATAGAGGGTTTTCAGCTCTATGTAGACAACAGAAAACAGAGTGACTGAGGTGGTTCTGTTGGGAAGAATGGAATGTATTATGTAGCTGGTCTGCCATTATTGCTGTACCTGGTGCTTTTCAGATTGTATTAAGAAACTGGAGTCAGTGGTCTTTAAATCTTTTGGAATTTTTAGAATTTGTACCTTATTCTTAATCTGCTGTGTTTCAGATAAGGATCCAATTTTTTGTTCTAGATGGTTTCTCTAGATGTCACTGAGATTGTGGTTTTATAGCTCATTGAAGCAAGTTACTGTGATAAACTTATTTTCTCTATTGAAGTTGTACACATTCTCAATTATACTAGAATTCTCTGTAACAAAAGCAGTTTTCTTTGATTTATTAATAAATTCACATTATGATGCTCAGCCGTACAGCTGCTGAAGGTAATTACTGTTAATAATAAATGCTATGTACAGCTACAAAAGAAAACAGTTTTTCACAAATATAATCATATCTGAATGTTGTAATTATACTTCTGTCAGATGATAATGCTAAAATTCCAGTTAGGAATAAAGTGATTTGCTTTTTAGATGTGCTGTGTACTATTCAATATGCTACTTGCCTTCTTGGTGCTCTGCTTGGTAATAAATTGTCATATATGTAAACGTGAAACAGCTCGTGACTAAGGTGATTGCCTATGGGTCAAAGCAGTATGCCTAAGCAAAGCATTTTAATATCATAGTTTCAAATAATTTAAAAAATGATACTGCAGCAGAAGTTGTAGAGGACAATGCTTGTTTGTGGCATTTCTTCCTATTGATTGTTTCCACATCATTACATCTAGGATATTGGTATATTAGGATAATATTTTTGAAGAACCAAAACTATCTTATAGTGGGACCATCTTTGTTAGTGAGTAATATCACATTTTGCTTGTTTATGTTTATTGGAGTCAAATAAACATGAAGTTAATTATAGTTTCTTTTCTGTCTTTAATTACTTCAGATAAATGCTGTGTCATTATTTCTCCTCTATTTGGTTGAGATGATCTCTTCGGGGCTGCAGATTATCTACAACACAGATGAGGTACAAACCAATTTCTGATGTTAAAACACATGCTGTATTAATTTTTTTTCTTTTTTTTTTTCTTAGTTTTATTTAATTACCAACTGTAAAATAATTGTTCTGGAAATACACTGCAGATACTCTCCACTTTTAATGGAAGTCTGAAAAGATAAATGGAATGAATGGATAGTGAAATAAATTAATACCTAATAAAGTGTTAGATATGCAAGGAGTGAATGTAACATGACATTGAAAACTTTTCTAGTTCCCTGCTATTTCTAAAAGGTACAAGGTCAAGAATTAGATGGTCTGTTAGGACAGTTAACTTCTAGTTATGTTGTTCTCACTTTTCACCTTATTTCAAACTGTCAGTCAGTGCATGCTGTCCACTGGAATTTCAACATAATAAATAATAGGGTTAATTTTCTGGAAAGCTGAAGGACTTTCTTCAAATACATATGAACCTATGGGTGTTAAGTTTTACTGTATATTTAATTGAAAATAACATGATTTTATATTGTGGTAAGAGATGTTTGTAAGATTGTTAACTGTTCTGTAAATAAGATAATAATAGCCACCATGGCCTTGACTTGAGGACGAGTCATGTCAGGACAACCTGCTGTACTGCTCTGAAATGAGGTTATGTTTTGAGACAGGAACGGAAAGCACAGAATTTTTTTTTTTCCAATTTTCTTAATCTGGATTTGTTTAAATTTACTCTGGTCTGTTTAATAGTCACTGATGTATTGCCTTAAAAAGCTTAAATGCACTTATAGTACTACCATTTTAAAAAAGGGACATTTTTCCAGTAATAGTGTATTTGCATTGTATTTCTAAAACGTACATCTTCATTAATGTTTTTCTTTAGATAATGAGAAAACTAAGTGATGCAACTTGTCTCCTTTCTTGCTTAGTTAGATCATATGATAGGTCTATATTATTTTCTCTGAATTGCCTTTAGATCTGTGAGGAGGCAAATGTATATAATTATGTATTTACTTAGCTTGACTTACAATTCATATTATACTCCAGATGTTTGCATTTAATTACAGAATCTGCAGAAAAAGTGCATGTGTATAGACTCTCCAGTCAGTGGATATTCTCCACTTCAATGTCAGGATGTAGTTTTCACTGCAACCGTACCCTAGAAATCTGTGGACGATGGAGACTTATACTAAGATTATCTTACCGCAGACCTGTACATTCTGTTAGTCTCTGTATAGCTTCAACAATTGAATATATTCTCAGGTCTTATTAATGCCACATAATTATGTTATTTCCAAGTTTTACTGTGTGTCTAGATAATATTCAGCATAGTGGCATTGGCAGCACTGTGGTTGTGGCAATTTGCTACCCAAACATCAAGCTGGATATTTCTTTCCAATGATATCATTGCACAATGTATTTAGTTTCTTTCCTTTCATAGAGAGAGGGTTTTAAACCAGTGCTAGCACAGTGGAAGGTGCTGGCAGATGGTTGATATTTGGCAAGCTGTCTGCGTGAATATGTTTGTACACAGAACTCTTGGCTTAGGAGGTAGTCATTGTATACTAGGCTGCTTGATGTCAGGCATGGCAGCTGTCAATGAGTTACCCTCTAGTTGCATCTGTTCGCAGTTGAAAAATTAATTTAATCGCATCTTTGCATCCCTAACAAAGAGAACAGTATACGATTGTGCAAGTGAATGAATTTGACAGCAGTTATCTACACATAAAACAGAGTAACACAAGTATTTGCAGTCATCCATGCTGTATGTGTATTCTTTATTACACCTTGCTCTCCACGTGCTTGACTTCTGGATAAATAAGCTTAGCACACTATACCACACACTATAGTGTGTATAGTATAACACTATAGTATTATACTATAACACACTATAAGTACTTTAGCATTGATTTGGTTAGAACATTTACATGCCCATGATATGAATGATTGTTCTCTGAAGATTTTGGTTTGCAACCAGTTATCTGCTGCCTTTTTTCTGTAAATCTGCTATTTGGAAACCCTTAGTTTCATAGAATATCTGTAACTGACCTTTTTTCTCATGTTCTGAACATCATCACCAGCAGAAAGTCATCGGTAAGGTTATATGTTTCTATGTGGTGCTCTTTGCTCCTTCATTTAGCTAATGCATCTAAATTTCAGTTAACAATAGAAATAGGAGAACCCACACTCTTAATCACTGGGTGTTCTAGCTTTGTTCAGAGAAAGTTCATTTTAATACAACCAAATGCTAAATTACAGGGATGAATAACACCGGGCACATCTAAAGAATGGGACAGTCTGTTTCCTTGAAAGTACTAGCTATGAAAAGATTTAGCGTACAGATCGTTCTACATGAGCACCCCATAGCAAAATTTTAGCAGAGACATAGATAGAGAGACAAGTAAGTATAGAATTATATATATCACTGGTGGACTGGTATTAGCATGAAGAGTGTATCTGACAGTAACTTTTTTTTAAGATTGAAAGAAAAATGAAGAGAAAAAGACAAAACTGAGATATGCAAGTAAATTAAAATGGAAGCAAATACCTTTCAGTAAGAGGTTTGGTTTTTATCTCATAGCTTCTTAAAAAAAAAAAAATCACTCAACTGTAGTAAAGTGGATCCCCCTCTGTAGTTCCCCAATATGGTTGCATTTATAGCCATTGCAATATTCTCTTTTCCCACAGAATCCCCTAGAATAATTTGGATGGGAGGGGATGAAATCCTTGCTTTGGTGGATGAACCAGTGTAAAACTTGTGTTTGTGGTTAAATTTCCTGTAAGTTCTAATCTCTGGACTCTTTGAGCTGAACTGTAAAATTTATTATCAATTTAACTTTTCTACAATCAAGCAACTCCAAATGTCTCTTTCAACAGTGTAAATGAGGAAAAAGTATCTGCTTAAGTAAGTCCCCAGCTATAGTTAAACACCCTTAAAATACCTTTAAATACCTTAGTATCCAGTTGAAACATGTTGATCCAAGAGGAGATTTTACTTATAATAAATTGGTTCAGAGTTTTATTTGTGTTTATAAAGGACTTTGTTTGAATCTGCTTAAGTATGTATTATTTGGAGATAATACAATAAAACTTTGGCATGTCAGTTCTCTTAAAATGAATTAAGAAACAGCACCCAGATTTCTGTGTCCTAATCTTGTTGGATTTAATTTCTTTTGCTCTCTGATTTTATTTTTAGGATAAATCTTTTTTAAAAGATACAAATACCACCTTTTTGGAGCTCTTCAAATATGTGTCTTGAATATGAAATAATTTTTATCCCTGGCTTTGTAGGAACTTTTGCATAAATCGCATCATCACCTAATTTGGGACAGATTAAAATCTGGTTTTAAAGAGAATATCTGAATTTGGGAACATCATTCTCTGGTAAAAAAAAAAAAGGTGGAAGGCACAATTATGATGGCTGAGGAAAAACAACTTTGTCTTTTTGAAAAAATGAACAAAAGAAAATATGCTTTCATTTTCCTCAGTCACTTTTCTTTCTCTCTTTCTTTCTCTCTTTCTTTCTCTCTTTCTTTCTCTCTTTCTTTCTCTCTTTCTTTCTCTCTTTCTTTCTCTCTTTCTTTCTCTCTTTCTTTCTCTCTTTCTTTCTCTCTTTCCTATAGGTGTCCTTCATTCAGAATCTTGTGTTTTGCGTGGAGAGAGCCTATCGTGTACCAGATTTTGGTGTCTGGGAAAGAGGAAGTAAATACAACAATGGCAGTACAGAGCTGCATTCAAGGTAGGTGAGCAAATGTAGCTCTTCCAGTCAAAGCAAGTAAATGTGATATGAATAAAAAGAATTCATGGGGTGAGTTAAAAATAATAATGCATTAAAATACTGGTTGAACTAAATTAAGCTTCTCTGAAGACTAAGAGATGTATTTTGGGAAAGCGTGAAGCATAATTTCGTCATCATATGCATGCTGAAATAACCACATAGATGCTTAGCTATTTGAGTATTTAAATTCTAATAATTATGTGCAGCTGTATGCATATAATTCTGAAAATTGTGTTCAGAACAGTTCAGACTCTTGAGGCACATGCATTAGATTGGATTCACAAAAATGTTTAGGAATATCCTGATTTAAGAAGGTGTTGAATCATGAGTCTAGATTTTCTCATCTCCACCATGCTGGGAGGAAGATGCTGGGCACTGTGGAGGATTGCCTAGTGCACAAGTTCTTTTCCAGGTTCTTCAGATGCTACAAGTGACTGGGCGTTCTGACCCCTGTCCTGTGAGACAGTTAGGAATGTTCTTAACATTTTAGTATTAGAGTGGTTCAGTTCACTTCAGTGGAATTGCTAACATGCTGTCTATCTCGAAGGATCAAATATGTAATCTGACAGCTTGCTTTTCCTAGCGTTACTATTGTTTTATTCACTTTTTGACTTCTGAGGTCTTATTAATAATAAAAATGGCTATAGCTTGGATATATTAGTATTTTTTAAATATCGTTGATCATCATAATTATCATGGGCTTGCAAATAATACACGTGTTTCTTCCAGTCTTCGATGTTGCCAAATGAATGTGTTCACATTTCAGAATGAAATAATTTTTCTTAGTTCACATACAGGCATGTATTTTAAGCTATAGATATAACTACATGTCATTGCAGCAAAACAATTAATTTAGGTATGTTTTTTTCAGGGCTTTTGTAGAGCTTTAGTACCAGTATGAGAACTGAAAACTCCAAGTTGTTATTATATAATCTGCTTTATTAGTTTGTTGGGTTTATTTTTTCCTCCTATGTCTGTAAAATTGTCCAATGCCAGATCACATGAGCGTTCACTTAGAGAATCATATATGTCCTTCTGCATCTCACCTTGTGCAAATTTGCAAAAGGAACACTGAAACTCGTGTGTCTCCTGTTGTTTGCAGCATTCTGGTTATTCAGTATGTGAATTTCCTCCAGGGAAAACTGAACATCTTTTAACCAGATGGAAACGGGCATGTTGTCTTGTCTTAATCTAGACTGACATTTATAGGTTGGTTTTTCTAAGGGTGAAGTTTTATGAGATGGACTGAGCCAATCTAACAGATCATTGAGCTGGCACAAAAGGAAGTACAGAGCTTGGTCCTAATTCAAGAAGTAGGCTTTGGTCATCAGAAACAGATATTGCCCCTATTTATCTTTCCTTGTGTGCATGTTGATACTCTGCTTCACTGTAGGAAGCCAGTAGACAATTTCCCTTGTTCTCATAAATCATAAATAATGGAAGAGGAACATGCATCAAAACATGTATTTAGATATTATTGAGGAAAGCCCTGGGTACACTAAAATATTCTCTAGACTTTCTTATGCTCCTATTGTAGTGTATCTACCTAAGAGAGCTCTAAAAAAATAAGAAAAAAAAAATCAAGAAGTGATTATAACTAATCAGGGCGAGTCACAAATGATGTATGTCTTTCTTCAGTGATTACGGACTCCAAACCAGTCACTTAAGTTTCAGTATTAAGTATGCTGTACTCCTGGCACTTGAAACTCACACTGTGAGTCCACATACAGTGTGTGTTTGCTTTCAGAATTAGAAGTTAATTCTTGTCTTTTATTGAAAGAGGCTTTCTTTTTGAAGAAGATATATACTATGAAGTCCATGAATAATAACTGCAAATTATGGCCTGTGTTACAAGATGCAGATATTTTAAGTCTTTACACAGTCTTCGTATTCTATCTTAGTACAGTTCAAAACACTTCTAATAAATGATAAATCACAAAACACTCTGTGGACCAGGTCTTCATTGATGTATGCAAATTGATGTCTTTTACTGGTTCAAAGGCAAGATTTGTAACAGCTTTTATTATAGCGTGAACCCCTTCCCATACGGCTGAACTTCTGAAAAATTAATTTGTCCTGTAACCATTAGATCAAGCTGTTCTCCAGGCATCTGCTGAGTACCTCTGCAAAATGTCTTTGACATTTCCCATATGTACTGTGAGAATAATGAAGTTGCCAAAGTGCAGTGTCTTCGTATTCCAAATCTAAGACTGTAGAGCCTCGATCTTGCTTTTCTCTGTAGCGTAGGTATTATATTGCTATAGTGCTTTCCTTCCTTGTTCTATTTTGTTTTGTCTAGTTACAAAATTACCATTATTGTTGTGGGATTGTTTTTTGTTCTGTTGTGTGGGATTTTTTTAACATCCCTTGTGGTGTTTGATGTTCCAGTTGAACTGCACAGTTCTTGAATGGAGGCAAGAAACTGTGAATGGCAGGAGGATTAAGGCTATATATGCTTTAAGGTGTGTTTTGATCAGCAGTTGCTAGGAATATGCAAATTTTAGTGTTTGCCCTCAGGTATTTTACTGAGAGGGTAAATCTAACAATTCAAAGTTACTGGTAATTAGGAATAATGTTGTGAATTTACTAACGCTTTTTTAGCAAGCTGGAAGTATAATTTTTCTAGGTTAGTCTCAGCTTCCCTTGCCCCAGATGTGGATTGAGGTCAAATGTTGCCCAGCTTGCACCATGACTGCAAGACTGCTCTTGATAATCCATGGCAAATCATAATAATTGGTGGCTGCAGTAAGGTCTATAAATTGCACCTGGGGAGGTTCAGTATAGACATTAAGAAGAAATCTTTTCACGTGAAGCGCAGTGAAACACCAGAGCAGGATACTGAAAAGAAGTTATGGAATCTCCATCGTTGGAGGTTTTTGAGACTTGTCTAGGTGAGGTTATGGTTTACTTGAATCGGTCTTGGTTATTATATCTGGCTCCAAGTGAGATTTCACGTTGGACTAGTTGAGTTCTATGTGTCCCTTCCAACGAATGACTTCATGATCCTGTATAATTTTCAGAGGAATATTTGAAGAGGGTTTGGGTTAGGCTTTGTTTTGGAGCCATCTCCAAGTAAGCATCTTTTTCTCTGGGAATACAGTCCATCAGGTTAACGCAGCATGTTCATAGTGGGTTGCTGAGTGGAGGAAGGAACATATTTATTAAAAAATGTTTTGCCTTTAATTCATACTGTTAAAACAGTCCATTTTTTTCCATTATTAAATTGTAGAGTATGAAGAATGTATTTTCTGTAGAAAGATATGAGCATAATGTTTATTATAGAACCTCTTTTCTAATTTGCCCAACAGGCAAATTAGGCATTTAAAACAGGAAGGAATGAAACAAGTGTCTGAGGTGTGATCATAGTTCTGAAGTGGGTTATGTTGTGTGATTGTTCAGTCTTTTGAAGACATCCTTGATACTACAGCTTTTCTCAGACTTTTTTTTTTTTTTAAGGAACTTCCTCCTGTCAGTTACCCATGAAACTTTAGTAATCTATGTAGTACTTGTGTGTACTTGCACTTGACAGAGCAGAACTTAGTTAACCTAATCAGCTTTCTCTTATTGAACCAATTAGAATTAAATCCCATGAGTACTATTTCTTGCAATGTTTCAGAAAGAAAGGTGGAGGTTTATAAACCTGTTGGTAAAAGTTAAAAAGAATGATAGAGTCTGAAATCAGTGTCTAAAGTACTTCTAGTATTAGAACCAACCCAGGTAAAACAGTACTTAAAGTAAACACATTCTATAACTCTGCACTGTTTTTTTTAAATTTTTTTTCAATATTTTCTGTGTAATCATAGTTGGCTCCCATCTTTAAAATATGGATTAGTTAGTAAACATTTGAAATTTGATATTTTACATGAATAAATCATTTTATTTACAGTAAGGTAAAAACTTTGCTCTTATCCTAAAATGCCGCGTGCAGTATAGAAGAATTAATGTTAAAGCACAGTCCCTGTTTGCAGTTTTCTGACAATTGGGTTGCTGTAAGTAGTTTGGGCCGGATAGCGCAGTTGTTTGTCAGACTATCACAACTCCTCTTACACAGAAGTTGGGGATTACTAGTGACTATTGTGCTGGTTGTGGCTGGGGTAGAGTTAATTTTCTTCATAGTAGCTAGTATGGGGCTATGTTTTGGATTGGTGCTGAAAACAGTGTTGATAACACAGGGATGTTTTCGTTCCTGCTGAGCAGTGCTTGCACAGAGTCAAGGCCTCTTCTGCTCCTCACCCCACCCCACCAGCGAGTGGGCTGGGGGTGCACAAGAAGCTGTGAGGGGACATGGCTGGGACAGCTGACCCCAACTGCCCAAAGGGCTATTCCAGACCATACGGCGTCATGCTCAGCATAGAAAGCTGGGGGAAGAAGAAGGAAGGGGGGGGACATTTGGAGTGCTGGTGTTTGTCTTCCCAAGTAACCGTTACGCGTGCTGGAGCCCTGCTTTCCTGGAGATGGCTGAACTCCTGCCTGCCGATGGGAAGGAGTGAATGAATTCCTTGCTTTGCTTGCGTGTGTGGCTTTTGCTTTCCCTATTAAACTGTCTTTATGTCAACCCTCGAGTTTTCTCACTTTTACTCTTCTGACTCTCCCCCATCCCAGTGAGGGGCGAGTGAGCGAGCAGCTGTGTGGGGCTCAGTTGCTGGCTGGGGTTAAACCACGGCAATTATTTTCTGAATATTTTTTCCAACTTGGTGTTTATTCATTAATTATTTTTATAAACAAAATATCTAGGGCTGTCCTGTTCAGAAAGTACATATTCCTTACTGTCGTTAATTGTACTGTTTACTGCAAGTGGAGTGCAACCCTTAGACTCTTAAGGATGCTTTAATTTTTCATAATCATGACTATCTCTCTGTCAGCGTTGTTCTCATGTTGTCTGGGCACATGGATCCTCTGATAAACTATTTTTTTTCATTCCTTGTTTGGCAGTACTGCATAATTTTTATCTGAAATGAAAGATGGCAAGAAAAAGGAAAGTGTGGTTGGCCAAGTGGATAATCAGGTTTAGAGAAAAAAGGATATAAACTTTTAACTCCTTTTTTGTCCTTTTTTTAAAAGAAAGTATTTCAAGGAATTACTGTGCTAATAAATAAACTGTTAATTGGTATATTCTGTTTTCCCCAGACTTTTCCCAGTTCTTAAAACTTCAGACCTTTCAAGCATTGATATATAGCACTGTAGATGTTTAAGAGAGTTCTTTTTTTGTTTTGGGGGTTTTTTTCTTGGTTTTTTTTTTTTGTGTGTGTGTGTTTAGTTTGGTTTTGTTTTTCTCCAAATTTGCATATTGTGCCCAGTTGGAAGAAACACGATATCTGCATCGAAATGGTTGTTAGCTGAGGACAGTGTCAACAAGTTCCTCCCCCTTATAGGGAAAGGCTTTATGGAAAGATGAACCTTTCAGTTCTTTCCACTGATTTTTATCTTGCTAAGATTGGAGGCTTTCTTCCTGCAGTGTTGATCTATGTCCTCGTACTATGTTCTGTCACTTCTGTTTACCCTTACGGTCTTTTTTAAACTCTGAATCTTTTGTCATGTCAGCCTGATTAATTCTGCTCTTTCCTTTTTCAATCTTTTGCTGTATGTCTTCAGATTTGTTAACTTTTAAAGATAACAAGGTAGACATCTATACTTTCCTGCTGTGTGTTATTCCTGTTATTCTGCTGTCTTCCTTTTCTACTGTCTCATTTATTGTCGTTTTTTGACGAAAAATATTTCAAATTAATTGTAAGATACTTGTAAAGCAGAGCTCCTATCTAAAGGAATGGACAGTTAGGGAGAAAGATGAAACTTGATTCTGAAGGAGGAGCTTCAAAACCGGGACAGACATTTAGGGATAGCACATGGGGTGTCAATGAAGGCAATAAATCACTGTTGTAGTTTAAATAGAAATGAAGCAGAGACAGATAAAGATGCATTGATCAGAGGCACTGTAGTTAAGTGGAGACAAAGGCATAATTTACAGTTTTAGTTTTATGAATAAAGTTGGAAGAATTACACTAGGCTTTGTTTTGCAGGATGCTCTGAATCTGTTTTACCAGATAGCCCAAGAGAATGTAAAAGGTGTTTGCTTTATTAGCTAGACTTCTGTAGTATTTCTAGTTCCTATACTTTTATGTCACCACTTAGTAAGCAGTCCAAAGTCTTTTCCCTACTTTGAATGCTTGTATTCAATAGTAGAACTGTCAGAAACCTGGTAGCGTTATATATTATGTTTTTAAACTCTAGTGCTGTTGGGAACTAGCTTGTTTAATATTCTACTTTTTGATGCCCTGTGACCTTAACATCTAGAATTTTGGAATGAATGTGCAAAAATTCAGCATTTTACGTGTATGTTAATGCTTTAGCTCTTTATTGCAGTTGAGTGGACGGATGTGAAGTTGGCCTATCTATAATTATGTATTCTTTAAAACAATATTTCATAATTCTGTCATACTTCAAATTTCATATAAACCTGTCAAATGCATGTAGAGTTCTATTAGCTTATCTTGAGCTTTTATTTTTAAAAAAAATCAAGAGTGTGTGTGTGCATTGGTGCATTGAGAGGGAATGCTTGATCTCTTTTTTTTTTTTTTTTTAAATAATCACAAGGAAAGGCTAAGACTACATTTTTTAAAATGAAACAGCCTTGTAAAAGTTTTCTTGTATATATCTATATGTAGTGTATAATTTTCATAATCAGTAATAAATTATATTTTAGTATATAATTTGCTTTAAAAATTATATAATGATTAGTGATTTTAGTAGATACGACTAGTGCTTAATATCTTTAAACATGAACTTGCTAACTTGAAAGCTTGTTGGTAGTATTTCTGGGTCTTGTTTTCTTTGTGATGGATACTAGTCGTGAAGTAAGTGAAATAAAAGACCTTTCACTATATGGCTGACATCAGAAAATCCTCCTTTTCTGAATCCAGATTGATGAGTTCTTTTATTATATCGAAAGCTAGTCAGAAATCAATCTTTTATACTTTAATGCTTGAGAGCTGGGTTGAAAAATGGTGCTGAAGTAAATCCTCTGTTAATACACTATTAGCAAGACCTTGAAATACATAATGCCAGATGTCTAGTAGCAAGGTGAGAGCAGCAGTGCTTTTTCCAGATGGTCTCTGACATTTGAGGATAAATAAAAATGCTGAGAAGTATTAAAAAAAAACCCCCAAAACCCAAAAAAATCCCCAAAAAACAAACAAACAAAAATCCACCACCAAACAACCCCAAATTTGCTGCATCGTCATTTTATTAACATAAAGGCTAACCACAAAATTCAAATCAAGAAGAGATCATAGCTCTGAAAGCTGTCAAACATGTTAAGTTTTAGTCTGGGCTTGAATTATGATACCTGTTTTTTTGTTGTTGTTTTGTTTTTTCCTCAGCTCCGTGGGGCTGGCAAAAGCAGCTTTAGAAGCAATTAATGGCTTCAATCTCTTTGGAAATCAGGTAATAAAAATGTTTGTTTTCTCTCCTTTTTTTTAGCAGTAATGATTTACACTGTGGATCAGAGGATATTTAGAAATATCTAGCACAGTTTGTTAGATTCCAGCTTTAATAAAAGTTAGTTTGCAAACTGATTGCTCCTGTTTCAGGTACAGAATTTGTCTGATAAAATCATTAGTGCCCTTACTATCAAGAATTACTTTTTTTCTTAAAAAAAACCCTAAAATGATTGCAACTTATTCCGAAAAAGGACTTGGTTGCCAAAAAGGTTTTTCTTTCAGAATTTTATCTGTTGATCATAACACAGTATACCTCTACATACAAGCATTACCTTACTTCTGTCTTCTTCCTTCATGTGACTTTTGATCAAGACTTTAAACAAGCTATTTGTACATAACCCCACTGTTTTATTGGTTTTTCATTTCAATATGTTGCACAGTGGTAAAACGTTTTCTTTTCCCATCCTTTTACATGGCTTGGATGAATTAAGAAAGCAAGCCTTTTCTTAGATTTTTCTCTCTGACTTGCATTCCCCTTCTATGCGCACCTTTTTTTAGGTGTTACACCTGCAGTAGTCTATAGCTAAAATAAAAGAATGCTCTTCCAAATTAATGGTCTAGAAAATTTACAAATGGAAGAGATACGTCATTGTCAAGCTATTGGTGTTATTAATGAAAGGAAATGAAGGGTAGGAGTGCAGCTAAAAAGAAAGTTGGGATAGCATGAAGTGTGTGTAGAAATACTTATAAGACTTGTTGGTGAGTTTTGTCTATAAGTTGTGTGGAAGGGAGGATAGGTTGGTCAAGCCACAGAGCGGTGAGCTTAGTACACTATGTAAAGCTTTCCATATTGCACTGTTTTCTTGAAGCTTTCCTCCTTTTTGACTTGTAACTGATGGACCTTGCTCACATGCCCAAATGTCTGTGTTTCATGAGAAGTAAACATTAATCAATGAAACATGCTTTATCTCTTCTTAGGGTTGAGTAACATTCAAACCTTGGTTTAAAGAAATTACATGCGTTTACATGAGTAGCTTAGTTTTATACTTACATATTTTTTTCTGCAGTTAAGCAGTATATGATCCTTTTGAGTTTTAATAGTTTTATATTGGGACCTTGACTTGAAGTACTATTTGTATAGTTTTTGAGTAGTTTCTGTATATTCTTGCTGGCTTCAAGATAGGATTTTTTTCTCTTTCTGTAATACCTGTGCTCTCTTTTTGTCTTGTAAGTCAGACGGAGCTGACTTTCAGATTGTGATATTTGTCTGTTCCAAATATTCATCTTTAAGAAACTTGGTTAAATGCACTGGTTTGCCATAAAGAGAATAGTACAAAGGACAGAAGATATAAATGGGAAATGGTGAATAAGGGGAGTTTTCAGGTGGTCTTTGTGTGAGCTAATGCGTATAAGCTAGGTCAGCTGTAAAAGTGTGACTGGGAGACAGTCCAAATTACGTTCCAAGTTCCTTCCTGTACTGCTTGATTTATTGAAACATTCTTAGTTATTTGCGTCTCCATTTTTTGTATTGATAAAATGGAAGGTATGGATTGGAACAGTCACATAAAATAACTATTAGCACTATTGGACAAAAAGTTCTTCCTTATAGTTTATTCACATAAAAACAACTGTTAAACTAAACTAAACTAAAATAAAATAGCATGAGCTATTCACATGCCTGGGATGAAAAATATAAGTTACAATTTGTTTTAAATAGTGAGCAACTGACATAGAAGTACGATCTATTAAACAATCTTATCTATTGATGAAAAGCTATACCTTACTATTATTAGACCCTTCTTTGTCTTATGGCATAAAACAGGAGATCCTCCTAAACAAGGATTTCTGACTCTATAGACTTAGGCATCCATTACATTTTTTGTGGATATCTATTCATGGTGGGTTTTTTTGTTTGTGGGGGGGGTTTTGTGGTTTTTGGGGTTTTTTGCATCTATATATTTGTAGTAGCACTGTAGTACAGTAGATTATTAGACATTATACCCACATTGTCAGTATTTCAGAAAAAACATTTATCTACAATCTTTACCTTCCCAAGTCTTGAGCACCAGGAAATGCATCTGCTGGGTTTTTTTCAAATGTTTTTTTACTGAATTCTGAAATGGATGAATAAATTGCTGAAGCAAAACCAGTTTTAAATGCTTTCAGAGTTTATTTCCAAGATACTTAGCATAAACAGAAACCATTTTGACCTTCAGTCTGCAGCAGTTTGCCTTTGTGCTTAGCTCCAGCTGTGTTCCAATAGCTTTGGGAAATCCTGCTGAGCCCCTCAAGAGGAACTTGTTTGCACCTGCAACTACACTAGTGCAACCTGCATAAATCATTGCTGGGGACAACAGACTGCTCAGCCTTGCCATGCAGATTTTTCCACTCACACTGTGGATGCTGGAAGAGACTAATAAATAATATGTAGTATTGTAGCTGTGGTCTCACACATGCATGTGGGTTATATATCTTTGAGTATATCGTGATAGGGCAGTTTCCCTGTGCATTCATGGATCCACCCAAGGAAGACAAAATAACTGTAACTTATTGTTGATATTCACATTAAACTGTTCCTTCCCTCCCTCCCCAAATTCTAGAAAACATTAAAGAAGAATGTATTTCTGTAGGAAATCATACTACTTTCTGTTCTGTAACAAAGCACTGCTTAACTGATACTCAAATAATTTTAATGCTTCCTTTGCTATCCTTTCGAGGTGCCAGATACAATAAAGAACAATTATGAATTTAAAAATGATTGGCTTTCTGTTTAATCTGAATTTTACATGCTTTAATGTAAAAAGGAGTTAATTAATGATTTTTAAATGCTGTTCATTTTCATCTCCATCATACCAGAAGTATTTCATAAAAAGTGGGTGTTATAAGCATAAAAATGTAGTCAAGCTGTAATCCTAACATTCCCTTAGTAAAAGATTTATTTACACATTGAGAAGAGAATTTTTAATGTAACGGATAAATAAGCTATTTAGTTTCTCATTATTTTCCTTTATATGCTATGCTAAATTTCTTAAATTTATTCCCAATGTGTGGTATATCTCTGAAACAATAGTTATAAATCTATATGAAGTAGTTAGTATGTATGACATAAGAATTCTGTTATAATCCTTAACTGTGCATTGTTTGTAGCGAGATCCTGAAATCATTGTATTGACTTAAGTTCTGCTGAAGTTTGTGTGGAAGAACTGTAAAAGTGGGCCCGATTTTTTTTTTTTTTTTTTTTTGTACATTTAGGATGCAGTGTGAACTGATTGCTTTTCAGTTTATGTTTTTACTTAATCACTTTAGAATTGTCACTACTGAAAGTACTGTAACTTATTTTATCTTTTTGTGGCGTGATATGGTTAACCCAAACCTCTGGTTTTAGAGTATCACAGCGTATAAATAGCTTAGAATTTGTATCATTAATGTAAGAATTCCATTGTAGCTACAATACCTTTTAGAAAAAATTATGTATCAGCAAAAAAATTACATAAGAGGATGTGCATTTACTGGCAATGTGAGTTAATGAACTAATGAATTAAGTGCACGGTGCATGCATGTATGCACTAAAATGGGACTGCTAGCAACAAGATGACCACCGTTTCAAGTTTGACCTAGTTATAGTATAATCAATTGTTTGTATATGAGCTACATGTCCTGTATTAGTTTGTGGAAAAAATTACATGTTAAAAAAAAAAATCAAGCCTTTGTAAGGTGTCCTTACTACAGAACTTTACAATCTTTAGAAGAGTAAAAATAGTTCATTTGTAAAACAAGATGCTTGTGGTTTTATGAAATGCAAATTAGTCTGCTTTTGAATCCCCAAAGAATCCTCACTGAAGCACAGATTTTGAAACGGCATGTTCACACGTGTAG
The DNA here is from genome assembly GCF_034638445.1 of Ciconia boyciana. Classification (NCBI taxonomy): domain Eukaryota; kingdom Metazoa; phylum Chordata; class Aves; order Ciconiiformes; family Ciconiidae; genus Ciconia; species Ciconia boyciana. The sequence goes on along the minus strand of NC_132942.1, from coordinate 31,477,017 downwards.
ACAGATTGTGTTCAGCATTTGTAGATGAATGTAGAGATTTGTGAATAATCAGAATCTGGATTAAGAAGAAAGTAGGAGAATAACAAATCATCAAAGTAAATGTGATTATGTACATTCTTATCTCAGCACTATTCAGTATATCTTGCTAGAATGATTAAGAGAACAGAGAGATTATTTTCCATGAGGACAGTAGAAAAACATGTTTTGTTTAGCCTAGCAAAGCAAAAGCTGAGTTATTTGTATGATAGCTATGTATAATTAGAGTGCAGGTAAAGAGTAAGTAAGAAAACAACACTGTTGTTTGGAAAGCCAAATGAATGGATGCTAGTACTAGCACAAAAAGAAGGTTGTTAGCTAGTTATGTAGAAACTTAGTTGGAAATTGAAGTTTTTAATAATTAGAGAGGGTGGGTTCTGGAACAATCTTCCTAAGAGAATAGTATACCAAACAAACTGACGGCTTTTTAGGAGAAATTTGGTGATTTATGAAAAATTATGGTATGGTATTTATGACAGTAACAGAATGAGTTCAGTATTGAATGTGTCTTCCAAGGGGATAGTGATACTGAGATTCATTATTGGTTACAACATATATGAAGATATCCATTCATTAACAAACTGCATTGCGTTTCCAAGAAATTGCCTACTGATGATGCTTTTAAATGCTGTTGATTCTGTTTAAACAGTATCTCAGCTATGAAAATTTTTCTGAGTGTTTCAGGAAGTATGAAAAAGCTGACAGAGAGATATAGTGTAAAATTACAGAATTTTACTAGGAAATGGGTTTTGCTAAGGAGTAGATGTTGATAACATAGACCTCACAATAGCTGAAAAGCAGGTCACTTTTATTTGCTATGGAAGTCCTTTTCCAAAGCAGTACCTCAGGTGAATATCCAATTATTTGTGTTCTGACTGACTTGTAATGAAATATTCAACATCACTATTTGGAATATTTCCTGCAGTCACAGGCAGGGACAACTACTTTTTTGTTTGTCCTTAATACAGTCATTGTTTTTCAAGAATTAATGGCAGAGTTCATAGCTTGAATGAATCATATAATTCATAATCACGAGTAGATAAAACCGTCTAATTTTGGCTATATTTGAATATGTTTGAAAATTCGAAATGCTTTCAACTTGACTTTGTGGTACATTTTCTGATTAAAATTACCAGCTACCAGACTAGTACGACACAACCTAAATAAAACAAAGAGCCAGGATATGGTTTCACCAGGATATGCTAACCTTTCTTCCCTTTCCCTGAAATAAATTTAATGTTCTGTTTACAGGGCTGCTCTTGGTCTGTTATATTTGTGGATTTTGATGCCCATAACCGTAACAGACAGACTCTCTGTTCATTGCTACCCCGAGAGTCAAGGTCTCATGTAAGTAATTAAATGAAATTCACCTCAACAGAGTGTGGAGAAAATAAATGAATATGAACATAATTCTTAGTTCTGTGATGGCCATTATGTTCTGCTTAATAAAGATAGGAATTTGCTGGGAAGATGTTAAATTTCTGCTTCTTAAATGTCACTGTGATGTAGTAGTTTCTCTGAGGTGGAATTACGATGGAGTTCTTTATTTTATGAGTATTTAGGTTAAAATGGTAGCCTGTTGGAAGCTTTCTAAACAATTTTAAGATAAAATTTAAAATAATAATGACCTGCAGTAACCTAAGTAGGGTTTGCAGTCTTGGTAATTGTCTTTCTTTTGACCTAGTTTCCACTACAGACTCAATGCCTGCATTTTTGAAACACTTTATTTTAGCTTTAATTCATTTTTTTGTCTAGAAAAGAAGCCTTTAAGGTTGGCTTTTTCTAACTTGCTGAATATGGAGGATTTCTTGTTATTATAAACTACTGTTACAAAAAAGTATTTCCTCAATGAGTAAATCTAAGTGACTAAAGTATAGATTAATTAAAAAAAAAATTATTTCAGTACTAGCATCAAAGGTAAATTTGGTTTTTGAAAATCAGTAATTTAAAATGAGTGATAATAGAGTTCTACTGCTTCTTTGTTCATTCTGGGATGTAATAGCATTTTTGTTCATGAAACAGACTATTAATCTTCAACATTAATAGTTTACTCATTGTGTAGAAGAATTATAGCAGAGTTGTAATACTGGGTAATTAAAATAAAAGGCACTGTCAGCTACTTTTTTTATAGTCTAATGGTCTTTTAGATTTCTTTTGCTCTTTATTATTTGCTGGAGACTTGAAATATTCCAACAGAATCTGTTTTCATAAGTTACTTGTGCTACAGAAGCAATCTTTCTGTGGTTTTTTTTTTTTCTTTTTATGGGTTCATGTCAATGATATTGGCAAAAATATGGTATTTTAAATGGTTGAATATCTTAGACACATCAGCAGAAAGGAATAACAAAACAGCATGTGACATAAGAATTATAACTTAAAACTACTTTTTTGAGTTTCTGCAAGCTTACCTGTAGTGGTGATGCACTAGTTAGTAATTTTTCTTGTGTTTTAAATTCATATTTGCGCATGGTTCTTGAGAAATGCTACTCGTCTTTTTTCCTGAAATTATTCCCTTATCACCTTAACTGTAAATCAGGTAGGCTTCTTTGTTACAGCTCCTGAAGAATGTTCCCGAAAAAGCTTTTCAGAAATGATGATTTAATCATAGTTACTTCTCAGCATTGCACCTTTATAAAATGTTTGTGATTCTTTTTGAGCGTAGAATACCCAAATGTTTGTGTTTCCTCCAGGAATAACCTGGAGGATATTTTTTGTTCCTAAACCCACAAAGTTCTAGAATGTATTCACTTATCCCTGCAGATTATCAACTTTAAAGTAGGTCACATTTTGAGTCAAATGAGTTCTCTTTTAAATCATATATCCAAATATTGGGTTTGTAGTTTATCCTTATACATCTTTAGAAGTCTTATTTTGCACACTATTTTAATATATTAGTACTATGATTTTGATAAAGATAAGATAATGTTCCAAATGTATATTTCACTTAGTAAGTTAAACAATCTTTGTTTGTGCATCAAACAATTGTCAAAGATCAAATTAAATTAGTACTGTGCTATTTCTCCCTCTCTTTCTACAGAATACTGATGCAGCGCTTTTGCCCTGCCTTAGTTATCCTGCATTTGCTTTGGATGATGAGGTTTTATTCAGTCAAACACTAGATAAAATTATTAGAAAATTGAAAGGAAAATATGGGTTTAAAAGATTTCTGAGAGACGGGTACAGAACAGCGCTGGAAGACAAAACACGACGTTATTATAAACCAGCAGAAATTAAGGTAAAGGAATACCTGCCCTATATAAGGACAAATTTTGGTTTTCTGAAATGTTTGGGCAGTACTTAAAAACAAAAATAAAAATCCCCCCCAGAAACCCCAAAAGAAAACAAAAATGGACACCCCCCCAGTATTGCAATTTGATTTGCACAGTGATTCCTAATTGCTTCAAGTGAAGGAGATGCATTTTGTAATTTGGCATGTGCAGTTTTGAGAGATTGCTAAGTCAGCAAGTTAGTCGTTGATTTGTTTTGTAATGAATGTGCTTCCATTTACATTTTGGGTACAGTTGATTTCACATAACAAATAAGGAAGTTATTTATCATTTTATTTAATTTCACAGCTGACTACAGTCTGAGTGTATAGAAAACAATTTTGCTTTTGACACAGTGTTTATCAGTAAAGGTTATCTAAATGAAAATTTACTTTTTTTTCTCCCCAATAGTTTCTCTGTGGAAATAAAACATAGAATATATAAATATTCTGCTTGAGAATGAGCCACAGCATGTGTAAAAGCACAGTTAAAGTGCCCATAGAATTAAGAAGCTGTAAGCTAAATGAAAAGCTGATGTAATAAAATGTTTTTGCATTCATGTTTCTTTTGTTGCTTTGAAATTATTCAATAGGGTATTCAAATACATTTCCTTAAACCAAAATGATGAAATGTCTGATTAATTTTTCTTCTTTTCAGCTTTTTGATGGCATTGAGTGTGAATTCCCTCTGTTTTTTATTTTCATGATAATTGATGGTAAGTACAGCTTTACATTCCTGTTCTTTAAAGGCATTAGAGAGATGAGCCCTTAGAGGAAAGATACAAAATGATTTTCCTGTCCTGCCAAAATAAACCATAATGCAGTTACACTAAATATCTCATTGAGAGTTCTGCCTCATGGGTTAAAAAAACCCCAAGCACCCACCCCCCCATATTTCAGCATTTTTAATGTGAACTCTTTTTAGAATATAACTCTATACAGGTTTTTTAAAAGCTTAAATCTGTGCCATTCAGTCCTGCATTGCCTTGTAAGCCTTAAACTTTCACAGATATCAGAACTTCGCATCAGCACATGAGAGAAAAGGAAGTAGGAGAGAGAACACATTGACAAACTGAATGTTGCAGCAGGTCTTTTCAAGATACTCTGTGGTAATTGAAATAGAATTCAGAAGAGAAGAAAGCAAACCAGAAAAGGCGTAGTTTCTCTTTGAAATGCCTGTGCTTCCTGGCCACATTTTTCCACGTAGGCAGTTAGTCTGATTTAAAAAAACAGAACAAAAAACCCCAACAACAACAACAACAAAAATACCACTATGTGGACCTTGTCTTGAAGATAGGAGACATACCAAAAAAGTTCATGGAATGATTTCATGATGGAAGCTAAAACTCATATAGAACAAAAGTCTGAATAAGAAAATGAGTAAGGGTTACAGCCATCAAAAAGATTTGTAAATGGATGAAAATCTGGCCATCTGTTTTTTTCCCTTTAGTGTGTGGAATAGTTGGCAAATAAAGATGGTGAGGGACGTAGAAATCTGCTATCTGCCTAGACTCCTCTGTGGCCACCCACAGATTAAAATATTTTGTTTGAAGGTGTAATAAGGTTTCACAATTGATTTTTCTAAAGGAATGCTTGACATTTTTCAAAGAGTGATGCCCAAAACAGAGGAGAGAGGCACTGACATTTAATGCTGCCTACTTGCAGTTTTGGGAAGAACAAAAAAGATAATCATCTTTAACTGAAGTTAGCAGAAGAATAAAGCAAGCATTTTACTCTTCTTGTATTACAAAGAAAAAGTACAAAATACATATTTTGCACATACTGTCTCTGTCTTTTTTCCTCTCTGACGATTTCATCAAATAGAACAATTCTATTAGTAGATTTTGTGCACATATCTCCAAATCCACAAGCTTCCTTAATGCAAAATTTGAAGCGTAATCAGAGTAACTTAAACTGCAAAAAGACAATTAAATAGGAGGAGGAGTAGATTACAGTTGAATGTCTTTATAATCAAAACGTTGAAAAAAACTTAACCTGTTACATTGTAAATACTGAGTCAGCTGAAAGCCTGTTTGCCCATCCAATACACTTGGAGAGCACAAGGGAAAGCCTTTTCAGCAAAGTATATTAAGCTACTGAATATCTAGGTAACTCCTGACGGCTGGATTTTGTTACCTGTATAAGAGTGGAACAGTGCTCCAGTAAAAAAGGAAGGAGAGAGTCCTGTAAATCATAGTCCATAATCCCTCAATTTTGTTCACATCAGCAAAATTTATTTCATTGTTTCCTTGTTCAAAGATTAGCAGAACATATTCAAGTAACTATATGTTTACTATATATTTACTTATATATTCTTTTGTAAGACAAACTAATTAGCTCATCAACTTTTCTATTTTGTCAATGACAGCTTTTTAGGATTTTTAAGACATGGAGAGTTAAGACAGTTCTAGCAAGTAGGTACTACTGAATTAGTTGTGCATTTTCTCGTAGTATTAGGAACGCTTTTATTCCTCATGGATGATGGTCATTATTACCCAACTGTTATCTTCACTAGATGATTCTTAATAGAAAAGTAACTGTATTATCACATAAATGCATCTTTTTATCCTCTACAGCGTCTGCCAATAAGACTAAATGACAAATAGTCAGAATACCATATTGCTCTTATGTCATGACTGTGCTCAAGTGTTTTGAAATAGTTCAGTGTGTCACTTAAGCACACCCTTTTTTGTGTGCAAACTTTCATTGCATTTGTTTCTCTTGGCAAGTGATTTTGTTTCCTGTATATATACACTTCAGAATGTTTGAAAATGTAATGAACAACACTTGTCAAGCTTTGGTTTTGGACAGAGGATTGAAGAGCCATGGAAAGAAAGAAACCTCTATACAGTAGTGAGACTCCAGCTTTCTACTGCACTCTGGCTTTTCAGTAGAATAACTTGTTGGGTATTCTTAAAATAACATAAAAGATAAGGTTTTTGTGATGTGTGTGTGTGTATATATATATATATATATAAACAAAAAACATATCTAAACTTTTCCTAATAAAGATGTTCTGGTGTATTTGTTCTCAGTGGGTGAGTTTGTGGTTTTCTTTTGTCTTATTTTTGCCTTTCAGAATTCACCCTTCTTAAGAATACAAAAAAGCTAATTTCCTAGTACTAATTTCCTAATTTCCTAGTACAAAAAGTACTAATTTCCTTTTGGGATTTTTCTCAAAAGGAAATTGTTTAGGACTCTTGGGGTAGTAGATGTGCATCTATAGCTGTGGGAAAGGATTGAACTAAATAAATCAATATGGCTATTTTTTGATAAGACATATTTGAATAGCATTTTTGAAAGCATTTTTACATTTCTGGTTGAATGTGGAGGATTATGGTAATTTTCTAGGATAAGGTAAGGAGGGAAACATTACAGCTATTTTTAATAATATGGAAGAATATGGTAATTGAAAAGGGAAACTATGGAAAGAAATGAGTGAAAGACCTACAATGAAAAGTTTTCGTCTAACTTGTTCCCGTTTAATTTTTAAAAATGTTCTATTTTAAAAAGTCAGTGTAACTTGTCAAGTTTATCCACGTTTTCCTTGATGAACAGCAATGCTTTTGGTATTTTTCATATATCTTTTCATGTAAGAACTTTTGATGAACTGAATGCTGGTCATGTTAATATTCATCAGATTCATTTTGGGATGGCTAAGTTCTGCTAGAAAAACATTTAAGCTACTGGTACTCTCAAATCTACCAATTTCTTCCCAAAAGCAGCATCATAGAGAGTTGACTGTTCTGTTTAATATCTCAAGGTTTTTCAGTAGTTCTGAACCTGTATAATATGAAGATAAAATACCTATATAACATCAATGTAAACATTCCATCTAAAAATCTTTGGAGGGGAATTTTTCAATTTATTACTTCAAATTCCTTTTGTATTTATTTATTGGGATTTCTAGGCAACTTGCTTCTAGATCAGTTTACAACTCTGTCCTAAAGATTTAGAACCAACCTGTTTGCCTCCATACTGGCACACAAGCTCTGCTTCTTCATTCTGCTATAATTAAGGAAGTTATTTACAGCTAGCTGGGCTGGTTGTCTGTGTCTAGTTCCTGAGCCTCTGTAAGTTCACACCTTTACTACCCTGTGTAACGTGCCATCGATTTCAGTTTAAGCTAATAAGAGAGTGGCTGATTCATGATCCCTGTGAGATTTAGCTGTAGCAGTAAGTGAGGATCTACAGTTTAGTCTTTTACTTTTCATGAACTATTTAGTGTGTAGGCACTACCCCATTGAAAAATAAACACTAGATTTTTTCTTCTTCTTCTTTTATGAACATTAAGTTCATAAGTTATTTCTTCCATTAATTCAATTATTGTTTCATTATTTTTAGGAGTTTTTAGAGGAAATCCTGCACAAGTAAAGGAGTATCAGGATCTTCTGGATCCTTTGCTTCAACATACATCTGAAGGTATGATCTGATAATCATTCTTCTAAAACACTGTAGCTTTTTATTTATCTGAAATTATTAAAATACTAACATCCCTACTAATGGATATTGCAGTCAGAGCAAAGGAGAAGTAACAATATCACTGTGTTTCCTGATGGCAAAACACTAATACTAAATAATCTCTTTCATGTAGATACATTGCATCATAAAGTGTGATAATAAAAGTAATGCTATCTGGAAAAACGCTACTGATATAAATGTAAGATTTACACTGTACCCCGTCATTCCTCCCCTCCTTCGCCTATGCTTCATTATTTACAAAGTTCACTTTGACTTTGCAGGAAAATATTAACTACCAACAGCCAGATTGTTTCAGTGTTTCACCTAGATACAGCTGAGAATGATTTGCATCGTTCATTGTCACTTAACTTCACAAGATTTAAAAAATAATTTGGTATATGCAATTGTTTCTAGCTTAGAGCAGTGAAAGTGGCAACATGTTAATTTCAATTAAAACATTCTCTTACTTAAATTGCGCTCTCCAGAATTTTGGTGGAACTGCAGACAAGGCTATTGATGGCCTACAGGCACATCCATCCAAAATTCAGTTAAAAAAAAAAAGGAAAAAGACCATAAGTTTGAGTGGGAGGAATAAAAATGGCCTGAGAACAGAACAAGCGTTCTGACAATCCAATACAATCTGACAAAGCATTCAATACTGACAATCCAGTTTTAAAACTCAGCATCTTTAGTCACCTGTTCTTGTCAACTGTGGTACAGTTACAGAAGTAGATGCAGAATATTTTAGTCTGACTTGTTCTTTAAACTTAGAATACTTGTGAACTGAACTGGTTTCTGTAAGAAATACAAACATTTCCTTACCAAATTTTCATTACATAGCAAATTTTTTGACCTTGCTGATCATTGCTTCTTTCTGATTATTAATGAGTCTGTGAAGTTCCATGGACACTAAATTAATCTTGTGGTTCCTCTTGTTTAAAGTCATCATGAATGTCTCATCTCAAAATTTCTGGGTCTGTTTTGATACCTCACTCATTTGAATAGTCTACGTCTAATAACTCCCACTTTTCAATTTTTCTCATCTGCTTGCCAGTAATTTTTATTTTGTCTAAGCAAATAGTCAGACACTGCAACTGTATTCTGTTTATCATCTGATCTTTATCCAATTAAATTCAAAATTAAAGCAATATTAAGGTGAAATTTAATTTTGCAGAAATCATTAATTTGCTTTTATATTGCATATAATTAAGTCAATAATTTGTAATAATGTTTCTAAATTCCTGACTCTTGTCCACTTAAAAAGTGTTGAAATAAAGGTTATTAATCTACAATGATCAGTAATACCTGTGGCATAATTCTAGATACAAGATACGCTATCTTCCAATGAAGAAGTTATGCCCTTTTGTTTCATGATGTTTCAAAATTAAAATGCTGGTTTTTAACTTGTTTTTGCATACTTGCAAAAAAAAAAAAAAATTAAATGTTTGACTACTTTTGGCCAAGATTTTAGTTTTAAAAAGTTGTCTGATACTGAGCTGGTGTTAAATGCGGGGGAAAAACACCCCAAGTGTTTCACTCTGGTACAGCTTTCATTTCTTTTGGTTATGGTTTGTTATCTGTACTGCATTTTGCTTTAAGTGAAAAATTTTTTTTTTTTCTTCTTGCACAGTAAGGTGCTACACAAACAATGTATGTGTTCTGGGAAGAAACTCTGTGGAAATGCGTGGTGAAAAATGAAGTAGTTTAATACTGCCCTGGGTTTCCTACACCGATTGTGTTTTGAGAGATAACAATGAATGACAACAGTCTTTCTACTCAATCAGATTGTTGCTAGGGTATAATTTTTCCCCTTTTGAATCCACTTCAGCTTTATAAGGGGACTACAATCAAATAATAAGGGAAGTGGAATTTATTTACTTACTGTACTTATTTTACAACTCCATAGGGTGTCCTGTTGTACCCAAGTATTACTATGTGCCAGCTGATTTTGTTGAACTGGAAAAGAAGAACCCTGGCAGTCAGAAACGGTTTCCTAGTAACAACGGACGCGATGGAAAGTTTTTCTTGTGGGGACAGGCAGTTTACATCATTGCAAAACTCCTGGGTAAGAGGCTGAGGAAATTCGGCAGATTTTGACTCATCAGAAGTGAAGGATTATGTATCTTGTTAATGTTTTTCTTGAATCTGAACAAACGCATTGGCGTGAGTTTTGAATGGACTGTGGGTGGCATGTGTGTCCCCTGCTTTGGTACATACGTGATAGGCAAAAATTGCTTTTTATTCTTTATGTTAAAATTTTATGCTGCATGCAGCATACTGTGGAGCTTACTGGAATATTTTCTAGAATACTGAAAGTCTTCTGAACATGGTAGGTTTATTTTTTGCTGTTTCTTTTCCTGGCTTTCCCTCTTACTTCCTTTTCTTCATGACAAAATATATTAACGTGACACTTTCTGGATTAACTATATCAGCTGCATCTGTACAGTGATGTTTGTAAGTGATCTATAGCATTTAATTCAAATTATTTACTGCTTTAAGCAAGACAAGTTTAAATTTTGAATAGTTGCAGTCTCAGATAACGTTAATGTTTTCTTCAGTCTATGTTATTTTTACCCTTTAAAATAGAAGAGACTAGATGAGCATTTGAAAGTGCATTTCAAAGTTCAGCTATTGAAGGTTGTTATGGTGAATGTCAATCACAAATGAACTCTTGGTCTCACTTGAGAGGATTCAAAGGCGAATGCAAAAATAGTTGTTAAGCCAGAAAAGTCGTCACAGTTAAGATCTTTTTTTTCCTTAGTATTGCTTTTAGGAGAAAGATATATTACTTTATTTTAACATGCTCAGCCTTTACCTGGTAATCAGTAGATGAGTTCTAAAAACGTTTTTTCTGTGAACACTGTAAAGGGAAAGAGGCTGTTGGTAGTAAAAATGAGAAAGATTGAAGGGGAGTTTAAAAATTGAAGAGTTGGCAAGAACAGTGGTTGTATCTTTAGGTAGGGAAGAACAGAGTCCGTCTGGTGCTCCACCTGTTTGGTTTCACTGTATTCCTTGCATAATTCCTTTTTTAGACAACACTGTAAAGTAAATGCAGGCAATCTCACCTTTAATGAAAAAAATTTTAATTTAACCTCTTAGTATTAGCCAATTAATCCTCAAATGTGTGTGCAGGAATACTGTAGTAATTCTGCTAGTATTCCTCTTGTACTAATATTTGTGTATTTCTATACCTGCGGAATACTGGTTAAATATATTGTATTTATGGTTTGCTAAATGCTGTTTGAATAACGTAACTTTCTTTTGTTTTGTTTCAATTCTTTCCTTGGCTCCTTTGCTGAACATTCTTAAACTCTTTTTTTTTTTTTTAAATAATTGTCCTAAATCTGTTTTTGAAATGTTGTCACTAGTCACTGTTTCCTTTATTGTTTTAAAACTTTCTCTCCACTGTATTCACTACTTTTCATTCCTCCCTCCCTTTTTTCAAAATATTTTTTTTACTTTTCTCTCACAGTCTTTCCAAATAGGTTCTGGAAATTTTATCACAAAGCTAAATCTATTCACCAGTGATTGTTATATCAGGAACTCCATTTATTCATCTTAATTTATAATTGGTGCATTTAATTTTGCTCCTTTCTGGGTGAAAACCTACCTGAATAACAATCTTGTCCTTGGTGAAAGTCTTTGTGTGTGTTACTTTGCTTGTTGGCGGTTGCTAATTAAGTGGAAGCCTGGCTCCAAACACTTGATTTCTGGGAAGGTACTGGTTTCCCATTTCAACATCCATTCCAGAAATTGTTGTGTTGTCTCAAGGGCAGCAATTAATTTGTATTTGCTCAGCTTGCTTGCTACGGTTGTGTAGGTGAGCATACAATATAACCTTATTAGATGATTCTTCTGTCTGCGGGCCTAGTGTCTGCCTGTTGCGGTCCAAATTTTTCTAAATGCAGCAACACGAAACTGAGTCAATTCTTCTACATCTCGCTGCCTCCCACAGAGGGGCAAACTGAAGTAGTGAAGTCAAAATTTTGATCCTGCTTATAAAGGCTCTGAACAACAGAGGCAATGAAAGTGTCTGCCTACCGCTGTTGGAAGTCACCACATGCTTATGCAACTTAAATATTGTTTATAAAGAAAAACATGCATTTTGCAGATGGTGATGCAGTTTTTTGTAGAATTTCTTTCTTTCTCTGGTTGAGGAGGTTTGTAAAGCCTTAATGGTAGGGTCCCCATTTTAGAGCAAGGGAAAGGGATGCCAGGTATTCAGCTGTTTCATGCAACTGAAAATTCATTCGGTTTAGTCTTTCATTTAGTAGCTCTCTTATCTTTCCTGTGCTTTTCCTTATAATTTTTGTATCTTGTTCTGTGGATTCAGTGCTGCCTAGAACTAAGTTAAGAGCTTTTAGCAATATTTTTTAGAGTATAGACCAAATGGATTAAATGTTGTCAGCTGTTGCTGATGTAAATAGTGAGCTAACAAAGAAAACTACATTTGGATTCCGATACACTTGTATTTGTGATAATGGTGGTGAATTTTCACTGAGATTCTTCAAAATCTACAATTTTCTAAAATTGTAAATATTGAAAGTTACCTTAAATTTTATATTAGTCTATTAGTTCTTTTAAATACAAAATTATTTTGACTACATATTTTAATTACTGAGCAGTGTAAATCAGTGTAAAAAACCGTAGAAATACCACACCTATTCTGGAAACCATTCTTGCTTTTAAGAACGATGAGGCAGAGTCCATTGATCTTGCAGTCATTTCGTGAATCAATTTTATAGTGTCAGCAGTACTACAAATAATTTAAGTAACTTCCATGCCTTTACCCAGCAGAAGTCTGACTGTGTGGTCTGGAGCTTAGATGACTGTTTTCCTTAAAATGTATTTCAGTAACTCATGTGTCAGTATATTAATAAATTGTCCGTGGTAATTTTTCATAATCTAGCTTTGCTTTTGTTTTGTTTTGTTTTTTAACATAAACCACTGTACATGGATCGTGACTCTGCAGGAGTAGTGCAGAGCAGAGGAACAGGGTCCTTTCCTGGCGGGAGTCAAGCTGCATTCTCTCAACAGAAGGCTGAGGACAGGAGATGATCGCAGTATCTAGCGGCTGACAGTCGCTGGCATAGCTCCTAGCAGCAGCAGGCTCCTTCATGGCTTACTCGGTGAACTGCCCAGCTAGTGTCCTTCATTGTCTGCCATGCATTTTCTTTCCACTGCACCGTCTATTCTGCTCTCTGGTCTTTCCTAACACTGTTAAGCTTGAGCCAGGACATATTTTGAGTTTATAAACTGCTGTCTTAATTTACTACAGAGTGTAGAATTCAGAAACATTTTTCTTATCAAGACAGCGTTGGTTGCCTGTTGTAGCTGAATTAAGCTAATGGAGTAATGAGTTATTTCTCTTTTAGATTAATAGCTGATTTCCTAGTGTAGAGCTTTTTACGAATGTGTGAAAAATTGTTGATTTATATATAGGGGAACTGAAAACGCACTGTGACCTCCTCTGTAGCAGAAATTAAATGAAGATTGGACAGTTTCATGTCAAAATGAGATTTTGATAGGAGAATGCTTATTTGAAGGGTATAATAGCTCGCAGTAGATTGTGAACCTTTATTCAAGGCATTTGTTGAAACTTTTTAATAGTATACTTTTATTGAAGTACTTAATTTTTTTTTCAGGAGAAGGTTAAAACAATGGAATTCTAGGTTTGGGGTTTTTTTCCATGTAAGAAACTCCATGTAGAAATTGCTAGGTTTCAAATATATTTAATTTTTTTTTTACAATTTCTCCTTGAGATACCGTATTGAGAGATACGTTTGATATCCCTTGTCCCTTTCAGGATTATAGTCATGTGATTACTTTGTGATAGAGGCTGTCTGCTTTTCTTCAAAGCTAAACAATTTTTGATGGTAACCATTGAGTTTCTAGTTAAAGCTCTAGAATAATCCCATGGCTGTGGACTGAGTGCTTTTTATGTGACTTGTGTGTTGTGGAGTCTGTTGTCTGCATATATTCTTTTAACACACCTCTGTGAAAAAGTAAAGGATTGGTTTTTATATACTACAATATTATAATTAGCTGTAGCAAGAATGATGCTTGAGTCATTAGTTTTCACATTAATACAATTTTGCAGAATGTCCTTTTGATCTGTAAATCATTGATCTAAAACAAAGATTATAGCAGCAGAACTGACTACATAAAATATGTTTGCATGCCTCCTTCACAAAAGCTGCAGAAAGTACTCAAGTCATTCTGTATTTTTATTATCATTTACTTTCAGCTGACAAATTAGTAAGTCCTAAAGATATTGACCCTATTGGACGTTATATACCTCCACAAGATCAGCGGAATGTTAGCATGAGATTTTCAAATCAGGTAAGCACAAGCTTAGTATTAAAATATTTTTACTGGAAAATTGTCATCTACGTGTTATATACGGTCTTCTAACATTACAATTCAAGTGCTAGGAAAATATTAAATGTATGTACGTTTTCCTAGTTGATGGAGGATTGCTTTTAAAAGGAAGATTAAACATCTGCAGTTTGGGGGAAGTGGTGCATGTTTGCCTTCAAATTAAGTGGTGCAATCAAAAAGATACATAAAATGAAAGTTTAAATAGCTGCTAATAGATAGGTATGTTTCTTTGAGTTATAAGATATGTCAGGAAGGCAAGAATTAGCCTGCTTTTTTTTATTCCTTCAAATTAATTACCACTTCAATGTATTAATACTTTTTGTATTTAGAGCTCCTAAAAGCTACAAGGATGAGGTTCTTTTTTGGTGTGCATGGTATATATGTGTGCTCCTGTATTTGGCTTAAATGCACAGCAGGAATGAGTGCCCAGGGATGGGGAATGCTTGAAACACTGTAAGTCAAATCTGCAGTAGATAGGATAACAAGACAGAAACATGGTCTATATATAGGGCACTTATTTTATTAAAGAGGTAAGAACTGTATGTATGGAAATGTGTAGCTAAGAGATGTTTTTCAGCCTTTTTATTTCTTGGTATAAGGAATATATATTTGGAAAGTTCCTTGTTCAGTATCGTGAATTTGTTATTGAAGCATAAAATATGAAGCATTTATCTTAAGATTTATTCCAAGATCAGAAGTGAACAATGTTTTTCTTGTTCTATCCAAATGCTGCTTAAAACCTCTGTTTCCTACTATTTCCTGTTACCAAGGTAATCCAAGTGCCTGGGTGTTTATTATCTCATTCATAATGAGACTTTCATTGTTCACAGTGCAGCACTTCTGCCATGTTAATATGAGATAATGAAAGCTCAGTGACTTCATTTGTTCCCAGTTTCTTTGATTGCTTTTACATCATGGGATTATGAATGCTACAGAAATTGTGAGCTGCTGATATCAGCTGCCCTTTTAGGAGTGCCATTAGAAGAAGCCTGTATCAAGTCAGTGTTGCATGCAGCCCATCGAGGTTTTTTTTTTTCTTTGATTCTTGAAACAAATAACTTTTAATATGCCACAGATGAATGCTTTGAAGATGATGATGGTTTGTTCTAAAGACACTGTGTGACTCATCAAGAAGTATTTTAGTAGAAAAGCATTTTTACTTTTTTTTGAGGTACCCATTATATGATAGGGAATTTCCAGATCTTCAGAGAGAAATAGCCTCTGCCCTGAGAGCTTCCCAAAAGAGATAATAAATTATGCAGTAATAATTTGTTTTCTTGTAACTTACTCCTTGGTGGTCGCTTTGTGGGTCAATGAAGAACTTAGTAAAATGCAGTTATCCAGTAAAATTCAGCAATATAATGGGGACTCTAAAAGCTCAAGAGCATTGAAAGAATTGAAAATAACTTAAACAGCTACATTTTGATATTTTGCTTTGTCTGCAAATGATGCAAAAGAAAAAGCTTTGTCACTGTTAAAAGGGAGATCAGACTAGATGGTTTGTCATTCTCAAGTGCTTGTACAGTCCTTGTGTTCTTTCAGCGCTCAACAGTTGTCTGCACTAGCATTACCTGACAGAGCAATTGTGCTCTTCTCGGACAACTTGGTGGAGCTGATGCTTGTTAATCTTAGCTGCTTAAATTTGCTAAAACTTCGGCAAGAATTTTCCGTATTTGGGATCAGTAATGTTTTTGTTGTTGTCGGGATAAGCGAAAGAGAAGCCCTTCCCAGGGTGATCCTTGAGCGTATTCTGATGAACAAGACTGATGTTATACTTGAAAGCTAGAAATCAAGAGAGGATAAGATTACTTTTTTTTCTTAAACCTAAAAATCTTTATAGAAATCTGACTTTGATCAATATGTTTAGCAATTCCTGTAGTTGTGTGTATCCTTTTGTATGCAAGAGGTTGTGAGATGGATTGTCTGTTGGTCAGTGGCATATGCGTGGAACGGTAAATAAATGAAGAAAGAAGCTCTGGGATTGCCTAAGTCTGTTTATACCGCTGTTCTTCCCAGTGATGGTACTTCTTTGCTATAGATGACTGTGCATGCTTTTCTTTGATATGTAAATGATAAAACTATCCAAGATACTGCACGTGCTTCTCAATGTGGGCTAGAGGAAAGAGAGGCACTTCTGAACTAGTGGGAATTCTAGACGACTGTGGCATCAGGCCTTTGTCATTGTAGCCTCTGAGCAGCAATGTAGAAATTATGACCAGAATGGTTAGTGTCCCTGCAGCGCTAACCAGGTAGGTGGTTGTGGAATTTCATTGGGATTGTTTGTACTGAAACAAGTGCTGCTGTATTTTGTGTGGTTTTACTATTACATTAGTATCAGGGCAAAATATTTGTTGATACAGATGTTAGTTCAAATTGGTCATCATTAAGAGAAGGTTAGAAAATGGAAGGCAGATACATAGATGTATCAACGTGAGTGAGGGGTGCTTTATCAGCGAAGGTCTTGCAGTTAAAGTCAGCAAACTTCAAGTTCCAGCTGAGAGTCTTGACCTTGACTTTTTTAAATCCACATTTTAAATTTGCTTAAACTGCTTGTCTGAATATTTGATTATGCCTTTTTATCTAATGGAGCTGATTTATGCAAAACCAGTATTTAGTATTTGCCTTAAACTGCTAGGAAAATGACTAAAAATAAAATATGAAATGAGAACACCACACATCTTAATTATGTCTTGGAAATCAAAAGCAGTTTCTTCTCTTTAATGATGTCTTCTCTTTTCCATATAGCTAAAGAATTACTCAATTGAATTGAAAGGAAAAGTATTTCCACTTTTATTAAATTTCATTCCTGTAAGGAATAAACAAGGATATGTAAAAATTTCAGATGCTTGTGTATATAAATTTTGTTGAGGTACAGTGTTTTGGAAGGTGATGTACCAAAAAAAGGCTTTTTAGATTTTTTTATTTGAAGCCGTGTGCTGAGGAAATATTTCTTAGAGAAATGCATTTGCCATGTAGGAATATTTTGATATTTTGATTGCATTGACTATAATTTCTATAAACAATTGCCATTGAAAAATGTGATTAATTTAGGGTTTTTTTGGCTTTGATGCCACTACAAAAATATGTCTGATGCCCACATAATTGTGTAGATTTAGGGAAGTAGTGAGAAGTATTTAAAATATTCCAACCTTCGTTTTATAGTTTTGAAGGACCAGTGAAGAATATTCTAGAATTAGCTCAAGGAAAGTAAGGTAATATAGACCTACAAGGGCAAAATTGCTGTGAAAACTATATATATATAACTATATATAACTACAGCTGTGAACGCATCGCTCAACCTAGAAAATCTGATCAAAGAGGACAATCTCATTTGTTGTAGAAAACTGTGGAATCAAATGAGCAGTATAGTAAAAACTTAATGGCCAGTAATACTAAAATATTAATTTTGTCTGTTTGTAGTTGTCATGGTTTGACCCCAGCCAGCAACTGAGCCCCACACAGCCGCTCACTCACTCCCCCCTCACTGGGATGGGGGAGAGAATCGGAAGAGTAAAAGTGAGAAAACTTGTGGGTTGAGAGAAACACAGTTTAATAGGGAAAGCAAAAGCCACACACGCAAGCAAAGCAAAACAAGGAATTCATTCACTCCTTCCCATGGGCAGGCAGGAGTTCAGCCATCTCCAGGAAAGCAGGGCTCCATCACGCATAACGGTTCCTTGGGAAGACAAATGCCGTAACTCTGAATGTCTCCCCCTTCCTTCTTCTTCCCCAGCTTTCTATGCTGAGCATGACGCCGTATGGTCTGGAATAGCCCTTTGGGCAGTTGGGGTCAGCTGTCCCAGCCATGTCCCCTCCCAGCTTCGTGTGCACCCCCAGCCCACTCGCTGGTGGGGTGGGGTGAGGAGCAGAAGAGGCCTTGACTCTGTGCAAGCACTGCTCAGCAGGAACGAAAACATCCCTGTGTTATCAACACTGTTTTCAGCACCAATCCAAAACATAGCCCCATACTAGCTACTGTGAAGAAAATTAACTCTACCCCAGCCACAACCAGCACAATAGTTATAAGGAAATGTTTTCTCTCCTAAGTTAATGCCCCAAACCCCTTATTTTTCACTTTCAGGAAGAGGTGTCTATACGTTCCCTCCTGGGGAAATGCCAGTGTGGCCCTGGTGCAGGATTCTCTTTGCTAGTTTTAGTCTGTGTTCCAAAACACAAAGAAGTCTAACAGCAGTCAGAGACGTTCTCCTTTGCACAAATAATTTGCTTTGTGATGCTAAATGGTCAGTAGTGTTTCAGGTTAAATCCCATTTGTGAGTTAAAAAGAAAATGGAATCATCCATGCTCCGTTGACTTTATTGGAAGAAGATAATGCAGGGCATTTTGTTTCAGTGGGGATAACTCTTCAGAACTGGATTCCTCAGAAGACCTTATTTTATTATTCCTTTTTACTGTCTCCATATCCAGGAGAGATTATATTATAACACAGTTTTGGTTGTTGCATTCTGTTTTGGGAGAATTTAGTATGTAAGAGGGCCTGTATAGTAACAATAACATTTGAGAAACAAGGTGGTGTGGGGATTTTCTGGTTTTGTTTGGTATTTTACTGGAGCATTTGCTTTGTATTTTACTGGAGCATATGAAAACTGATTTATTGCTGTCTTATATTTAATTTTGTATTTAACAAAAAATTATAATCTACTAAATTGTCAAAGTAAGACTAATTTATCTTCTGGGTTAACTTGAAATATATGTATAGGGTTGCATTTAAATAAATTCTCTGACTGCACGTGATGACTATATTCTTTTAATGTTTTGCTTTGTAAACTAAGTAATCATTTGTGAGGACTTCATTTAAGGTACTGGAAATTAAGGTTGATGCCCATTGATGATGTTGGGAAGAGAATAGTCAAAATGATAGACTGCTTCTTTTTTTATTTTCAGGGAAGTAGGTAACATGTAAAGAAGGAACTAAAATTACTAAGTGTAGGTAGACTGAGCCATATTAAGATTTTTTCAGCTACCTAAATTCTGTTTAGGGTTAGAGCATGTCTAATTTTGATGGTTTCGAGAGATGTATCGTATTGGATGATTTGTTTTGTAATGTTAATTATAAGCATATTCTTGCTTTCATTTCTCTTAATACAGTTGTCTACCACAGTTAACACAATTCTAAAATCGTTAAATGTTATTTTAGAATTTAAGGCACATGTGTGTCCATATTGTATTTCATTTAAAAAGTCTGGTGTGTTAGTAGCATTGACCATAAACTGTTTGGCAGTATTTAGATGCTTCCAGAAGCAGACGTGTTTTGTAACGGTTCAGTTGTAGTTTCGTAGCAGCAAGGTGGATTATTTGGGTCATGTACAATTTCTTCTGTTGCATGCTATTTCTGTTTTCCTCATCTTGCCCCGTGTACTTGGAAAGCCCAGTAGGTACCATTTTAATCGGTGTTCTTGAGTATCATGCCCACTTTCTCACATGTTCAAAATGAATGGATTTTTTTCGGAGTTCTGAAGTTCTGAGATTTCCTGGGAATGTGTGCAGAAAGGCATATAGTGGTAGCATCTGTCCGGTGAGAGGGCAGCAAAAGACTAATACTGAGCTGCTTTCTCTGCTCGTGCCAGGAACGGAGTCAGGGATTTTTCCTTTTATCCTGCCTCCAACAGTTTACAACTCTGTTAAAAACTATGATTTTTTAATATTTTAAATTTTTTTTTTTGAGAGGAAGAACAACTAATCTGTCTTTTATCTTGGTCTTCTGAAACACTGGGGTATCTTTATCATTTGCACAGCATGCAGAATACAGTTGAAACAGATCCTTCTGCCCACTATCCGATGTGAAACTGCGAGGCAGAAGGGTGAACCAGGGGAGGGGGGTCTGTTGCAGTGTCTTGGGGAGACGGTGATTGATGTTGTGTGAACAACATCTTAGCTTGCATTATTAGACAAATGTGAAATCGAACGCATTAAAGTGGAACTTTTAACAACAGCAGGATTTATTTAGTGGAATATTTAGGAGTTTAATGCTTTTCCACATATTTTTTTAAAAATATGTAGCAAATGCTATATATCATGATCATTACTGAAAAGAATGACATACTTTTTCATGAGTTTTGTATCTTTTATTTTGATCTGTGTTTTTCTAGACCACTACTTGTGATCCTCTGGGCCTTGACATGTTAAATGACAATGAACGTAACTTTCTGTTTCGTTGTACAGCAATTATAGTTACATTTTTCCACAATACGTTTTCAAAGTCTAGTGTTTTTTCACACAGATCTTGTGTTGTGCTGCAGATGCATTTGCTTCGTTATGGCCCATGTTAGAACCACCACTTACTGGCTGCTATAAATGAGTCACGTCATTGGGTATGGCTCTGTATGAGAGGCATTAGTACTGGTATCGGAGAAGGATGTACCTCAACGGAGATGCAGAACACAGATTTATGTACGGCTTACAGTCTATGGTTACACAGTCCCACTGAGTTCGTCATTAATACAGTAATAATTAAGTTGAGCCTTAACTTGAAGACCACTTCCCAAGTTAGATCACAAGCTGTCTATACATCAATACAGTCTTGGAGGGGGCTCTCTTGTTTTCTGGGGGGTCTTTGCTTTTTGTTTTATAAACGTAATGCACTGATGATGGTAGAGAATTGGTTTGAGTTTTCTTACTGTTTGTATAAATGCAATTGATAGCATGATCAACTTACTCTGAGGAGGAAAATCTTTTAATGTCACTTGAACTTCTGACTTCTTAATCTGGTCTCTTTGTGCACGTACTTTGATCACAAACTTACCTCGTGGCAAAAACTCCAAAATTCTTAGCGGAAATGTAATGCTGGTAGACTTTTGGGAAAATGTTATCAAGAATTTCTTTTGTAAATCCATAAGATCTAACTTGATATCAAGGCTCACAGATGCCCGAACAAGCAAGTGTTCACTCTGAACTTTTTGTTCTAAATTAATATGTCTGTCTGTCTATCTTCACAGAAAATGCTGTATTTTTATATAATCAATTAACTTTTGTCATTCATGTTCTGGTAGTTTCTAGACAAAAGTAGACAAAAAGCATTTTAGGAATGAAAATGTGTGCTGCTCTTAGTTCTTTCGATTTTACAGTCATTGAATGCCAGAGAAGAAATGAACAAGGAATAACTTGGACATCTCATTTTTTAGCTAGTAATGCATGCTGCCAGTGAAAAGAAAGGTGAATTGCCATTTCAAGACCCAGGGAGTTGAGTCAATGATTCATGTTGAATTCATTCCTATTTGCATGGTTTCCTGATGCAAAATACTAGGATTTATTTCAAACATGAAGTATCTTTGTTATAAACAATGCAAGGAAATGCTGTTATCTCCTGTAAAATGTGATACATAGAATCATATAACTGTGAAGAGTAGCTGTCTGATCAAAATATTTCAGAGTAAAGGGTTGAAATCATCAGTTCAACATTTTAAAATTAGTATTTTTGGTTATCCAAATAGCTGAGTTATTTAACTCTTTGCAAAATTCTGTATCAAAACATTATGTCATATCAGGTATAAAGGAAATACATCAATTGTATAAATTCTAAATTTTTGTATGAAGCAAAATGTTTTTCCTATGTGTTTTTTTTTAATTAAAAAAACAAACAAACCCTAAACCAAACAGTGGAAATTATTACCAGAATCCCATTTATTATTAATTCTCCAGAATGCATCTTGCAAAGTATTACTGATAGGACAGTCTTCCCATAGTTTTGGGATTGACAAGTTTTAGTCCTGTGTTGTTCTTTCAATTTGTTCACACGGTAAGAAAAATCAATGCAGACAGTGATGTCTGTCATACTCATGAATTGTTTAAATAGACAGAGTCCCTATTCATGCTATATCTAACAAAATATTTAGTGAGCAATGCTAATAAACATTTTTTCATTATTTTCTAGGGCCCTTTAGAAAATGATTTGGTAGTACATGTGGCCCTGATAGCAGAAAGTCAACGGTATGTATTTACTTTTATTAAGAATGTATATATTAAGGAAGTGTTGAACAGTAGGCATCTTAACTTTGCCTAAGGTATTCAAGGAAGTGTCGCATATAATACTGCTATTCGTGTATCTGCTGCCAAGATAATTGTTAAAACTAAGACTTTTCTGTGGTTTGTCACTAAATTTGTCATTATTTCATTCATAGCCTACAAGTTTTTCTGAACACATATGGAATCCAGACTCAGACCCCCCAGCAGGTGGAACCAATTCAGATATGGGCTCAAAAAGAACTTGTCAAAGTAAGGAATTCTGCATTTAAAAATATTTGTCTATACATTTCTTTTGTAACAAATAGAATTTATATCAAGCTATTAGACTTGTTTCTCCTTAAGCTTGTTATCTACCTTTTTGTGTTATTCAGTGGCAAGATGTGCTGACACTGGTCAGTTATACATGCCTAGTTAGAGCTTTCAGTGAAACACTGAAGCCCAGATGTTCTGTATTATCTGATTAGGCTTATTACCTGAGCCACCTTCAAAGAATAATGAATGAATAATAAAATTTTAATAATATTAATAGCACAGTAGACTAAGCGAAACTTGATGGAAAAACAAGTAAATGAGCAATAGTCAAAGAAATGGATTAAGGCAGTAGGCATAAACCATCTTGTAATTTCATAGTGTAGCCCCTATAACAGGCGTTACACAGTCTTGTCTAACTAGTTTTTTACAAGTCCCTTGAGTTGACTATATTCAGGAGGTTTGGTGTTTAAACCCTTTTTGGTTTACCCCTTTAACTCAGCACATTTGAAAATCTATGGTCAAAAATTACTGGCCTGAAGGACGTCTTCAGAATCTCCTTTATCCTCTGTGAAGGCTTCAAGTTTTCCTTTTTCTACACAGGCAAGTAGTCTGCTAGCAGACTACCATATCCTTTCACTTAGAAGGCTGGGCCTTTTAGCCCTTATCTGTACGGAGCCTCACTGATGATGCCAGCTTAGCTGCATCTGTTCAGGTAGCTGTCAATGCCACGTGAAGCCAGCAGTGAAAGATGAATGGCATCTACGGGCCATACTGGCCCATTTCAGCATTCTCTTAGTGCTACCATGGCCTCTTTTCTGTTCAGTCATTTTTAGTACTTCATATATAGGGCTGTGGCTACACTGAATGTGTGCTTCAAGCTATCCACTGCTGTTTGTCCTGGAAATACATTTAAATATAAGAGACTGTGACAAATGCTGCTCTGAATGATAAATGCGTTGATGGGCAATTGTAGGTAAACTTGTCAAAAGTCCTAATAAAAATCTGTATGATTACTGGGTGCCTATTTACCTCTGTCTCTGATACACCTGGACCCTTCCTCTGAAAAAACCTTGAAAATAGTCCCACTGTACATACACATGCCTTAACAAGCTGCAGGAAACTGTCAGACAAGTAAGCTGATCCAGAATCACAGATGTGCACTTGATATATTTCATACTTCACCACCTGAAGTTTGATCGTGGATCAGGTATATAAAGCTTTTGTCTAACTTTGAATTTACACAAATTGTCTCAAACAAGAGTGATGAATTCTGAATGTCTGGGGGAAGTATAATGAACATATTTAGTTTACCAATCCTGAAGTTCCAGTTGTGGAACAAATCATTATGCGAGTCTCTCCCTCTGAAATCAGGATTACATGGCTGATGCCATTATCTGGATCAGAAGCCTGTAGGACACAGAAAAAAGTAAAACCAAAAATAGAGAACCTAACAACATATTTCAGGCTCCATAAGTTTGTGAGGATAACTGATGTACCAAAACCTTGCTAGCTTATTCAGAAAAATGCTTACCCCAAATAATGACTGCTCCTAACACCTGAGAAACACTTAAACAGAGAGAAAAGAAATCTCCTTGTTTACATTCAGCCTTGTTGATTTCTTAGCCCATTTTTGCTCACTAGTTTTCTTGATAATATATTTCAAAACGGATTCTCTCTCACTGTATTTGTCCTGAAATTCTGTACCTGAAATACTGGTTTAACAAATAGATACTCCATAAATTTACTATAGAAGTATATATTGTCTCTTTTGATCATCTATCATTTCTTTGGTATCCCTGACAAAAAGATGAGCCGTTCATTAAGTTTTATTATTATCAATTAAATTCCTATATAATCTATGACAACTTCTGTGTTAGGATTTATTTTTCAAAAGCTGGCAAGACATCTTGCAATTCTGACATTTTCTTTATACTCATGATGGGTAGGTACATCTGCCCCATCAAAATTGACTTTGAAAAATAGTGTCACGAAAACATTAAATCACCTGATGCAAAACGTCTTCCTAGTGGGCTTCCAGAAAAGGCTACACTATAGCTGTAAAGCTGAGTAGCTGTGGAGCTGAAGTAATGAAAGTGTTTGGGGCATTATGAGAACTGAGGTTTGATCTGCAGGCTTATGCAAAAAACTGGTACAAACCAAAAAGCAAACAAACAAAAAGCCCCGGTAGTATTTGTCATCCTTTGTGGGGAGGGGAAGCTAGTGCTGGGACAATTATCTGTATTTTTGGGAAAAGAGGGTTGATCCCATGGATCTCAATATTTGCTATTGTGATGCTGTCAATTCTCAGTAGTGTTTAATTAGAAACTTTTGAACTGGTCTAGTGGCACATGGTAAGGCTTTAAAGCTCTAGACTTATAAACAGGCATGTGTCCAAAAAAGTAGTGTAAAAAGAAACAAATGGATGAGGGGAAGACATTGATTCGGGAAAATTAGGGATTGAAAGTAGGACTGGGAGTCATGTAAACAGATCCACAAAGTCTAGGGCAGGGAGGGAAAAAAGGAAGAGGAGGAGAACAAGAAAATGGGACAAGATGCATGCAATATATAGGGAAAAAGTATATATGTAGTGGAAGTATAGTACAGGAGAATAGCAGAATACTCCATAGGCATAGACTGATAACAGAGATAACAGAGAAAAGAACACAGAAACAGATGGTGTGAAAGACCACTCTCGTTTAATTCACTCTCATAAATCAACCCAACAGTCCAGTCTGCTTCACAGCCGTTTCTTGCTATTAGCAGCTTTAATATTCCAGAATTAACGGGCATTTTAATAAAAAAACCCAACCCTGGCTTGAAGCAGCTGAACTTGCATGAACCTACTCTTGTTCAGTTACTCTGGTGCTGAATCTGAACTGATATTTTGATTGTAAGAGATCAAGATGGAAAGCTCTTACTAGAAGATGAAGCCGCTTTAGTTTCTGTAGACTTCAGACTGCTTTAGACTGTAGAACAACATGAGGCCTCAAGCTAAAGAAAGAGGTTTCAAGGGAAGAGGCAATATTATAATACTACTGGAGTTCTTTTGTTAAGAAAACATTTTATGTTTTACATTCTAGCCAAATGAAGGTCCTTTCAGTGTTAAATTATGATGTTTACTGCCATTCTAGTCTCCATTATTTACTACAAAAAGGGGTTCAACATTCTTTTGGTTTTGTTATGTATAGATGGGTTATTTAAAGCTGTTAATGTTTTGATGTCTCTATTCCTTTCGCACTTGAATACGGTTACTTAGTCTGGATGAACAGGTGATATAGGTAATTTTCTTTATTTTCTTTTTTAAGTAGTTCTTGGTATTAATGCAGAAACGTAGGCAATATCAGGAAGGCCCCAAGCTGACAGCAGTAAAAAGCTATTGAGTGTAATGTTTGTTCAAACATTCACTTTCATTTGCTTCTGAATTATCTTCCTATAACATAAAGAAAGATTGAGCTTAGGAAAACGTTCTGAATTCTGAATGTTCTGCAGTTGCAGTAATAGTGGGTTCCTTACCTAAAACAGCCCAAATAAGGAAAAAAATTACACCTTTCAGTCTGGTTTAACTGATACGTTTATACTATCTTGCTCACAGCTTAGTTGGTTTTTTATGGTTTTATTCTCATACACTGTAATAAATGAAGATTATTTCTTTAATATGCAAGTCTTACAAAATTGTATCAGTTGAAGTAATACTAGGCATACTTAATTTAACTCAAATAAGAATCAAGCAATGAATAATGAGATGATTCCCTTTTGCTTGTGTTGTTGATGCATTAATTTTGCAGGCCTTTACTAAGAAGATCTTTAAAGAGTTCCTGTATTACTGTTTTACCTTTGTATCCACATGGCAAAGCATTACAGAAGGCAAAATTGGCGAGACAATAAATGCAAATGATCCTTTAAAAAAATTATTTCAATGAGCAATTTGAAAATTTAAAAAAAAAATTAATTACGTAGACTAGAAAAGTAATAGGAGTAAGAAGGTAAAAATAAGACCTAATATAGGAAACAACAACTTTTAGTTGAATTTTGAAACTATGCAGATGGCAGGACTCTGATGCTTTGCCCAAGCCTGAAGTTGCACCCATGTGTCCTAATCATAGCATCAGG
Organism: Ciconia boyciana; assembly: GCF_034638445.1. Lineage (NCBI taxonomy): Eukaryota > Metazoa > Chordata > Aves > Ciconiiformes > Ciconiidae > Ciconia > Ciconia boyciana. Next base: position 31,450,532 of record NC_132942.1, on the reverse strand, counting down.
ATCCCACCCAGCACTCCTGCTTACCCTTAGTGAAGACATCTCTCTCTTAATGTAAACCAGTATTAACTGTATTTTCACCTTCATGAGTAAGGTGAAAATCCTTCATCCTCGCAAAATTATGATTAGGAGGGAAGAGGAACTGTTACGCCCTATCTACAGCAGAGTACTGGTCTGCCAGCAGTGAGGTGCATTGCACTGGAACGACTGACTGCCTGCTAGGGAGCAGACTGCTTGCGTCATGTCTTTTTGCAGCTTGTGTTTCTTGCTTCCATTACAGAGTTGATTTCTCTCTGCTGTAAAGATACCTGTTGTTATCAAAAGAATTACACTTGGTCTTTGAACTGTACAATTAGCAAATGTAGTGTTCTCTCACTTTATTGATTGTTGTTACATAGATGTATGTTTAAAAAAAAAAAGGAAAAAACCCAATAGAAATAATGACCACATTTTAGGAATCTTGTTTTCTAATTAAAGCAGAACGCACACAGCTTTCTGTGTGAGACCCTGTAGGAGCGTAAGCAAGGCTTATATCAAAGTTTCCCTCAGGTTTCATGGTTCTTTCTCACAGGCTTACTTCCATTTGGGAGTCAATGGCAAATTGGGATTATCTGGAAGACCGGACAGGCCTATAGGATGCCTTGGAACATCAAAGGTTGTCGCAAGAAATTTTTACGTTATTGTTATTGATGGGTATTTCAGATAAACATTGAATTAGTCTCTGAATGATTTTAAATAGAATTGAAATGTAATTTTATTTTATGCATATATCTTAAAATCCTTGCACTGTATTTTGCTGTTATGAATGTGCATGCTCTGTCTTGCTATTAAACTGTCATATGTTTCCTAGACATCCAGTTACAGTAATACTTGGCCAAAACAGGCTGAATGGTGATGAAATGAACTGCTTTAACTGAAACAGAATCTAGATCTGCATACCTAATAAAAAAGAGTACCTAAAATTAGAGATGTATGTTTTATCTTAAATATTTTTTTAATTCAACTGTTCTACATTGATTATTACTTTGATAGTTTCAAAATACCTTTTTTCCTTTTCAGCTACTTCAGTGCTTCAAATATTTTAAAGAAAAGATTAATGGAAGCTTTCTCTCTCAACAGATTTATCGAATACTAGGAAAGACTGTAGTTTGCTACTCGATCATTTTTGATCTAAGTGATTTCTACATGTCTCAGGATGTTATGATGTTGATTGATGACATTAAGGTATTTATCTGTAACTTCTTTTAAGAAACTGACAAAAACAGAGTCTGTAGAAGAATAAACTGTGAAGCTTGATAAAACAGAAGACTGAAAGGGGAACACTGTATAGTGTGTATTCTTTTAGTATAAACTTGCAGTTTATTCTGGAAAGCATGTCAAGATGAATATGCATTCAGCCCAGTATGAGTTCTAGTGAGTATCTCTAGCTGACAAAAAAACTCACCCAAAAGTGATTGGGAATGCTGTCATGTAGCAAGCAAATTATCATTTGTTCCTTTGGGAAAACAAATGTTCCTGGATGAAGAGAGGAACGAGACTGCTCTGTTTAAGGGAAATATGAAAGCCTCACCTGGAGGAAATACTGCTTGACTTTGCACAAATGTTAAAAATTGCCTGCCTTCCCTAACTTTAAGGCAGGCAGCAGTGCAAAGCTTAGCTGTCAAGCCCCCGCTGCTTGAGCAGCTACTTGCAGTGCATAGAAGGTGGCACTGGTTATTCCATGCCAGTGGCTATGATTCAAGCCCTGGCTTCCCATGCATACTTACAAGGTCATTACATGTAGTTCAGTACACCGCACTCTGTCTAGTGCTTTAGTCTGTGATCAACATATATGCAGGAGTATTTTCAGAAAGTTGTGAAATAACAGTGCTTGAAAGCAGCTTATATTCATTGAAGAAATCTGTTAGTGGTTTGTTAGCTAAGGTTTTTTTAATCTGTTGGGTTTTTCAGTGCTGTTCTTTTAAGATAGCTCTTCTAATATCTTGTACTGTGTATTCTGGTACGTTGTGCTCGTGGGTTGGGTTGTGGGGGTTTTTTTTGTGACTAATGTATTTTTTCTTACCTAGAATGCACTGCAGTTCATTAAGCAGTATTGGAAAATGCATGGTCGTCCACTGTTTGTTGTACTTATCCGTGAAGACAATATAAGGTAGACAGAGATAAAAGCATCATTTGCAGTGTGGTATTTACCTAATTGCGAGATTAATGGAGTTTTGTTTCAAATTTCAGAGGGAGCAGATTCAATCCAATATTGGATATGTTGGCAGCCTTTAGAAAGGGAGTTGTTGGAGGAGTGAAAGTTCATGTTGACAGAGTACAGGTATGATGTTTTTCCTGAATGTTGTGTCCTTACCTCCTAGTATTGGTACATGTATTCTTACTACTTTTGTTTTTCATCTGACTTACAAGTATTTTATTGAGTATCATAAAATTAAGGAGTGAAGACCCAAGACATTTGGTACAGATTTTGTTTTAGCTCAAAAGAATCATGGGTTTATTTTAATTCCTTTTGATGAGTCTTTTGAAAGTGATAATCTTCATGGAGGATTTTCAGAAGGGAGAAGGTTTTTTTTTTTTATGCTCGGCAATCTTGTGAAATTACCACCAAAGGATAAATCCATGATGTCAAGCATTGAGGGATGTCTTTTGATTAGATAATCAACGAGGGGAAAAAAAAGGTGCTTCACATACATTAAAATTCTTACAAGAACCAAGATCTAGTTTTAACATCTTTGGTATTTGAATTAATCTTAAAGCAGGAATGTTACTTCATTAAAATGTGAAAATTACTGAGTCAGGTGCTAGTTTTAGATACTTACGTGCGCTAGTTAATCTTAGTTTACAACTATTGAAGAATTCTTCTTTTTGTAAGAGAGAAGACCAAAGACACAGTTATGTTCTTGTTCCCTAGAAAATCACGAATTTGTAGAAGAGCTGGGTCATTTGTAAATTAAATACTCATAGCTGTAATGGTTTAAGATATCCTTGTAATCTTCCAAATATTTAAGTATTTCTACTGGTCACGTGTAGGTCATGTAGTCTCTCCTGTTACCATGTACTTTTCCTATAGCAAATGCCATTACTGTCCAGGCAAAACCTTTCATTTGTCTACAGTGTTTGTTGTTGTGGGGTTTTTTTAAACTTAACTGCAATGACTTTCTTGCCTTGCATTTGATTAAACTGATGTATTATCAGGTGAGAAATTTCTCAATCTACATTATGTGTCCTTATTTTAAGCACTACACTGTTACAGTTGTCAGGGAGTGAACTTCCCCTTCCATACTCATCGACCTTCTGGAAAGATTTTTTTTTTTAAGTAACTAATTAGTTTTTAAGTATTTAAGATGTTGACAGTCATTGGTCTTTGCTTTATTCGTTATCCTTTAAAAAGAGTACATGGTAAAACTACAAACAAATGTTTATTTGGCTTTAAGGTACCTTAAAAAAGCTGTATGAGGTATGATGCTTTAAAATTTCACTGTGAGCACCCTGAGGCTTCATCTGTTACCTACAGTCATGATTTACCCCTGAAAAGATTTAAGATGTGGTTAAGTGATCTGATGCCTAGCCTCCCCTACGCGGTAGTCATATTGCCTGTTCTCTGTGAGTCAGGCATGCACTGGAGCCAGCAGAGGAACCACACAGGCAGGAGTGGCAGAGGAGAGGGAGGGTTGCTGTTAGCCTGGCTCAGGCTGTCTTCTGGTGCCAGATTAAGGCTGCAGTTATTTGATTTATTGACGACAGGTCCAGCACGGGCGATTTCTGCCCTCCCAGGCTTGTTGTTGGTCATTGCCCCTGCTTCAGTTCTGCTGATGAATTTGTGTCTAACCATGCTGTAACCCACAACTATAGAATGATCAGGTGTGAAAGCAAAGCAAACCCAGATTTGGCTAATAACAGTTAATGTCGCAGAGGTGAAGAGCTGGTAACTTCTGTAGATCGACAGAGTGGGTCAAATCATGTGCAGAAATCACTTCCAGTGGATCTGCCCTTGAGAGAATCATTAGTGTAACAGGGCCCTAATACAACTTTATTAAATACAGTTACATACTTGCTCAGTCCCCCTGTAGATTGAATGAAATCTATTAAAAAAACCCCACAAGAACACCATATACTTTTTCCAGAGAGAACTTCTTGCTGCATCCATAAATACAATGTGCTAACTTCCCCATATGTCAGTACAGCATGTTTAATTATGTTGCAGCATATTAGTTATTAAGATTTAATTCCTGTTATGGCAGTAAGCTAAGGAATAAAAACTGGTTTGGGTTAAATGGAAATTGTGTTGCATCTCTTATATATTCTTAACATCGCTTTCTCTTTTGCAGCTTTCCAAAGCCCTTACATCTTTCTTTTACCCTTTTCATAAATGAGTGGTAGCTGTTGGTGAGCAGTGCATTTACTGGTGGAATACAGTGTGCTTTCTCCATCAGTTTATCATCTCTCAATCTTACTGCACAGTTGTCACATTTTGGAAACAGCCTTGTTTCATTATGGGGGAGGATTTGGGACAAGAACAAGGGACATGTCTAATTCATGGTGTTTTCTTAAATAATTCATCTATTCCAACAAAATATATATTGACTCTTTGTGAATTGTACTCAGCTGCTTCATTTAGATGCATATGTGTAAATGTGCCTGGAGATAGAACGTATGTCTCTAACTGGGTGAATGCTCTTTTTTCTTGTAATACACAAAATGTAATTTCCTTTAAAAATGTCTGTGCTTAGAAGTCTTGCAGCTTTTTCCCGATTTTCATCTTTACTGTCTGTTTCCATTGTTGTCATGTGTTCAAGCAAATATGCAAGTCAAAGAATGAATGACACTAGCAATAAAAGCAAAGCAGGTCTTTTTTATATTCAATCATCCCACAGTGTAACAGATCAATACTTTACTGCAACTTGTGTACAATGAAAATGGAATTTAAAAGTTCACAGCACATACTCAATTTTATTTAGCTAATGAGAACCATCAAAAAGCAGTCTTAAAAATGCTCTAGTACAATACGTTTCCTCTGGAAGTATATAAATAAGAAATTCATATAAATTTTGAGTGAATGAATTGTAATGACTACATTATGCAACATTGAATTTCAGGTATGTAATATTCTGAGACAGAAGTATTTGTGAACTGCATTTAATGTGCAAACTTAGGGCAAGCATGCTTGGATTAAGGAATGACTACAGAGTAGGAAATGCTATTATGTTGCGTTTTCCTGTGATGTCACTACCCTTCAGCAATCCCTGAAACAATGAGCATTATGATCCAGAACACGGGTATCATGCAGGACCCTGAGGAACGTGAATCCTTATCTTGGGTGTTTTCATGAGACCTCTTTTGGGGAGGGGAGCTGGACAGTGCTTGATTAAGCTGTATGTTGCAGGCAAAAGAACAGCAGAACGCCAGCAAAAAGAGACAGCAGCCCCGAGAGACTTCTGCTGTCTTAAGCGAGATCTTAAGAAAGAGGAAAAATACTCTGAAAGTGTAAAGATATTTGGAACTGTAGATAAAGAAACTACTTTCTCAATGGAAACCACCAGCAACACACTGAGATCAAAAGACAGCTATATAGTTATGTACATTCCTGCATCTTTTTTAATTTTTTCAAATTTTCATTTCAGACATTAATATCTGGAGCAGTTGTTGAACAACTTGACTTCCTAAGAATCACGGAAACAGAAGAGTAAGGCTATGTGTAAATAATAATGATGAAGTATTTGATAATTAAAATATTTTCTGAACTATGAAGAAATTAAATCTTATTTTTCAGGGCTCCTGTATTTAAGAGTTTGGAGGAGTTGGATCTTCCAAAACATTCAAAAGTCAAGCGACAGTCTAGTACTCCAAATGCTTCTGAACTTGAGCAGCAACCAGATGTAAATATTAATGACTGGAAAAACAAGTCAACATATGAGATCCTGCAGAAACTTAATGTAAGAAAACTGATAAAAATACAGTGTAACTTCATTCACATGAAATGAGAAATTATGTGCTGGTATTCTTTTTAACAGCGGCCTACTTGGATCAACATGATTAGTGTCATGGCTCATTGTTAGTAATATAGCTAGTAACATAAAATGTCTGATGTTCCTCTTGATAGCTGGGGAGTCTTCCTCTTGACAGTACTTTATCTTAACATCACAGAACTTTCTGGCCCTTCATGCTGTAACTGTTGGCTTCCATTTCTCCCAGCTACCCAAATCTTCTTCTGGTAATAAATGACCATCTAAAAGGGGATCCACTTGTCATGTGTCTTAGTAGACAGTTTATTGCTAGACTAAAATTCAGAAGACTTCAACAGTTGGTGTTCACTCTGATAGACTGGTAACTTCTTAATGATACCAGGGGAAAGTTCCAATCTAGAACTGTATTTAGAAGAAAACTACCAGTGACTGTTTCTAGTCTAGTGTTCAGTAGGAACAAAGTATCCTGCTTGGTTCCCTATGTCATTACAAGTGTTTCTGCTGTAAATGACAGGACTCAAGAACAGAAATCAGGAAACGTTTCTGAGGCCAAATTATTACAACTTAATTTGAACCATGGAGAAGCCTCTGCAAGCAGCAGTGACAGGGATACAGCATACATAGGGTATGAAATAGTTGTGAAGTCCCTTTAAAAATTAAATTTGTAGACTTTTTTTCTTAATTAAAAAAAAAAGGCTCTTTTTTTTCACCTGAAATTTTTAATAGCTCTTTTGGTTTTGCTTCACTGAAAATCTGAAGGCTATTTGTGGTTATGTTGTTGCTCTTGTTTTTAAGGACTGCAATTGCCTAGCAAGTCAAGCATTACTCTCGAGCATATTGCTTAAAAGGGAAGGACCGAATTTTATCACCAAGGAAGGTAAGAGCTTCTTTCATTTGAGTATTCTGAGTATGTCAGGAAGCAGCTGTATGTTTAGTTGTAATGAACATGAATAATGGCCATGCGTGCAAGCAGTTGTGTAGCTATTTTCTTTGCCATTTAAAGCAATTTCTGCATTAAATGGGACATGCAAATTCATAGTGTGGCGGGGAATGAGCTGCTAAATATACGAACTCTTTTGGATTGTTTGTAGGCAGGTGCTGTATCTGGTTGTATAATTTTGAACACATAGATATAAAAAATAGGGGATTTGACCTTGTCTAGAAAACTGAAACTAAAGACAAGTTTGTGTGAACATTTAGTCTGAAATGAGTGAAGTTTTATACTGAATTTTTGTTTTGCTTGTATGGAATAAGACTAATTCAATATATCTGTGAATCTTACTCTAATTTTGTATTATGGATTTGTAGTAGAGCACAGGACTTAAATTCATGTAAAATAATTCTGAAGAGGCTACTAAGGCATGTGGCTTTTGTGCTGCAAGGTTTGGTGATTATTATTTTTTTCCCCAAGGACTGCTTATTAGCTGCCTTTGTGTATATGAATACTCCTCAGAAAAAGAGGAATGTTAAGATCAAATAATATTCTCTTAGTCATCAAGCAGTGTAACTTACCGCCTCATGTTATAGAGCCCTGCTTCATAATTTTGATATAGGACAGCTAGTTCTTGTGATGAAGGGTTGTCATTTTGACATAAATATACATTATATCTGTATTGCTATACTAAAAATGTCATGGAAAACAATGTAAAGTGGAATGAAATTCATTGGCTGATACACAGTGCATTGTTGAAATACAATGTGAATCCAAAGTCATGGTTGGAATCTCAGCCTTAGGCACATGTAGCCTCTGAAGCAGGCTTTTTCGCCACTGTTACCTGTGCTGTCGTCAGGCCTTGAGAGCCTCAGTAGCTTTCTTTAGTCCTTTGTAGGTTGTGTCCTTCTTTGCTCTGGAAACAACTTGAGACAGACTTCCTAACCTCTGTAAGCAACCAGCACAGCCACTTTTGACCATTAGATCATGAGGATGAACTTAAAAACTCTTTTGAAACCATTTAGGTCACAGAAGTACTGCTGTGCCTCTGACTGTTCAGAGCTAACTTGTATAGACCTTTTTGTGCCATCCCATATGAAATAGTAGATGATGATAACCTTTTTAATATGCACCTTGCATTAAACAGTCTGAGTCACTGACTAAAAGTTCCTGTCCTCCTACAAGTGGAGATTACTGAGACTGACATTAAATAATCACACAATCAATAAAACATAAATCTAAAAATAAAAGCTGAAGAACCTTGGGTGTTCCAGCTGACAGGCACAGGCAACGATTTTGTGAGTCAACTTCCACTACCGTTGTTGTTATAGATGAACTTTCTGTTCACCAATAAGTGCCTGGCATGAAAAACACTGCCATTCCATTTGAGAATTTAAAATCTAGATGCTAAATGAAGTCTAAATAATGGAATGTTTGTCACCATTTTTACCTTTAACATAATGGTCCCCACTTGACCCCTGCACAGTTGAAGAGATGTCAGCATAGCAAGTTGATGCACTATGATCAACTATGGGCTGCCAAAAGAATGGTATCTAGCGTTCTGATTAATGTAATCAATGTACTTCAGGCCTTCTCTGAATCCTGGACTACCTACTTTGACTTAGAAGCAGTGCTCTTCCAGTTTCCTGCCCTCTCTTCTTTAGGTCACATCTGTACAGCATGATGCTAGTTTAACACATAGCACTTCATAAAATGTTCTCTTTGGCACACAGAAAATCAGCTTGGAGAGGGAGAGTAGTAAGGCAGTAATGTAATGTCTTATATATCTGTCCAATATCCCCTGTTGTACTTTGCAACAGTGATAATTAGCTTCACTAGAGTAGTGCTGTAATGCACCTGATTACCAAAGCTAGCTCACACAGTCACTGAAGCATCTTTTTGGGCTTACTGTGGTTATTCAGGGCAGAGCCACAATGCAGGGAAAGATCCTCTCTTTCACACCCTCCCAACTTCCTGTAAAATGAGTCTCAGGTCCCACATGATTAACCAGGTGATCTATTGTTCATATACAAAGCTGAAAACAACTCCTGTCTTGGATGTCAGCTATTACAAACTTTGCCCAAACCTAACATCACTTCAATGAATTACCCTGTCAAGCACAAGACTTCCCTGTTACTTCATGTAGGTTTTAGCTCAACAAAGCAGCAAGACAGTGGAGAGAGTATCTACATCCCATATCCAAAACATAATCTGCAGTTTGAGGATGTACCTTAAGCTGGGGAGGTACCTTACGCTGGGGAGGTACCTTTGTAGGCCAAATCTGTACATAGATTAATTTTCCCCAATATATTGCAACAGTAGGTGATACCATAAGTCTCTTTATAGCATGCACAGCAAATTTAGCTGAAATCTGGTTCGGCTTCTTGCATAACGCCGTACAACTGGATGATAGGGGACTTGATGGCATCTAAATTTTAGATGTTGGGCACAACAGGTAAGTGCTTTACTAAAGCTGATTCAGAATTAACTGATCTCATCAAATTTACCTTATTACTATTAAATGAAAACCTGTGCATCTTTTTTGTTTGTGTTCTGTTTGTGGTTTGTTTTTGTTTTTTTTAAATGCATTTAGGTACTGTTGCTGAGCATATTGAAAGAATCTATAGACGAGCTGGCAGCAAGAAGCTCTGGTTTGTATATATATATCATGTTCCTTTTGTTTTACACCAGATTTTTTTTTTCCTGATGTGTTTATAGAGAGTAAAGCCGGATCCTTACGCACTTAAAGAGGGGAAGAAAAAGGACAGCTTTACTGACAAAATTGTATTGGTTCATTGCAGCTGAAGATCTGGTCTATAATGCTTTAAAAAAAGAAAAGTATTTTCTTACTGTTACCTTTTAAAAAATAAAAGAGTAATAAGCTGGTTTTGCTATGAGTGCTATTGCCAATGCACAGTTCTTGTTAAATTCAAATAATGAGAAAAGAATACTAATATTCTTATTTCTTAAAGGGCATGATAAAATATTATCAATAGCTTTCTGAAGCAAGGCTGGTGTTCAAATATAAATCAGTTAAGTTGATAAACTTACACAGTTTATTTACTGCCCTGAAATAATTTGCTTTGAGCCTGACTTTGTCACAATAACTTTAAAAAGTTTCAGCAAGTAGGTTGGTATTTACATGTTGTTTATTAATTTCTTTGCCCTGAAGCTCAGTAGAAGTTTCATTTCTTTTTATCGAAGAAATGAGTTGAGCCTGTCCTGAATTCTGTTCTCTCACTCTGTAACTATTCCTAGCAGATGGGTCTGTAAATATAAAGACTGTTTTTCATTTTTCATTTTAGTCTGTTCATACAGTTAAGTGGGCCTTTGCCAATAATAAGGTAGAACCAAAATAACCTTGGTGGTATTTTTTGTTAAGAATAAAAAACAAAAGTATTTTTAGAAACAAAATATGTAAACTGTTTTTCATTTCTCTTCCATGATTGCCATGTGACATACATATAGGTTGGTGTTACGCTACAGTGCTGCATTTGCACAGAAATTTTCTTCTTCTATAGCCCCACATATTACTACTTTACTGGTACATGGGAAACAGGTAAAGTGCCCAGAGGTCTGAAATGGAGCTCCGGGAGATTTTTTTTTTTTTTTTTTTGCTTAGTTGCATTTTGATAGTATCAGCTAATGCATTTTTGAAATGCTTTGCTCTTGATCTTAAGAAGTGCGTAGCAGTTTTCACAGGAATCAACATCAACTGTTTCAATTTTTTACTAACACTATAGAATATTACAACTTGCTCATTATCTCTGTGGATAAATGATTCTTAGTAGCCTAAAAGCCTGTGCTAGAAAAGCTCAAATACAGGTCTGTTAGGTTTGTATTTTGTCAGGAAATTATTATTAAAAGTATTTATATCTTTAACTGTCAACTGGATGTATGAAAAATGTTCTTCTTAGAAGTTACAGCTAGTTTTTTAACATAGCAGTTCACACAAGTCTCTTCTCTTCATGCTACACATGCGAAATATTACCTCAGCATGGAAAACAAAACAAAGCCGTGGTGTTACATTTTGTACTTCCTCTTGCAAAATCTTTCTAACTCTTCCTTAAATAGACTAAAAAATGACCAAGCTTATCTTGCAAAATGATGAAAAGGTCACAAAAGAGAAGCTGGCATCTCTTACCTGTCTGTTTTCAAGATGATGCTGAGAAAAGAACAACAAGCTTTTTATGGAGCTGGTAGTTTAATGAGTTCTAACTAAATTTATTTTTGATCTATTAACCTATATCTAGACTAAAAATTGAAAATCCATAGAAGATTACATAAAATCTGATCCAAATTCTGCTTTATAAATAATGTATGTATTTACTGAGTCAGTTTTGAGATCTCTGCTGTGGCAGACTTCAGACTTATATATGAATTCATTAAACTAGCTCTTGATATGTAGTGGGATTGCTCTGTTTTCTGCCCTCAGGTCTGTTGTGCGCTTCGCAGCAAGTCTTTTAGGTAAACTAGTGGACAGCCTTGCACCATCTATTACTAATGTTTTAGTTCAGGGCAAGCAGGTAAGTCTTCACTCCTCAGAAATGTATTAAGGAATGATAACAGAGAAACTAAATAAATGGGCTTTTTGATTTTGAAGGCCTCTGATGCTTCTGGTAAAAGTACCCAATGGCTTAAAAAATTGTTACTGAAGAAGAAAAATCCAGAGAAAATAAAGATATATTGAATACTTGCATAGACTATGGGCTAATAAATTTACTTTTATTTATTGACAGAACAATACTGAAAAGACAGTTCAGTGTCTAGATAAAGAAGGGAAGAGGCATGATTTACATAACTCCTTAGATTTTATATATATGCCCTCTTATTTCACAAAAGTAGATGGAGTCAAGTAATAAAGCTTCTTTTTTCAGACTTAATGAAGATGTAGCCACTCCCTCTGTAACTGAGCCCAAGAAAACAGATAGGTGGCAGCTGAGCGGCAGCTGAGCAAAAAGTTTTTCAGGATTTTAGTTTTCTGTTCCAAACAAAGTTTAATCATCAGTGTTTCCTCCTTTCCTGAGGAGGTTTTTGTTTTTTTTTTTTTCCTCCCAGCACAATAATTTTAATTAAGTTAAGTTAATGAGGAGCTGTTTCCAAATAATAGTAATTGAATATTATGTATTTTTGTATTAAAATATGTATATGTGTACACTTAACCTATATGCAATGCTATTACAACCAATTTGTCTTCGTCTTACTCCAGACTGAGGTCTGGGTATGTGCTTCTGGCACTACATAGCTATAGAGGAAGCTGCATCCGCATACGGCATGAGTTGTAGCTGTTTATTCTCAACTCTTTAACCCAACTTGCCTCCATTGATCCCTTTATAATAATGATCTTTATTATAGGAGAAAAATTAGTGTTGCTGTGTTTTACTGACAGTAGATTAAAAGCAAATCAGAATTTTAACAAAATTCCTTTTTTTGTGGTTAAACAATCCAGTACCAGCAATATATTTTCTTAAAATGAAGGCTATAAATGTTAGGATGCTATTAGAAATAAGAAAACAAAATGACACATTTAATTCTGAATTTTAAGTGAGCTCCACAGCTGAAATGTCAGAAATGAAAGACTGTCTAAACCTAGTGTACAGTCATGATTATACAGCCTGTTTTGAAACCAAAGTGGTGGTCCTGTACTTTTATTTTCATGTGGAAAAATATATTCCATATTTACTGTGGTCTTTAGTGAATTTTGTTATTTTAATAGCATCCAACTAACAGTATTAACAAGCATCAGTCATTGACAAAATTATTTTTGTATTGTGAAATTTTAATAAGAACAGCAGAGTTCATGAAGCTTCATTTCTGAATTGCTTCTACAGTGCTTTTATTCCTGTCCATATCTTCTGAATTGTTTTCAATATACCGTAGGTGACACTTGGAGCTTTTGGCCAAGAGGAGGAAGTTATTTCTAATCCCTTATCCCCAGGAGTGATTAAGAACATCATCTATGAAAAATGTCATTTACAAGATGAAAGAGAAGCTGTAGTTCAGCAGGAACTTGTCATACATATTGGCTGGATCATCTCAAATTCACCTGAACTTTTCAGTGGCATGCTGAAGATACGGATTGGGTCAGTAAAGTATCTATTGTTGTTCTTACTACTAGTATTGCAGGGGGACATACATACCTCAACAGATATTATGGCTGCATTGCAAAAATGGTTTATATAAGATGATGCAGCAAAACTTGTATACTTAAATTTTACATTTCTAGGAAGCTTGCTTTAAATTAGTGCGCCAAAAACGGGTACACAACTATTCTCGAATTTGCCAGGCAACAGCGTAAAGTGGAGGAGGGGCAGTCCTTGTAACAGCATTTGAAGCTTTCCTACAGCTAATACAGCGAACTATAGGATTTTTCAAAGCCTAATCCCAGTTACATTAGGGCTTTAAAACCAAAAACAGTGTACTGGGGTTAGATGCCTTCTGTACAGCAAATGAGCAGTGGCAAGTGTGCTGCCTCCAGGTCACCCTGTCCTGCCGGCAGCAAACAGGCAGAATGTTCTGCCTGGCTCACCTAGTGCCCAAGGAGGCCGTGACCAGCTGGCTAACCAGACTGTGCGTAGCTCTGGCATAGACACGGTGGGTCTCCATTAGCAATGCCATGAGTTGAAGGGGTTCTGTTTTAGATTGCAACTGGCCTCATATCCATACCTGAAATAACAAAGTATGCACTCGAGTGTATTAGTGGTGCTCCTGAAACAGCTTCTTACTTGGCAGCAGAATATAGCACACTGGGTGCCATCCAGAGTTTTCCAGTTGCAGAGTGGATACAAAGTCTGCTCACAGTTTGCTCAGTGTGCATGGGCAACAAGGCAATCTCTACAGAAATTTTATCATGTACTAGAAACAGGTGTGCTGCACATGCTTAAGGCTGGTAACTAGCACGAATTTCATTACTGGTAAACATGTGATGTGGACATAGAGTCCTAGAAGCATAATGGATCACACCAAACCAAATGCTGGTTCTTCCTTTACCCCATAGGTAATGTAGGTGCACACAGGGTGTGCTGCTGTCTGCACCTATCAGGCAGGTTAGAGGGACGTGGCCAGAGGCTAGGAATGTACTGTACTGGCAGGGAGGGAAGAATGAAGAGGTAGAGCGCACAATAAGATCTTTTACTGTCAGAGCCTTCCAGGACTTGAAGAAGGAGAGAAAAGTGCAGTCTAGGATTAAGGCTTCTGGATGAGGCCTTTAAAAGCTCTTTGCTCACTTGAGCAGTCACGTATGTCATGTAGGTTTGGGGCAAACAGGTAAAGGGTAGAGACTGCATGAATGCAATAATCGAGGAAAGATGCAGCATGAATTTCATTCCCTTCCAAAACCACACAATTCTCCTCCAAGTCAACGTATGCTTCTAGTTGCATTCTCTCGTTTCTACTAAGTGCTGAGCTCATAATATAGCCTTGTCTAAATCACTCTTAAAAGTCTGGCAACCACGAGCAACAAATCCCTTGGAAACAGTGTTTCAAGGTCCTTAAACTATTTCTTTTCAGAGTTTCAGCACAATAATCTGCCTAAGAAGATAGCTTGTTCTTTCAGAGTGTTGTCTGTAATGGAGACTTCAGGTAATAAAAGCCTTCTGCAGTTCAAATGTATTTACCATTACAGCTTTTCCTAAAATATTTTGAGGCACCAAGGTATACTTCTGATACTCAGTGAATCTGAGTATCTGATATCTGGCATAACGAAGACATTGTTCAAGGGCAGTTCTCTACACAAAAATACTTAACTGCTATGGTAAAGAAAAACCTGATTTGTCCTATAAGGTTGCTAAAAATGTCTTTTTGTTCTTCAAAAAAACCCCAAAACAGCCCCCCCAACTGAATAGTATCCCTATTACAGACACACACAACACTTCCTGACTGTTCATTAGCTAGACAGTTGTCCAATTCTATACTAAATAGGTTAGACCAAGCTATACATAGCGTAGGAACCACAAACCTGAATCAAGTTTAAAACATCATTTACCTACTGGATTGTTCTGTTAGTTCTTTGATAAGGTGATCTACAAATAGTCTGTGCTGGAGTGTTATCATATTCTATGGTATCTGTATTTACTTCGCCATCTACAGAAGTTAATTATTTTTTTCACATTTAGGAAGAGACAGATGCATTTGAATAAGCACTTCTTTGAAGAGGCCAGGTGCTACTGACTGAGATTTACAGAATTAGTGAGCATGCTTTAAAATTGGAACTTAAAGTGTTCCATCTTCCATATTTTTTTCATAGAGAAAATACATCATTTCAGCACTGGAGGTAGATACCAGCAGTCTTTTTTCTAGCACATAAGATTGATGCTTCCACTTTAGCAGTACATTCCAGTCATCATAAAACCAAAAACTTTTCAAATCACCTGTATTACCTGTAACTGCAAGTACATCTATCCTTTTGCACTTAAATACTTTTCTGAAAAGTACTTTTCTGTACCCTCTACAGATCCATGTTCCTTCTCTTTCTTCCCCTTCCTCATTCTCTGTAGCTAATCCTTTTTGCAATTTTATTTTTCTTTCTTCCAAGGTTAATGCTAGAGATTCAATTTTCTTTATTTTGGTGTTATCACCCACTCCAGTGAGCAAAATTAACCTTCTCACAGAAACGCCATTCCAGTTTGATAATGATTTGATTTAGTGTCTTGTTATTGATTTGTTTTCAGGGTTTCATGTTGAAATAGATCAAGTTCCTGACAGCCCTATTACTGTAAAAACCTCCAACTGACTTCTACCCACCTCTTATCAGTGAAGAGTTCAGTAGGAGGTCCACTCTTGACTTTCCTATGTTTTGTAGGCCACTGCAAAGAGAAAATACCAGTGAATGACTTCCACACAGATAATTTGAGTCATCAGTGAAAAAAGAACCGATTCCTAAGCCAGTTGTGTTTGTTAATCTTAGTAACAAGAGAAGGACACTATTCACCCACTAAAATAAATAAAAGTAGTGTGTTCCGGATAATGTAATATGTCCATGTTGCCTAATATTCTCTTGTATCTTGCACCTTCCATGAATGGTCCTAGAAACCTCAAATTTAAAGCAATGTTGAACCAGTTGGCCTGACATCTCAGAATTCTGTGTCAGAATAGCTGATGAACTAAGAATCCTTCAGAAAAGACTGTGACTTGACTTACATAAACAAAAACATTCTGTAGCTTGTAGGCTAATTAAATGCCTGTGGAATGTGGCTATACTGGTGACAAGGCAACTCTCTTAGGAATACTCTGCATTTTCTGATAAATAGAGTAAGGCTCTTTGACGTAACCCAGACTTGATCAGGTGTTATATGATGAACTGTTTGAAGAAAAACTATTTAAGTTTCTTTTCCCTTTTGATAGTAATACCTACTTGAACTGAAGCAAGGTAGATGGCAAGAGACTGAGCTCCATGCTCAGTTATCGTGCTTCAGATGTATCTATACATTATTTCATCTTTGATATTAGAGGCTGTAGCACTGGTTTTATATAATGTGCAGAATAAAATTCAGCATTTTCCTTCAATAATTTGCAAAGTTCTGCCTGTCTGATACCTAAGGCTGAAATATCTTCACTGTTGCCATATTTTTATTTAATCAAATCTTTTCAAAAGGGAGTAGCAAAAGAAGGAAAAGTGTGATAGACTGCAAAAAGGAATTTCAAAGGCTAAAACTATAAATAAGCCCTGAAGTCTTTTTAAATGTAAAATCATTTAATTTTTATGTTTGGTTTTTTTTAAACTCATCAGCAAAATGCATATACTGTCAGAGCATAATTTTGAGTAGGAATTTTAACATCAAAAGGCAGGTAAATGTTTGTCTTAATGAACATGGGATGTAGGGGAATATGTGGTCAAATATATCCTTCCTATGAAAAGCATGCTTCACAACCCATTTCTTAAAATCGATGCATTATCGCTTTCAGTTTGTATCATATTGCAAACAGACACAAAATCTGAGTAAATTCCACAATACAGTAATAGTAGTAGAGTATTTGTTTTATATTTTATGCATGTCCTGACAGCCAAATAGCAGGATCACGTGGAATTCTTATGAGCTATTTTATTAGACTAATTTTTCATCTTTGGAAACTTCGTATTTAATTAATAAATGTATTCCTCCCTTTACTTCAGATGGATTATCCATGCTATGAAGTATGAATTGAAAATCCGTGCTGGGGATATGCCAGCCAAGGACTTATACCAGATGTCCCCTAGTGAAGTGAAGCAGCTTCTGCTGGATATTCTTCAACCACAGCAGCAGGGGAGGTAATGAGATGTGTGGGTTTGTGGCACCTGTTTTCATTCGTAATAGGCTGTTCAAGTAATTTTCATTTCTGAACTACTTTGTATACATCTGAAATCAGCAGGCATCTGCAATCAGTAATATACTTATTTAAGGAAAGGTAGAAAAAATGCACTTTTTCATTCTTTCACCTGTGTCCAGGTTCTACAATTGTTTCTTTTATATTGCATCTTCCCTTTTCAGCTTTATCGTTGTGGAAGTCTTACTTTATAGCAGTAATCTCTATACTTTGGCAGTAATGTGAAGCATTACATTCTTTGATGTGGGGAAACGAGCCAAAAATTACTCAATACTGTCTACTTAAGTAACTTGTAAGAACGGTTTGTCTGCTGTTCAGAGCCCTCTTTCTTCTAGCTTATTATATGAATTAAGAACAGATGTTCTCTAGAATTCTCAAGAGATAGTGGTGCTGCCTGAAACTTGTAATCTCTTTTCCAAGCTGTAACTAGCTGCCAAAAAGAGCATTCATTGTGATACAAAGTGTGCAAGACAAAAGTTAAAATCACAATATTTCCACTTAAGTATATTGATAAGTGTCCTCCTGTAGGTTTTACTTTTACTTAACTTTTACTAGTTAAGTTAAATTAAACTTTGGCACATTATACTGCTGATAATTTCCATAGTCCTTGACTGAATGGGTGATGGCCTTTTCTCTCAACAAAGAGGAAATATACCACACATCATACTACTTATGTTCCTGCTTAATTCAAAACACATTCTGTTTTTTTTTCCCCAGTCTATAATGCCTGAGAAACTAGCTCCTTCAATGGGTGTCTGCTCTCTCTTATCTAATTTGTGTGATGTAGAATCTCTCAGTCCAACTGACTATGTACTCTGTATCTCCCACATACTTTTCAGTGTCTTGGTTGTGGTTATTAACATTTGCTCTTTAGTTGCTTTCTCTACTTATGTTCGTGTTGACATTATTCCTCTAAAACCTTAGCAGAACAACCCTAGCTTTCTCTTTGCAGCATTTTCCATTAAATATTATGTTTAGGAAACAATTTGGTCAATCACAGTAAGCAATTCAAGCACCATCCTTCATTAGAGATCTTACCTGAGTTGTCACAGTTCCTTCTGCTTTTGATTCCTTTAATGTACAATAGCTGGGTCAGCAAAGAGCACTCAGATTGATTTTCTGACGATGAAGATTCCTTTTGGGGGGTTATCTGAGCACAAAAGCTAGCCAGCATATCCTTCAAAACTTCCTATCTTTAACTTCTTCCTGTACAGTATTACTAGCTTATTTTTCCTTACCCATTAGTGACTTGTTTTTAAAAGTTCTCTTCCTGGTAGGAAATACAGAACACTGTCTCCTTGCATTTTCTTTCTGTGACAGTTTTTCCTACTGTTGTGATTTTTAGAAAAAAATCTCTGCTGCTGTGATACCATATATCACTGCCAATTAATTTGTCATACATGAAGGGCTAGTGGTATACGTACCTCCCTAACAGTCTCTCCAAGTTTTCATGGAGGATAAAATTTTTGCAATTTTCCTACCTCTTACACTGGGCTCCATGATATCATACCGTATAGATAAATATATATCGCCAACAGAGTGCAGACTTCCATGGGTATTCTTTCTGACCTATTTATGTAGGCCTTTTTAAAATGGAGCATTGTTCTTTTAATGGTCCAAACAGTTATAGAACTCATTTTGCTCCTACAGTTTACAGGACTCTCTTTGTTACCATAGTAATTTAGATAGGTCAGAGTATTTTTGACATCTTCAAATCCTTCTTTCTTTGTATTAAGAAAACAACCCTTTATTTCTATCACAACTTGCCTTTTTGGTTTTTTTGAATGTTTTCTTGTCCTAGTCCAAGGACAGAGTTGTGCAGAGAATGACATGGAACTGTCGTAACACGCACAAGTTTTTGGCAGTTAAGTGTTTTATTGATAAGTGATTTATAAGACTTTTTTTTCTTAATTTGTCATGTTACTCCAATACAGTTATACAGGAAAAAAATTCTGCATATTGGCTTCATTCTGGCAGTGGTAAAGTAATTAGAAGTCACTAGTAAGTCAGTGAGAGCTATTGTATCACAAGTGCTTTAAAGCTTTAACTTTAAATATCTCCTTTGTTCTCATAAAGCATATCCCGATTACCTAGAGCTCAAACCTGTTCAGCTCAAACCTGTTCAGAAGATGCACCACTTAGTGATACTTTTTTTTTCTTTCTTTAAAAAAACCCAAAACAACCCAAGCACACACGACACTGTTTGCTTGGTCTTCTAGTGTAGTTGGGAACTACACTAAGAAACAAGAAAAGTGTAAGAACACACATGGAGTTGTCTGAATTGGAGTTCTCTTTTCTAGTCAGATCTCAGAACGAATTCTCACCATTTCTCCAGTATTTAAGGTTAAGGTTTTTCAATGTAAGATCTTTTTCTTATTTCATCAGGCACACTGGCATCTGCATAAACAAGTAATTTTATTGACAAGTAGTTTTATTCTGAACATATCAAGTTAATCTAGCAATACAAACAGAGGAAAAACTAAAAAAAACCCCAAAAATATTAGTGCTGAATTTCATTTGAGATAGGCTACAAAAGTTCTGCAGAACAACGTTAACAAAGTTGACCAGGGTGTTTCCCCTGTTTTGTTTTGGGTTTTTTGGGGGTTTGGGTTGGTTTTTTTTTTTTCCCTTTTCAAACAGTCTACCAGAACCAGGTCTTTGAACTGCAGAAAGCCATGTTACCAAGCAGTAATTTAAATGTAGCTTTCAAGAATAAAAACCCCAAACAAATCCACAGTGGTAAATAATGAGTAATAGTGTGTTGCTTGCTGTGCTGCAAATATCCCAATATTCAGGTGTAGAAACTTGCCACTTTTCCTGAATGAGGTGCTTCCTGAAGTACTTGCTCCCTCTTATTAAGGTTATAAAAGAGCTGTTTGTGACCTGAGAAGACATGGAATTTTTTTTAAAAAAAAACTCTTTTGCAGGAATATTAAACTAAGACACGAAAGTATTAGTTGCTTTTCATCTGCGCTTTCCTTCGTAGGGGAGTTCTCACTACTCTCTTACCATATAAAAATAGATTTTCTACTTAAAATTTAAAAGTCAGCTGAGGACAGTAACTTTTAGGAAAACTCTGCTGTCAAATATGTGCAGTTCTGCTACACAAGACTTAATTCTGTACTGTGAATTCACCAATTAAAATCATACACACGGCTGCCACTTCTTAAAGTTCCATTGCTGGTGTCTCAAACGTTTTGGCTAAAGCCCCATTGCTGTAGTAATACTCAGAAGGAAAAATATGAAAAGTAAATTCCAGGCTTCATAGTTGGAGGTAAAAAAAAAAAAAAGGTGGGGACAGTATGCTTCTGAAGGCAAACAAATTTGTAATTTATGGAGCATGTAACTCAATTTGTTCAATGCTTTAGTTTAACAAGTGTTTGACAAACTAACAAATAGTTTAACAAAACTATTCTGTCAAATTTTCTAAATTTACAGGCCACTTGTTTTTCTACACACCATCCTAAAAACCCTACCTTCAGCAATCCTGCCGATATGCATTTTTCTAACCTGGTATTTAAATTAGAATGATAGGTGTTTCTAATCCATTATCTATTATATTTTGTATTTTATAGATGCAGAATTTCCTTGAGCTGTATTTATATAATGAATTGTTTTGCTACTGTAGTATGATAAAACAAATGTTAATATTATAGTTAATATTGGGTTTTTTCAGTGCATATAAATTTGGCTGTCATAGGTACCACACAGTGACTTCTGTTTTCTGTATGTTTTAGTTTATGGTGACTTAAGTTGATTAGACATGATGAATTCAGGCTATTACTGTTACTGTACTGCACTAGATAGATTTCACAGTGAATTCTTTTACTCCAGTTACATAAATCGCAAACGCACACACATAAGAATAACATTCTAACTGCTATATGCTAAGCATCTTGATTTTGTTTGCTTTAGATCGTAACTTACCAGAAAGCACAACATATGCTGCATATGCATCATTAATATGTATTTGATGTCAATGCTTACCTTACTGGCTTACACCACAGAACATGGCTTGATTCTGCATCTATAACAGTTTTTTACTTCAAGTTGTCAATTTTCTTTGTCCACAGAAGCTGGCTAAACAGAAGACAGATAGACGGTTCTCTCAATCGAACTCCTGCTGGATTCTATGATCGGGTGTGGCAGATCTTGGAGAGAACCCCTAATGGTTTAATAGTGGCAGGGAAATTTTTACCACAGGTAAAATCGGTAGAGATGCTCAGTTATTTCTGCTCTACCTGACTATTAATGGTGAATTATTTTATCGTTAATGTCTATTTTATGCCATAATGTATTACTTAGGGTAACTTGTTCCTGTTATGACTTAAGAAAAAAAAAATTTTTTTTTAAAACACATTTATAAGAGCTTAAGTCTAGAAGACCCTTTCCAAGTCATGGATTCTGAAGTCTGCTCCCTTTTGATCCTACAGCGGTCATATTTCTTATTGAGTATTATTTATTCAACAAGCAAATAGGCTCTACCTGGGGGTGGTTTTGATTTAATGCAAACGGTCTTTGAGTAAAAGTATTATTTGTTTTTCAGCAACCAACCTTATCGGATATGACGATGTATGAAATGAATTTTTCCCTTCTAGTTGAAGATATGCTGCAAAATATTGACCAGCCGGAATACAGGCAAATTATTGTAGAGGTCTGTGGCCTACAATGAATGAAATTTTATAATGTACATCAGTATGTTACAGCTTAAAAAAAAAAGTAACTGAGGCTTCTTCCCCTTTAGCAAATAGATAAATATTAATGACAGTGCCAATACAATTAGGTCACAGGAGGTGAAAACTAATAAGAAGAATAATTCCAAAATAGCTTTCTTTCAAGTCCCTGCCCATGCCTTTTCCTAACAATTTTCTAGGTCTAGGGAAAAACTGCTCTAAAATATCAGTTTGCCCTGTGATAGATTCTTCTTTCCCGTTTTGCTGAGGCTGTCTAGCAAGTTGCTTTATGCTACTGAATCAATTAACTTCCAGTTTCCTTATGTTCCCATACCTAACAGTAAAGCAAGAGGCTGTTTAAACTCCTTCCCCACCTCTGCACATAATGTGTACTTTTTGAACAGATCAAGAGCATCTGTACCCTTGGTAACTGACATCTGTGCTGTCAGCAGCGTTCATTGTTAGTTCCTAAGTATATGCCTCTGGTGCATGTGAGAATTCCTCCACAGTAAAATCAAATCCATCTCAGTTCTGGCTAACAACTAATGGTCATGCTGCTTGCTAGAACATCCTCAAGTTTTGCTGAAAGATAACACAATTATCAAAACCCAAGATGACCAATATAGACTCCACTGCCCGCTTGTTATTACGACAGATCACTCGTCATGTTCACCTTCCTATTTTAAACCTCTTTCAGATATAAGGAACGTAAATTCTCTTGAACCGAAACTTTTTATTGGTGTCTATTGACGTTTTTTTTTTAATAAACTTTGTCATAGTACAATTATACCATATGTGATTATGCCTTAAAACATCAAATGCTGAGGTTCAGTGTTTGCTGCTTTTCACCCTCTCCATTGGCTGAGCACCAGCATTTGTGCAGCCACACAGTGAACTGAATAAACTGGAAAATAACTTCCCTGGCTCCCAGCACAGTTAGATGTTAAAGTCAATCATTTACACAGTGCCCGTAACTAGGTAGTCACCAGAAATTGTAACCTTTCATAAAAGCCTGCTTTTTCAGTGATTCTTTTATCAAAGTCAGAATTCTATTATCTGTGCACTATTACTTGTGCCATTATTAAATGGCACCCTGCTTGAAAGAAGCATATGCAATTATTAACAGTGCCTTTATGTAACTTGAATTTTAACAAATCAAATTTAAAGCCTTACAGTCTTTTTCTGCCTTCTAGTTGTTGATGGTTATATCTGTTATTTTGGAGAGAAATCCTGAGCTAGAGTTCCAGGACAAAGTGGACTTGGACAAAGTGGTGCAAGAAGCATTTCATGACTTTCAGAAAGATCACAGCAGTCCAAAGGGAGCTGAAAACCAAGTGAGTAAAATATTACTGTCTTACAGAATTTACCATTCTTAGTGAAGTTAGCTATAAATGTTAATTCTGTGCGGTTCAGAATAAAAAGCAATTGATAGGAGTTCAGAATGGAACACAAATAATAAATGAATATACCCAAGTGCTACATAAGTCTGCAAAGAGCCTATAAGCAGAGATAAAAGATGTGCACTTACTTTATTGCTGAATTGTGAATTCCGACTGGTATGGTAAGGAGAGCGCTCACAATGTTACATAACTCTGAAATGAGAGTCTGGGTAAAGCTGAAATAGTTATAACACTCATTAAAGGGCAAAGAATTAATTAGGGGGGACACTAGAATAGAAAAGAGTTAAGAATACAAAAAAGAAAGAAAAAACTGAAGCTCAGCAAGGAAGTGTGAACTCAGGATCTTAGGTACACAGATACTAAGAAAAATATAGTAGCCAAAGAACTCATATTGACAATACTAACGTAAGAACTTGAAATGCAACACTGTTCTTAGCTACTGATTTCTGTGCTAGAGTTGCATTCACAACCTAGCAAGCTTTTAATCTCTAAGGCTTAAAATCCAAATAAATGAATCTTGATCATTAAGTAGCTTTTAAGATTTACTTCACTGGGATTTTAGGTTTTATGCTTTAAAGACCTCTAAATATTCTCGCTACAAGTTTTGGTGCCTCAAAGCTCTGAAATTCTGTAATAAAGCCAGGTTCATTGAACTGGTTGAAGGAGGAAATAAGAGTAAAGCAGTGGGACAAGTCCCTACGCTACTGAGGATGATCTTCCTCGCTCCATGTGGCATTTTATTGTGCACAATATATTCTGAGATATCTGTGCTAGCTCTGAATAATCTGTTGATTCATAATATATTGATATGCAACAACGCTTCCTGTTGCTGAATTTAGCTCATTTAAAAGATGAGGAAGGATGTGTTCCTTAAGAATTCTTTCCAAAGTTTCAAGATTCACTTTTTTGCCACTACTATTTTGTAATAAGATTTGAAAGCAAGCCAGATATCCAGCCTTAGCAACATATCACCTTGCACAATACCTTTGTTTTTAAAAGGACACAATTTTCTTGAAATTATTATTTTTTTGGCCTGCCCATTTTGGAGGGTAATGACTCTGTGGTTGCAGCTGTAGCAAAATCAGACTTATGCATCCACACAAATGGCTATTAAGTGCCAGCTCCGCACAGTATCTTGAATATGCTACTGACTTCTATGACAAGCTGGAAATCCCCAATGTCTATAAACAGAAAGGAAAATCCCATGCAAAACCCAATTTTTACTGGTGCTGCCCTAGCCTCCATTAAAGTGATGGATTTTTTTCCAAGCTCAGATCTACTTAGAATGATGCCTTTTTATCTCTTAGAAAGAAATCCCAATTTATAGTTGTGAATAGTATCTTTAAGATTGTTGTTGTTGGAAATTCCAACTCCTTACATTAAAATGTTCTGGAACCTGACTCTCCCATATTCCCAGGTATATGCCCACTGGCAGGTAACTGTAGCCTCTGTAGGATTGTTCTGATGATATTCTGTCCCAGGTTTTCCTAACAAACACTGCTAAAAGAAATCCTAATTTGTCTATGCTCTTCCATTAAACTGACTTGCAAATATCTTGAACTTTGTTAATTCCCTGTTAACATGTAATAAGTGTCAAAAGTATTTACTCCAGTAATTTCAAACACACTCTAAAACTACAGAAGTCTAATATTTTCACCCATCTCTGCCCTTGATTTAATAGAAGTAACCAATTTCCCCGAATTAAAGAGTTGAACCTTTATTATAGCAGCCAATATATAATTTGAGAATAAGCAGATGTTTTAACATCATTAACTTTGCAAAACAGGTGTTCAGTGAAGGAAACGTATGTTGTTGATCTGATTAATGAATTAGTTCATGTGCTACCTGTGGTTTGGTTCTTGGATTTAAAAAAATTTAGGGACATCTTTTCCCTCTCCTGCAGGATGACATGACTGCATTCTACAACACTCACCCAGCTGGAAAAAAGGGAACATGCAGCTACTTGAGTAAAGCTGTGATCACTTTATTGCTGGAAGGAGAAATGAAACCAAGCAATGATGATCCTTGTACCATTAGCTAAAGCTTGAAACACAACATAGGAATTGTTGCTTTATTTAGTGTTCTATGTATTTTTCATGCATATATTAACATACTGTTTTGAAGAGTAACCCTGGCTAGTAATACAAATGCATACTGTCCTTTGCTGAAAGAAGTGCCATTAAAGATACTAAGTGCCACCTAATTTTTTCCTTTCTCAACTATGCAGCATGAAACTCTGAGCACATGAAGTTAGACCTATGATATTTGATTAAGTTGAATGGGATTGTATTTATGATCTTAAATTATGCATTTAACATAGTTGGTAACTTCAAGAGAAATGCAGTATGAGATTTTGTCTTTATACCTCCATTTATTTATAATTACAAACAAGTATATTGTAAATTCTAAATGAAATTCAGAAAATACCATCATTAACATGCATACCAATCAGTGTGGAAATATGAAAATTGGAATTTTTTTATTATTATTCTACACACAACTTGGAGGTGAAGGTTAAATAGTTGTTATTCTTTTTCTGTATCAGTTCAATTGACAGCGTACATTTAGGTTTTGGGTTTTTTTTAATGTACCAGTTGATAATTTGATATACAGGTTTCATCCTAATAGAGCAACTTTTTATCTCTAGCAATAAATATCACTGCAGTTTCCCAATTGTTGTTTAAACATCTATAAGTTAACAAAGGAAACATATGGTAACAAGATAAAAGTTTGTTTAAAAAAAAGAGGCAAACAAGCTGTATTTAAAATTAACATCAATGAAGAAAAAATTTTGTATTACATAAGCTATCAATGCATTAAATAATTCAAGATACACTTATTTATCTCCTAAATGTGTGAAAACACTGTATGCTATATGCTTTATTTTGGCGAAAGTAATAAAAAGCACATGCTTGTAAAAAAAACTGTCAATAAAAATACTTTAAGTTACATGCAAAGGCTCCTGTTGACTTTAGTGGCAACCTTTAATGTGCTACTTGAACCGCCTCAAATGGATTATTAAAGTGCCTCTTTTAGCAGCACAAAATATACTAAAGCTTTAGAACTGGTCCTCAAAGATTTTGATATTTAAATTAATATTGGCCAGCTACAACTCAACTGTCAATAAATTGTTGCCATATTGATATTAAAGGCAGGTAGTTTAACTTAGAGATAGAGGGCAAAACAAATGGCAAAAGTGACAGAGTGAATCTGGGCACAAGAGGAGTACGTATTTGAACACACTTAGGCAGTGGTTAGTACTTCCCTGATTTGCAGAACTTCCCCAGAAATCACAGAATCAATCCTTCTCAAACCAAAATGGTAGAAGAATTTGTTGTTGAAGAAGGACACTAAACCATTAACAAATCTCTTGTCAAATTATGTGGAGAATGAGTAAAGTTGAAAAAGCTAATTTTGGGCTAATAGAGTAGTGGTCTTACTGCTCTTCCTTGCTGTAATACATTTATCATTCAAAGAATAGTGGAGAGGCGGCAGGGGGGACGGGGAAGGAAAATACAGAAAAAACACACACTAGTTACTCGGTACATTATTGTAGTATGTTAGTACATTTAATAGTAGCATGTTGTCTGAGAGGCTGCAGCATTGCTCTAACTCCAGCAAGAAGGCTACAATTAAACAGCAGACTCGGTTGGCAGCAGTTCTAAATACTGAATGAGCCACTAGTTTAAACAGCCTTTATCCAACATATCCTCAAATTTTTTAGTTCATTACTGCCTTAGGAGTTATCAACTGCAATAAATTCCACTTGCCTTCCTTTTTTTTTTTAAAAGTATTGCGTGCAGATTTAGAGCTGGTCATGGATCAGTGATTATACAGGTAGCAAGCATGTCTATTTCTAGTGTTTTTAAAAATACTCTTTAAAATTGATGTATCTCTTGCCATACAAACACAGAACATAAAACTTGTCTACAAACTGTAAATCCTATTGAACGGAAACCATCCTTTAAATACAAAAGCTACAGATTACTTCAGGAGCACTGGCATTTTGCTAGACAGTAGCACTGTTGTTTGGTTTTGCAATTGCTTGTGATTTAAAATGTAACTGCACATTAATTCTTCAAATAGCAGGATACCAGTTTTGCATTTTTTTACATCACTTACCACTTCTTACTACTTCTCTGCTTTTACTCTTTTAGTACCTCCAGTTACTAGTAAGCCTCAGGTTTGCTGATCTTGGTCTGAACTGTGTAACTGCAAATGAATGAAAACCCCAGTCACTGCTTTTTTCCTTATACAAACTTGGAATGAAAATCCATACAAACTATTTCTGTATACGGTTTCCTGTATAGCCTTGAACACATGGTTTATGAAATTGTTGATTGTGGCAATTTTTCAACTTCTACAAAATAAGGCTAAGTACCTAGATTAGAAGAGGAAGATACCAAAATCCAGCAGAGTCCACATTCTCTGAAAAAGGTTCTTGTGTCTGGAAGGACAATACCATTAATTTTTCTCTTCTCTTCCTGAAGCAGGGACAAGAAAGGAGCCTGGTACAAGTGGCTCTCACATAGCATGCCTACTAAATTATAGTTTTAAAAGACAATACAAGACAATTGGAAAAGAAACTAAAATTTCTACTAAAATAAACATTTTTCCTACATTATAAATTGTTTGAAATCACAGAGGAAAGGGAAAGCTTGGTGAGAATAAAGAGGGCAGCAGAAAATAAATGGTAAACCAGTTAGTTTTTGAACAGCCATAGTTCAAGTAATGTGTGGTTAATATTTAACTTAGTCCTGATTTCTTCGAAAACCTTTTGCCTCAAGAGGACAAGGAAAGAGATGCATTTGTGGTTGCAGATTAATAACCAGAGGTGCAACAATCAATACAGTCCCCTGTGTACTTATTTACAAGAGCTACTGGCAATAGAATTACTGCAGCCATTAAAGAAATAAGTCCCAAAGGGTTCAATATTGGCTCACACCATTCAGTTACGTTCACAGTGCTCCAAAACTTGAAAAACCATTCAGCTTACCAGGGGAAGTAGGATCCATTCAAACAATGGGAAAATAATAGTGGAAACAGTTTAAAGTAAAGCTATTGAATAAAAGCAGGTTGCTTTTAAACACCATTTTTTTCCAGATTCCTTTATCAGATATTCTTGAGAGTAAGATCAAATGAATTCAGCTAAGCAAACCTCAGAAAAAAATTCCATTTTCCTCTGCTATTAGAAAGAAGGGAAATACCAACTTGCAGTGGCAACCCCTGATGTAAATATACTTGTTCCACCCCCATTCCCAACCCCAAACTCAATCACCTTCAGTTTTGCCAAAACCATCGTCTTCACACTGTGCATTAGTGTGACAGTTAATAGGTGTCATGTTCACAGTACATCAGACATTTCAAACTGCTCTGTTCCTCGAGAGAATTCAGAGATAAGAAGTTGATGCAATTCAAAGCTGACTTTCCTGGCATTTTTGCTGTTAGCTTTGTTGCTTTCCTCCATATGAATTTTCAGTCTTATTTTGCCTACATATCTGTTTGTGCAACTGATAGAGAAAAGAAACAGACAACCAGATGAATAATAAATCAATCTCTGAGAAATCCTCTTCATTACTTGTTAATCCACCACAGCAGAAAATGTAGTAAGAGATCCTGATTTGAAAGGGCTTTTGTTGGATCAATCCTGGAGCATGCAACATGATGCTATCAAAACACTGACGGTTAGGGCATTTTTCTGATTAATGTTTTGTCATCAATGTCTGTCAGCATGCAGTGTATTTGATAACAGCAAGCTTAGGATTAGTATGATACTACCATTAGATAGCTACCATTCTGCTTTTGTAATTTAGGTCTCACATATTTTTTGTTTTCACTGCTATTTAAAATACTTTCTTAAACCTTATACATGGAGTTCATGCCATGAAAATTCCTCAAGAAATCATCAGCCTTCATGATCAGTGTCATTTTATATTTATGTACCTCATAGTTTTCAAGAAAGTCTACCTGCTTGACCAACAGCATTTTTGAGACTTAAAACTATCCTTCTGTAAAAATGCTTTTCAGCTACATGGGTATTATATTACTAATATCACTGGAAGACATATATTTAATGAAAAAAAAAAAACCCAATACAGTCAGAGCATATACCTAGAAGAGTCTTTGTATGCTAGTTTGTAACAGGAAAAAAGAAATGTGCCAAAAGAAGTGGGAGCGGTGGGGCATACAGATGCCTAAAATATAAATTAAGAAAATACAGAGGTGCAGTTAACTCCACTGAAGCCTGTATATCTCATCCCAAAATCAATCAAGAAAATGGCTTGATTGGACTTTTAGATAATATGATCCACAAACCCCCTGCCAAACATAGTCTCTTCTCCAGAAGTGTGACCGTCTTTTAAACTACCCCTAATGAACTAATCCTTGCAGCATAGGAAGATAGAATTAAATAAGCAAGAAAGACAATCTACACTCTGCCATATACACAAAATGCAACAGTGTTGTGAAACACTGCTGCGAGCTCAAAGGAAATGTACTGGACTACATACACTGTTCATAGCTACTTCTGCTTTCACACTCTAATAGGAGAGAAGTCATGGGTTGTATGTGTGAATATGGGGAGAAGGTAAGAGGGAAACACAACTGGGGTCTCAACTAGAGAGAACATAAGGGATTCCCCCTTGGTTTTGTGGTCTTGTTTTTGTGGGTGTTTGTATTGTGGGAGTGGAATAAGGAAGTTGTATTCTTTTCATTTACCTATGTAGCAGTCTGACATTAGGAACTCTAAATGATAGGTATTTTTTCCACCTGAGCAGGCTTTTCCTTTTGCACATTAGCAAGAGCTGGAACAAAAACAAGTGTAGAAACACCAGATACAAGGAATGCAAAAATCTACTTGTGGTGGGTGTTTCCTGAATCAGAAAGACTCTCCTAAAAGGTCTGCAAGAGTTCCTTACGTGAGCATTCTGTAAAAGTGCACGCTTCTCACAATGGAAGGGGAAGAGAGACAAAACAACTTCCCTTGTCTTCACCCATACACATACAGGATAATTTTTGACCTGATCTGAAAAAAAGCAGCAATTAAGTCTCTTATAACAACTCTCTAAGACAAAAGATATGCTATTTGGAATAATGTTTCCTGCTAGTGCCGGACAGTAAGGATTGAGCTCACCTAAGCCTGACTCCTATGGGCGAGTGGCATGAAGCTTAGACAGCCCTTTCAGAATGCCACTAGCTAGTAGTGTTTTTAGTGATGAAGTTGAGGCCAAACAGAGGGGAAAAAAGGGTGACATCATGCATAGGAAAAAAGAATAAAGTATGTAGGA
Organism: Ciconia boyciana; assembly: GCF_034638445.1. NCBI lineage: Eukaryota > Metazoa > Chordata > Aves > Ciconiiformes > Ciconiidae > Ciconia > Ciconia boyciana. The sequence goes on along the minus strand of NC_132942.1, from coordinate 31,419,980 downwards.
ACCATTTCTTACTCAACTTTCACATTAGTGAAACAATCAAAAGAAAGAGGCCTGGAGGCTCTATGCCTAGGCACATCAAGAAATCCACTCGGATTGCAAGAAATCCACTCAGGTGCACGTGTGTATAGGAAGAGAGGACATTGTATTGTTTTACATCTGTACAAGACCACAGACCTAAAACTTGCATATCACTCCATCCAGGCAGGAAACACATAACTTACTAAAAGGCAACTCCCCAGAAAATTATTGATAAAAACAAACCCCACTTTCTACCACATCACTGAAGAGATATCAATAATGCATGTGTGTCCACTCTGGGTTATGTTCTAGAAATGAAAGCATATAATCTAATTCCACTTTGAATTGGAATGGGACTATATACTGAACTATATCATTTTTTACTTTGTTGCCTAAGGTGGATGCAAGCATCTCAAGCTCCTGGTTTGCTTATGGAAGGCTACTATATCACTACATGGTCTCTGCAACAGGGTTCTCATTTAGCCATGCCAGTAGAACCTGAAATTATGGTATTGCTCGTGTATGAGTCATCTGGCTGCACTTCAGACTCTCATAGGAGATGACTAATCTGACTCATAGGCAAGCAAACCCAACAATTTTCTGTGTTCCAGCAATAGACAGTATGTATTTAGTTAGGTATGCTACACAGTCAAACTTGCATTTCCTGAAGATAAATCACGCTGCAAAATTTATAAAGGAAACATGAACAATGTGCTTAGAGAAGATTTTAGCACATTCTCTTAACCTACAGTGTTTACATGCATCTGTTCTATAATCTATAAGTAATAAAAACGAACTAGAAAGGAAATGTTAACAGAGATTCTCATATATTTGGAAGGTATCTAACATTCCTGGCTAGAACATAAAAGCATGCAAGTAAGAAGAAACAAAACTGTCTTTTAACAATGCACAAAAAAGGATCCTTAAGGTCTTCATGCAATGCCTTCAGATTGACCTCGCTAACTAAATCCGAAATGCTTTTCTTTGTGAACAAATGTCTTCCCCATTACATTGTTTTCTTCTCAGTACTAGGGACCTCAGGGGTTTAAATACATGTGAAATGATTAAGTACTTGCTGTGGTTTAGTCTGACTTTTGGTGATTTTTAGCCTATATTTTATTTTCTTTGCCTGAACACCAGATGATTAACATAGGGAAATTCAACAAGCTCTTAACTGTGCAATTCCATCTGCCTGTGTTCTTCAAGAGTATTTATTTTATTCTTTAAATCTGGGAATTTTAATGAAAAAGTACAATTATCACACTGCTACTCACTCTTCATTATTTTTGTTATCACGTATCTTTAGAGGCCTTAAAGGACTCATTCTCCTTGTGTCTGGCACTACTCAAAATGCATTCCCCCTTCTCAAAGGGCATATAAGATCTGAGTGTAAAACAAGAGAAAAAGAGATGGATAGAGAGAGCCAGGCAAAGGAACACAAGAAACGTATGTTGTCATGTGGCTGAGTGTGACTGCTGTAATCCCTGCAAGCACCAGGCACAGGAAAATCGATTTTAAGAACTGCTTCCTGGCCTCCTTACTACCTCAGAGCACATCTAGAAGATATGATGGTAAAAATACCGATGAACAGTCTCACCTCATCATCATTTGTGCTCCCACCACTGTTATCAGCCAGCAGAACTGCACTGGAGGTCTTTGGCTGACAAAGTCCTAAATGGGTAGCAGCAACATCTCAAACATAACATAAAAATCTTCTAATGTTGGAGCCTGGAAGATAATATAGACCTGTCTTTTTATCTTAATACTATTATGACAAATGACTAGTGTGCTTCTGGGAACAAATGACCTTTTATCTCCACAGCCTTTTGTCTTCTTTTTTTTTAAGCTTACTAAATTTAAGGTTTTTATTTTATAAAAAGACTTCAGCTTTATGCCTGTTGCTTTTCCTATCAGTACTACAGCTTCTGCTGAAATCAATTATAGCATGGTACAAGTTCTGTGGGATTTATTCAGATTCCCAGAGCCACATCCAAGAACAACATTAAACTTAACCAATCTAATGAGAGCTATACAAAACATCAGTAAGGAGGATTCACACTGGGCAGACAGAATGAAGGTTTCCTGGCAAAAAGTCAGTGAATCACTAACAGAACGATTGGCTCTGTATTCCAGAGACAGACAAAATAGGGGATTTACTGAAACTAGTGATTTTCATCTCAAAGGTCTCATTACAAAACTAATGAAACCACAGCTGTTACAAAACTATTCTAAAAATCAACATGTTTCAAGAGGATGAGACAAACCTTCAATTCTACCTGTGAATACTCTACAATAAATGTTTGAGTTTGGGTTCATAAATTCTTAATCTCAGCATCACAGTGGTCATTCAAGAAGATTAATTACGCATTATTTGTTTATGAAGTGTTAAAAACACATAACATAGCTGTTAAAGCTTCTCTTAGCTCAACTCTCCTTGTAAAACCTCAAACACTTTGTGGAAAGATTAAATTAGAGATATGGTTGGCATGGATATGGCTGACACGTGAAAGTACTGAATTACCTAGACTTTCCCCAAGGTAAGTACTCATCTTTTCTGTGACTTAATTGCTTCCATAGTTCTTTCTCATCTGTAGGTCACGTTGCATTAATATACAAGTAGAGATACATTATTACATTTGAACTGCATAAGTAGTCTAAACTACATACATTAAGGACTCAAATGTTATTTTTACAAATTTATTTTTAATTTGATTATGTTCACTGGTCTGCTTGATGTTGTACTCCAGATTTGATTTGGCTTATAGTACTTATTCCCCAACACTGGCAATGTCAACACAACTGATGTTTTTGCTTGTCCCTACACCCCACAATCCCTTTAGACTACATACAGTAGACATTTCTGTATCAATGATAAAATGAAGCAAATGCTCAGAAATGGGAGTAACAAAAATTAATAGTGAATGGGTTATTTTTGCTATTTTGGTGACTCTCTTGGAAGGGAAGGCAAGTATTAAATGATCAAAATAATCTTCCACTTAGCATTGGACTTACTGAAATACATCTTAAATTCCATGTGCCTCCTGCACATGAAAAATTAGGGTATTTCTAGGAATACTTCCAGTGTCACTTTCCAGGGGTACTGTACATGTTTCACATGAGCCCAATGCCATTCATGGGAATCATTCAAATTTTACGACTTTTATATGAGGCATTGAAGTAAGAGTCAGAGAAACTGATGCTATTTTCAAGGAACCAACTTTGATATTTCTCCATGTTCTCCTGTATCTAAGTTTGTTTTGCAGCAAAATTTCAGCTGAGTAGTTTCAGAGTTTACAGGTATTTTACATTAAGGAATTCATATTTTTTATTCTACAGGCAGACAAGAGGCAGAGCCATCATAATTATGGACAAGATTGACTATTAGAAGAAAGCCTCCTAGAGCAATTGAATAGCACACTACTTTCTAAATCAAATGAGCAGCTATTAACGTCAGCTGTATACAGTTTATGATGTGGTGTACTGCTGCCTTGCCAAATTCCCTAGGAGTTGGATGAGAATTTCAACTTACCTAGTTAACTAATTTTTAAAAGGCAAATGTTCTTAAAATATGAAGCCTTTAGTCACAATGCAGAAGGGAAAAAAAAAAGGAAAGGTAAGTTTAGGGGAGAACAAGATATAAGTGACAGCCTTTTTATCATGCAAAACAAATGTCAATACCTAAAACTAAAAATGGTCATTCAAAATACTTTATTTTAAAACTATACTTAGGTGGAAGTTTGGCTTTGAAAAACTACAGATAACATGAAAATGCAAAATATGTCTTTAGCTAGATTTAATGTAGTCATTCCTGGATAAGTACATTTTTGCTTACACAGAAGTTTTCTGACTTTATTTGGCATTTAAGTGAGAAATGAGTAAACACAAAGAAAGAATATGAGTATCTTGGCACAAATGAGTAAGTATAAACTTACAAACATCTATAGCATGGACAATAATCAGTGACTACTAATGCTGTTACCTGAACCATTTTTTTGTTATCATTCAGAAGCAGATGTATTAAAAAAAAAAACCAAACATAACATTTCACATACAGATGTTCACTCCAAACAGAATCAACTCAATACAACACACAGAATTCCAGCTTCACATACTCAGAGGTCTAAACTAAATGATGTCATTGCATTACAAGGTAGAAAAAAATCATGTATTTAGAGGGCTGTAATCTCCATTACCTCTCAGATGACAGTACTGAATTTCTAGAACCCTCAAACTGTTAGATCACATCTGGCATACAATATACAACAGTTTTGGTTTTTTTTTTTCCCTCTGGAAGCAGAGGGATAGTAGTGGCAAATTCTATTCTTTGACACCATTCAATATTTATGTGAAAGTAGTGAATTGTACAGACTTCACACTTGAAGGATGACAAAGCAATAGCCAAGCACATGATAAACTGGATAAAGTTATTAGTTTAGTATCTGTAGAGTAGTATCATTCTGCAATAAGCTAAAATCTTTGTCTTTACATGTCCTCTTTTCTGGCCTCAATATTCCTAATTTTCCTGTTCCGTGTTTTCTGTTGCTTTCTTCTTGTGGTTCTACGATCCAGGATACTAGGTCTGTAAACTGCTGGATTAATCACCAACAAGTTTAATACTCACCAAGGTTACCACCATTAAGTTTAATTAGGATCAAGCATATGTATACAGCCACATTTCTATTTTATGGGCCAGAGTACACAGTACGGAGCTTGTATTTACCTTACATTCGCTCTGGGACAAGAGTTAACATGTAATCTGACATAAAGTGGCGTAGATAGTACTTCACATAACGTGAAGGCCACAAGCACAAAGCAAACATACTAAAATACACAAACCACAAAAAATTTTAACTAGTGGGACAAGTTTTACACATTAATTCTTTTTGTGATGTCGGTGTGACACTTCTGACCTTGTGTAAGATGCTCTCAGATCACTAAACAGGGCCTCATTTCCATCACATCTAATGCAAACTTCTTGCTTCCAATAGTATCTATAGTTAGTATAGAGCATTAAGTAGGTTTTTTTTTTTAACCTCATAGCTTCTTTGCTCTGCTGATGATACCAGCCTTGATCACCAGATTCTCCTCTCCTCTGTTAAGTGCTTTCTCATTTCCTATCATGCTGGAAAAGCCACTTGGAAAAAGCGAGATGCCCTTTAACAAATAGCGTATCTTGCAACAAATTGTATTTGGTACCTAAAAACAACATTCAGACCAATTTCCCCCCCTTACTTTCACATTGTTTTCCAGTAGTCTCCTACTCCTGACATTCTCTTTGACAGATCATTAGGTATTATGGATAATTAGTAATTTTCTGCGTATTTATAAAAGCTTTTTTTTAATGCTATATATGATATGCTGTTTGACCTCCTAACACTAATGCAAGATGAACATTAACAGTTACAAAACAGAGAAATAGGGATATTATCTAGGACTACTTTTATGTTATTTTACTCACAGTGACATTACTCTTCAGTCCCACCATTTTATATAGTCTCAGAGCCCAAACACTCTTATACAGCACTTCTAATAAGCGGCGAGACTGATACTCCCAGTGCTGTTTTCAGAATTATTTTTCCTCCAACATGCCTGAAAACTGGACGAAAAAAATCACTTGGAGCTGATCTAAAAAAAAAAAAAAAATCCTAAAAGACCACTGAAGACTGCTAAAGTAGTCAAGTACATATCCCATTCTATTTTCAAGATATAGCATAACTTCTTCAAAAATTATCAACCCTCCAGGTCAGTTCAGAAAAAAATATGTCTTGCTATGACAGCTGTTAGCAACAGAGCGTGGGTTACACTCAGCAGACAGCTACAGACCTTTGGCAACAAACTTTGCAGCCACTACTGACCCTGGCTAAACCTCTGATGGCAGATGATTATTGCCTCAAATTCTCACAAAAGTGGTTGTTCAGAAGAACAATATCAGATAAAAATACTGAAGACTATCATGCTCATTCTGTAGTAAGCAATTTATCTGCAACTAAAAGGTAAACAGAAAGAAAGACCTGGTTTGTGTCAGCTATTAAATCCAAATCTTAGATAGCATGATATAACACACACTTGAGAAAAGGTTTAATTTGTTTTTTTACCATATGGTTAGCACTCAAGGTTAAAACAAGCAAAAATACGCTACACCATCATCAGAAAAACAACCCCAATAATTCTTCCAAATAGAAAATTCTCATCAGTATGTGAGAAACTAGAGTAAATGTAGCCAATCTTATTCTCATATGCTCCAACTCATGTTCTTCAAACTCTTCCATCACTTACTACTAAATCACTAGTTAATCTCAAAATTGAACATGTATACATGTATAGAACTGATAAGTTAGTGTGGAGAAAAATTGATTTTTGTTTCAATTCATTTTTCAGATGCAACATTCCCTCCCTTAGCTGTAACCTGTTCTACAGCGACCATGCTTAACACTTACTGTGTGTCACCATTCTATAATTTACAAACAGTGGTTGTGATAACTAGAGGAACCTGCAACTGCATAGATGCTGAATGGTACTCATCTACTAACGGCCTGGTGCCATGCTGTCTCGCTCCCCCTAAGAGGGATTTAACATCAGTGATGGGTCCCATTCATGCTTCCTGTTGGTTTGTAGGCCAAAACATTTATGACAGAATCAGAGGATACTTTGTAAGCTTTTATTGTATATGCAGTCTGCAGAGGTTACCACTGAATAGCCTTATTATGGCCTTGTTCCCCTGTCTGATTTTACTCCAGCCAAGGCAGTAACATCAAAAATATCCCCAAAAGACTGTACACAAATCACTGATATGATGCTGGAAAGGATAAGTTATTGTATTCACAAGAATCCTTCAAAATGATACTAAAATGGCAAGCCTCATTTGGCAGTCTGGTTTTTCATCTCTGCTGGAGAGAACCTGATGTATGGCTAGGATTCTTTCTTCTCCCCACAAGAAGCCAACTGACAAGTAACTACACCCACAGCACCTAGTAAAAGAAGTTGCATTTCTAACTGTAATAAATAATCTCTCTCTTCAAAGTGCAGATGTTTAACAGAAAAGATGCAAAAGACGTCTGCTCTACAACCCTGGTAGGTTACTGTGAATCTCGTTAATGAGTAGGAAGACATCTGTTTAACTAGCATACTAGGGAGGCTAGCATCCCTCCTAATGTATATTTTCTATTTAAATTTTCCATGCCACATATAAACAAACATTATTGGAATATATATACATATATATATATTTCAAAAATCCAAATATATGGTGAGACCTTAGCCTTGAAACTTATTTTTTCCAGAAAACTGTACTTATATTAAAAAATATTGATGAGATATCAGAACATGAAAGCATGTAATAGTATTTGGATCTCATTTCTCTTTGAAATTGTTTCTGAAACCCTCTTATTATGCAGACTTTGTCATGTTGACCTTCCTGTCTTTTGATAGTATTGGCCAAGAGAAAGAGAGAAAGCTCACTAACTCTTATAAAATTAAGTGTTCTTCACAATGCAGGTTTTCAGATTCAGTCCTGTCAGCCTCTGTATCAATTCCATGATTCACATGAGTCTGGGTCAAGCCTCAAGTGACAGAATGAATTTACTGCTTATGGATACTTTTTTTTTTCCCCTTATCACTATCTGCCCCCCAGTACCGGCGTATTCATTATCTTAGATCAGGTTAATAGCATGCTTGTGAGAACTCATTTTGTATCTTGAAGCCATTATATTAAACATCCCATTGCCTAAATTGGCTAAAAAAATTATTTACCTGATTACAATTCCAAGTCCTGTATTGGAGCTGACTCTCTAATTTGCTTTAAATGCTTTTATTTCAGAATGCTTTACTTGTCATGCAAAAATATATTGTACATTACTGAATATAAATAATAGAGGTTAAGAGACAGCTGGAGTAAGTGTTATGTGGTAAATTGACACATCCCCTCTCATACGAAGTGCAGTGTCACTGCCCTAACTAGAGTGCAATTTGCATATAGAAATGGATAAACCTTAAAAATCAGCAGCAGTTTATTAATTTTAACGTAACCTACCCAAAAATTCATGAAGCATAGGTAGATATTTATATATGGGATGTCAGCTGTCTCTTTTAGTCCATCATGATACATTATTATTTACTTTGTAACTAAATGACCTGTCAGACTGGAATACAGTCCTGAACCAAGCTTCAATAATAGAAGTCACAGCTTTAAAAAATATTTTGCAGTTTCTTGCAATGCAAGGATGCAAGATGCTAATACATTACATAAGAGATAAGATGGAGGACAAGGACAAATAAAAAATCAGTTACCTAACTTCACTATTGTACAGACAATGGTGGTTCTTCCTGTCAACTCATTTTAAGGTTTTTGTTGTCATTGCTTTGAAATAAAGTCAGCTATGCCTTAACTGACAACTAAACAATCACTAAGTGATTGAAAGCAATGTCAAGAGACTGAAAAGTAGCCTCAGAAGACTTAAATTTAATTCACTCAAAAAACCAGAAGACACCTGATCTGCATTCCTGCATGCCCTTAAGCTGATTTTTAGGTATTTCATTTTTATACATACATCAGTTTTTGAGCTTGCAAATTCCATACATACCATTTTTACAGGCAAATATTTAAGTCTGATATCAAAACATTTGGCTTCCTACAGGGACAGGCAGAGACACAACCTAAACGCCTGCATCTCATATTAGTAGCAACCCTGTTACATGACCAAAGTAATTCTCATCTGAGCTGGCATGAGCCTTTGTCTAACCCACCCTCAAAGCTGTATCTTTATTAAACTATATTATTTCACCAAATTGTCACAACATGACATTACAGACATACAAAATCCCATGCAGTCAGCATTAGACTTGCTCACTGATCCCATTTTTACACTTACTGACCAGTGCACCTTCATCTTATGCATTTGCACTGCAGTACAGTATAGTAGGATAGGCTGGAGGATGCAAGATGTAGCAAGCCTGAATAAGGCATCATTCTTATGATTTGTCTAGGGATCACATGCTGATGTGGATGAAAAGAAAGTCTAAGGCTGGCAAAAGTTATAGCAGTTGTAGCAGTGGTTAGCTTTTACTAAGCATAGGCCATGTTAACTCCTGCCTTCATCTTGCAAAGGCTTCTCCACCAAACCCTGGTGTTAAAGAGAGACCTACTGTTTTTGTGTCACATACTCCCATGTAACACGCTATGTGACACCTGAGCAGGGTCTATGCAAGTACAGAGAAAGGCTATGCAGGGCTTATTGCAAAATCAGACTGTGCCTGAAGAGACTGCTATCTTAAGGCATACAGTATGCCCACATTAGTTTTAGAACGTGTCTCAACATAAAGCCTTTAAATTCAGTTGAACAATGGAAAAGGAAAAAACCTCACAAAGCAGGACATACATCCCCCATTTGACTATTTAAAAAATAAAATACAAATGCAAAAAACCACACCATAATCGTGACTATACTAATAGTCACAATAACATTATCATCAGATAATGGAGTTGGAGAGATTTTAGAGAACTTCCTCTAGTGCCAAGGTGTGTCAATTTTTATTTCAAAGCTCACACAAGCCATATGAACTATAATTTAACCTTTTAATATTAATTCAGAAGATATTTTTAGTCTATGTGGAGAACTATGTTCACTGCATGTCTATTTTTATTTCTGAGCCACTAGTTTCAAAATTAATGCTTTAGAATAATTGATGATGCTCTCCTAGAAGATGGAATGCCATCTCCATGAAGAAAAAATACCACTTTGGCATAATGTAAGAAATCTTGCCCTCTTCATTTCACTCATAAGCAAGTTATACTGTAGATAAACCACAGGTGAGACTTAGAGAGTGTATGCTGCAAACCCGGCTGTAGGCTTCAACCAGAAGCCAGAACTCCATCCACAGCCTTCTCCTGAAAAAAGCTTTTGCAGAGGATATCGCTGCCAGTGAGAAGGGCTCCACTGAAGACAGGCTCTGTGGAAGACAGGGAAGCAAAAAAACCCACAAAGATGTCATTGCAGGACTTGAGTCTTCTTTCGTTTGTTCAAAATGGCTACACTTATTGTACAGGAAATTATTTGTATCCTATGCATATAGGACTTTTATAATTCCAGAATCAGCATTTCAAATTCTACTGCAATTTTAGAAAAACAATTTCTGTGTTCATTTCACTGACAAGATGTGGTACATTTCATTTACATCTCAGTCAGGAATCTATTCAGGCAGTAAGATTCTTTTATTCAGAGCTTCTTACCAGAAGGGTTTTAATTAATTTTAGACTGCTGAAAAACAGCCTTGTAGATAAAGAAGCCCTTTCATGCTGTCTCACTGACAAATCACTTTCAATGCAAAATTTCAAGACACAACACACTTAAAAATTCAGAACTTCCACTGAAACCAATAGTAGTTTTGATCAATCAGAGAGTCAAATAAAAACCAATACAATGTTTGGCCCTCAGAACCTACATACTTCTGGGATAGAAAAAGGTTGCTGTTAATGCAGTAAAGATAGCTCTATTTTAGATCCTTCCTTACAGGAGCCCTTATGTACCTAGTTAATGTAAGACTGGTAACACAGACTTAATTAGGACTACTCATGAATAAAGCGATGCCTGTATTCAAGTACTAGTGGGATCCAGACCTTCCTAGAAGAACTGCCCTTTAATGCAGAAGTCCACTACAGACTGTTCATCATAATATTGTGAAATATCGTTTTACATATTTGTGTTAAAAAACTGACATGAAGTTACAATCAATGCATGAGCTTTACTACAGTACTGCTAAACTAGTTTCATTAAAAATGCACACTGGCACCATGCCAGCAAGTGACGATATTTTTGCACAGGATTTTCAAATATATTCAGTTGAACTGCTTGATGCTGCTCCCTACCAATGGTAAAGTTTCCATCAGCTTCAGTGTGAATAACAGGGAACAATTCCCCAAGTGCTACTTAATTTCTTTCCCTGGGGCTGCCACTGACTTCTCCTGTGACGCAAGTCACTTCTCTCTGTACCTTGTTCTATCCAGCTGTTAAAAGGGTTATAGAATTATGTGTTTGAGGCTGTTGGCTGAAATGTGTAGTTTGTTAAATAACAGTCTACAGGAAGATATGAAACACAAAATTACTTTAGAAGATTTATCATGTCTTTTACATAATCTTACAGAAAATCTCAAATACACAAGCCTGCAGACTGGGGAATGGCCTGCGAAGTTTTGTACTGACAAACCTAGATAAGATTTTAGAAGAGAAAATTATAACACTATGCAGCTGTCTGGCATTACCCTTCCAGTTTCCATGGACACAACCATTAGATCAGCACAAACAAAGCAGCTGAAATTTTGAAATTAGTATCATTTTAAATCACCTGCTCTCACAAAAATCCTAGTAACAATAGACATGTTAGAAATATTGAAATTCTCTGATTGAAAGCCCACCGACATTTGCAACATTGCTAAAACAAAGGTTATAAAAGAGAAGAAAATAAATCCAACATTTTACCTTTTCGTTTTAGGTTAGAAAGACTACAAGCAGGAGGAAAGATTAGTAATATTTACAGGAAAAAAATGTTTTCCAGTTACATGGGGTTTTTTTGCAACACCAACAAAATTTAGAAAGAAGCTAACCTTCTTTGTGAGGAAAAAAAAATCAGACCAAAACCACAAAAACAACAGAGAAGGTATATTTGCTTTTAGGATAAATACAGAAGGTGCTTTGCAAATATATCTGACTTTGCTTGTTTGTGGTGATCCCAAAATATGATACTCCCAGACACAAATTATGAATCAAGCTAGAACATTTTACACAACAAAGAATACTGGGCAAAAAAAAAGGGGGGGGGGGGGGCAGGGCAACGACAGACATTACGCATTGCCTTTAGCAAAAGCATAGGGGGCAAACTTTGTAATTCATATGACTACATGACTCATTGGAAATACTTAATACACTGAAGCAAATAATCGGAATAAGCAAGAATGACTGCAAGCAGGTAACTTTTAGAGACAGAAGGCTGAATGAAAATCTCAGAAAAGAGTACTCTTGGGTAATCAAGATAGATTTTATTACAAGCTTTGTTAGCTTTTATTTGTTTTGATGTGTACTAGGAAGTCTCATTTTAAACATCTCATTATGCTTTCTGTATCATTGTGTAAGCAAATCTAATGCCTTCTATTTCTGACAAGGAAACAAGCTATATAGTTGAACCTTCTCAAAGATGTAGGAAAACATGACTAAATGCAAGGAAGGAAAGTTTGGATTCCCTTCTCATCAGACACTATTTGCCCAGAGATTAATAAATGCTGCAAGGTTTGCCAGGAGAGATTTCTCTGCTAATTTCTTCTATAATTTATTTTGAACTATAAACAACTTCCTCTTACAGATTTGATATTAAATCTTAACTTCTCAGAGAAGAGCTGATATGCTAAGATCCTTTATGATAAGGGTGTTACTAATTCTTTCATGATTTAAAAAAGTTTGTAACTCAGAAATTCAAAGCCTATATTCAGTAACCAGCCAAAACCAAGGTTCTAATGAACTCTTTAAATGAAAGGTGTAATATATTGTGAATCTTAAAATCTTAATTAAATTTCATTCTTACTACATTAAATTAGTAGTTTTTTTATACTCATGGTTTCAGATTTCTCTGACTGTTCTCAGCTGAATGGTTAGGAACACTTAAACTAATCACCCTTCCTGCATGTTCTACCTTCAGACCCTTTGTGAGAATTCCACAAAAACTCTCTTGATGCTTTGATGGGCAAACAGGCAACATATACTACACTAGAGAGCACACAGTAGACTGACTGGCAGCACTGAGTTTTAAGTGATTAGCACAGCATGCATTTTTAAAGACTGAATGCCTCATATTAAATTAAGAGACAAATTAGATTTCTAAGTTATGCTAGATTCAGGTATCATAGAAAGGTAACTGAATATTGATGCAAAACAAGCTTTTCTAATTGTTAGTCTGAGTCACCAAATGGACCAGTAACAGGACCGGTACAGTTCACCTCCTGTCCCCCAACCTCCATCCTATCCCCCAACCTCCATTCCCCCACACATACACATCTCCAGAGCACACAAACCACCATGAAAAGAGTAGGAAGAGTGAGTAGCTAAAAATAGCCTGCATCTAGTTTATTTTTTCTCTGGGGTCTTAGCACTAGGAAGGTAGCTAGACATGGCAGCTACAGTTCAAGATTTTTTGCTTCCTTTTCTCAAAACTCAAGGTACAATTAGTTTCTCTTGGCATTTACTATTGCAAAGCTGGTCCTTGGGCGTACTTCTGGGCACACTAGCCTGTTCCATAAAGGCTTCTACCCAAAATCTGCACTGTCCAACTGCACTAAACCTTTCTACTAGGAGTGACTGGCAGCCTATCCAAAATCAGAACAACTTCCATGAAACAAAAACAATCCCCCTGCTCCACACTTTAAAGGAAGCCACAAAAACAGAGTTAGAAGAGCTGATACATTATAATAATTACGAAGGAAGTAGAGAAATGTGAAATCCTAATTCTGGTTCAATGTACAGACATCTATAATGTCTGTAATGACAAAATGGTTCAAACATAATTTGTTTTTAGAGAATAAGGACTGTTTAGGTTCCCCTCCAAAATGGCTTTCCCTATATTCATGGTTAATGAGAGTCAGCAAGCACCAGCAACAGGAGAAAAGGCATAGCGGGCTATGGGAAACTGAAAAGGAAAAACCCAAGGGAAAATGACATGGCTTCATTAGCACAGCTATATTTTCTTTTCCTGTCCATGCAGTTTAACCAGGACAGTATACATCTCTCCTTTTCTTTTTATAATGGAGGAGAGAGCTAGGCCATATAAAGAGGACAAATCTATATAATGTGCTACAAAAATTAGCGTAATAACAGAACTACTTAATTTTCAAGGCTTTCTTTAGAGCTTACCACTAGTTTTCTAGTGTCTAACTGCACAGCCAGAGGGAGACGGATATATATACATATTCATTAGAAGTCTGCAGGGCAAGGTTTAAAAAACCAAGTAAGACATTAATGTGGAGAATGTCAACAATTCAAGACAGGAACTATTTAAGTTAAATGATTTAAAGACTGAAATAGCATCAAGCTATTCTGGGGAAGCAGAATTTATTTCTGTAACCCAGATACCTTTCCCTGTATAATCCTGCCACACATTGTGTTACTAGCTTGCTGTCACTATAAAGCTTACTATTATAGATTGCTAGGGATACCTAAAAGCACATAAGGATAATTTATCTATCATGGCATGCTATATCAGTAAATATCCAGCCTATATCAGTTAGATAAATGGGGGATTCAAAGCTTAAGTAATGAAAAATTTGCTTGTTTACTACTTCTTCCAGAGAGGTTTTTTCATATTGCATAACATAAAAAGTTATAGGAAGAAAAGGAAAGCTGGGCCGCCACTGCATTTCTTTACAAAATATATTGCATGTGAACACAGACAGGGTGCTTTTCCAAGGCAATGTAACCCAGAAGTGAAAAGGGTTTCCACTACTTCAAAAAAATTAGATTGATAGCATGCATTGCATGTGTTCTTTTTTCAGTGCCTAAACAGGCAGGGATTGTTTTAATGCCTTATATGAGTTGTATTAGCTGTTTTATTGTTTCCATATAAAGTACAAACTGTTTTAAGACTAAAAATTATAAGACGTAGGTGAAAAGAAGCCAAGTTTAACCTCCATTATGAAATCATATATGTTATATGAAAGAAGACCCAACATGTATTTTAGATTCATTGCTGATCAATGGCATCCCATTCTCATATAATTACTTGTAAGACGTAGCAAAAGAAAAGCCTTTCAAATTAAACAATCAAGTTTAATTAATCTACAACTTGACCTGGACATTTCATAGTCCTTCTCCAACTCCCATTTCTCATGTAAACGTGAGAGCCAAGTCAGCGCATGATTTCTAGAAACCATCTCACAGAACCTGCAGAAACAGGAAAACGGTAACAGCTGAAGAGGTTAGTATTCTAATGCATAAATTGCATTAGAAGCACATGCTCCACCCCAGGCTTCAATTAATCTGTGTCATGATCCATACATGTGTATGTGTATACATATATCAGTATCTATATATACCTGTATAGACATGTGTGTGTGTGTGCATGGGGTTAAACAGGCCTCTACCTTTTACCACGTACACATAACAGCTTCTACTGAAGTATTTGTGCATGTTTTTTGGTCTGCAGAACCAGCCTTTAGGCAAATTACACAATATGAATTTCAGATGTTTAGGTACTATACCCACCTTTCCAAGCAATTCTGTAAAGCTGTGCTCAATCCCCTTCCCTGTGCCTCTGTTTATGCATCTGGAAAATTCAGAAAACAGCCAATGTTTCCCTAGTGTATTATAAGGTGGAATGCTCAGAGAGTGCTTCAAGGTAAGCAAGCAAAATTCCATCAAAACAAACCAGAAAGCCATAGTAATTTCTTCTTCACTCATACAGTGAGTAACTAATGGTCAGCAGAAGTCAGACCTCTTTCCCAAACACAACTGGTCTCTCCAGGATGTAAGTATTTACCCTTTTATTTCCTAAACTGAGGCAATCACAGCATTTTCTGTTTTAGTAAAATATACTCTGCAGAACAAATCTATCCTCAGCCTCAAATTTGACACATGCTGTATCTAAAAATACTCTGGCTACCCTTGGAGGTTTCTGTTTTCTCTTATGCAGAATAATTCACTCATGGATTTGGTCATTCCCTGATAATGGGAACAATTTTAGGGTAATTAGTAAGGGATTAAGATTCTTCTTTTATTTCATTGCTTTCTTTCCAATATCAGAGGCAAACCTTTATACCAATGCTGCTCTATGACTTTGGTGACTAATGTTTTATGAAGATCACATTAAATACTCACATGCACAAGAGAAGATGAGGTGCAATGATCCTGAAAAGATTTTCCTGATCCAAGATACTTAAGGAATTTGAGTCCATTTAGTACTGAAGCCTGCCTTCAGTAAGCTCTTCCCCTTATATCTCACATCAAAATGCTGCTCTTAGATATACATTAAAACAGAATCATTTTCAAAGACAGACACCACTTCCGAAAGCTTTATCATAGCCTATTCTCAAAGCACAAACTTTGGGAACTTGCTGGCAAACTGTCAAGACTTCAGAACAGCAAATAAGACATTGATAGAAAAATCATACGACAAGCTTAATGGTCTTCTACTCTTCAAGAATAACAGCAAAACTCCAAATCCACTATGCCCTGGAACACAAAAATCATTAAAACTGGGAAATTAATTTCTCAGGCCAACACAATCGAATATATCTTTCTATGAAAGTACACTAGTCTGGGGTCATGTCCATCTTATTTATATTTTTTCCATTATGTTACAATAATTTTTCTTGAATTGGGATGCTAAGGCCATTAATGCATTAACACAGGTTCTTTAAGCAAGCCCTACATCCATGTTCTATGGAGTTTTGTGACATAACATTTACATTTATATTTTGTTTATATTATTTTATTTTCCTGTTTCTTCTCAAATTTGCTTTTTGACATTTCTACAATACAGTTATTTTAATGTAAAAAAAAAAAAAGTTCATTTCATCTGCATTCTCACTGAATTCCACTGAGAATCGATATTGTGGTGTTACTATGAAAATATCATTAGTTATATTCGTTGCTTTCAGTGCAAGCACAGTCAGGTATCCAATGAAGTGTTTAGAAAAATCTACTGGGAATATCTAGGCCAGCATATTTCATAAGTAAATTGAAAAGCATTTTTTCAAAAAAAGAAAAAAAGGGCACTTTAAATGTTTTTGTGTATGAAAGATATCTGGTGACAAAGGGATAATGGGCATAAATTAAACTCCTTTTATTTTCAACATTGACAAAGACCTTGTACAGAGCCAAAAGAGGCTACCTGTTCTACCAACGCCAGTTAACAATGAAAATATTAAGTAGCTTGAATGAGCTGTTTGGTTACCTATTGATTTATCCATTCTTCTGTGTGGGCCAATGAATTAATGAAAATGAAGAGATCTGAAACATAGAGATTGGAAACACATCAGGTTTTGCATCATTACAGAGGAAGTAATAGTGGAGAATGAAATAGGTATTATCACTAAATATGGAGGCATACAAGTATTTTTCACTTGTAACTGGGCATAACAAAAACATGAGTGAAAAGGTGCATATCGTGAGGAAATATGTAAGGAAAAAACCTGCCACACTGAACCAAACAAACTTAAGAGACAAACCCCCATAAACAAGGACTATCATTCACTCAATTAAGTTATTTTTAGCTTTAAGAAGAAAAACATCAGAAACCTCCTTCCATTATTAAACTTGCATTTTCTCTGTGTTATTTGTTATATACAGTTGATAAAAATCAAGTGAAGACTGCAGACCAGAGTAACAGGTTAATTCTCCAAAGCAGAAAAAAAGGGGGTAGAAAGGGGAGACATCATGCAACAGCAAAGAATGAACAATAACTGGGGAAAAAAAATGGCACAAGTGATGCACTGAATGCAGACAGCACACTCTGTATGTTCATTACATAGTCAACTTTCTATTCTTATTTAAACAGACATCTTTAATAGCTTGGTAGGGTGGCAGAAAATTCCTGAAGACTCACAGAGACAGTATCAATGTTAAAAACCACAATAAAAAGACAGTAATAATTCAAATCTATAAATATGTGGGTTTGATCTCTCAAAGACCAAACAATTTCAAAAGCTTCTTAAGTGTGTAGTGGAAGAACAGCTGGAAACTGCAGTTTGATTTAAGACTAGCAATGTGGATTAAAGCAAAAGACAACACGCTTAATTAACATGCTGCAGCAGTGAACCATGTCTCAACCTCCAAATCTGCCCGCTCGTGACAGCAGAGATTGAAAATGGCCCAAACGGTAGCACCTGTTATGCTGCATATTAAATCAGAACTGTCAAGTTATGATTTTAAAACGTAGAAAGAGCAAATTTTCCGAAGCAACCCATTTTTGTCATCTGCAATTTGCCGTATCCACTACTACCAAGTCAATTTGCTACACACTGCAAACAGGCTTACTTCGCTTGCACTGAGATAATGTCTTTACAAAAAGGCACTATATTACTGTGATGCAAAGTACAACAAAAGTCCCAAGCGGCCGAACTGTTTAACACTCGAGGAAAGGGAAAAGGTAGGAAAAGGCAGCTGCCATGACTGCCCCACACAGGCATATACACGTTCCTGCTTACTCTAAAAACTAATACAAGTGCCACATTTGCAATATGGCCAAAGACTTCCAACTAAAGCAGAGCTTTAAGCACAATGAACACTTTTCCTTGCAGTTGCACTTCTGCCTTCCTTCTGAGACTAATTACGACATCACCAGAGCTGCTTCATGCCCCGAACTGGTCTGTCTGTCTCTCTCACTAAGTCCAGAATTAACCTTGCAAAGGAGACTGGTGGCATACCTCCAGGAAAGAATTCCACATAAAGGAGAATCAGAGGGATCAATTAAATCTTCAAAGAAGAGACAGAGGCAAGAAAAAGCAGGTGCCTCGGAATTACAGGTTCATACCCTCCCTCCTAAGGCAAAATCCTGAAAATGTCATCCAGAAGCACAGGAAAATTCGTATATCCTACAAGGAGCATTGTACAAATCAGGTAATCCACATGAAAGGACCCAGCATTGATTAGAAAACCAGTTGCACCAAATAAGAATTTCTCAGGCTGACAAGTAATTGTTTTAGTAGACTATATACCAGCTTTGGGACAACATCGGTTCATAAATAAGTGCAATGAAAACGTATAACCTACATTAGACCTTAATATTGTGTTTTTCTAGGGTATGTGCAATATCTACAGGAGTGACTCCGTAAAAAAAAAAAGAAATGTAAGTGTCTCAATGGATTTAGAATTGAGAACACAAAGACAGAACAACACAATAAAATTTAAAAGGTTTGTGTTACATTAAAACATTAATGTTTCAAAAATCTTTATTGAACAAAAGCTAGCAAATGCGGTATTTGACATGCCATAAACTCTGAATGGCTAATAGGATGTATGCAGAAACAGAAAAAGAACCAAGATATTAAAGGACAAAGAGCAAAATGAGCAACTAAGTTGTTTCTATGGCTGCATTTGTTAGTGCAAAACCACCTTGGAATGAAAATGAAATTGTAGCATAAGAAAATAAAAGCAGGTTAGGAGAATTATCTAAGCACTAAGTAAAGATTCTTGGTTTGTTTGGTTGTTGTTTTTTTTTTAAATTCTAAACTAACAAGAGTTAAAAGATCAAATAATGGTAAGAAGGGAAAAGATAATTATGAGAGCAAATTTTTAGAAGTGACTTGCTGGTATCATCCTTGCATGGTATACATCCTCAAGTATACCATGTGAAAAAGCTGTTCCACTTGGTAGGATATATTATTGTGTATAAAAAAAAGTGTAATTTATAGAAGTAGCAGTTTACTACAGTGTTTCAAAGTTACGAGACAACAAGAAAGAATACCTGGGGAATATAATCTAAAAATTGTTAAACAAGAATTTCTGGCGAGCTAGTCCACTCAAAACGCTGTAATGGAATAAGCTTATTTCATAAGTTTGTAAGAGAGGTGATTTACAAGAACAGATGACAACAAGATTTCCTCTTCAGAGGTGAAAAATAATAACCTAGATTTAAGTAGAATAACCCCAAAATGCCCTAGCATTTCAGACACCTTTCTCTAACATATTTTGTGAATGTTACATTAAAGTGGCAATATCTCAGAGGGAAGCTGGATTAAGAGGTACTTTGTAGATTTACAGCCATATACTGAAAACTTTTGCTGCTCTGACTACATGAGTACAGTTGAACCAGAAAGTCTTCTTGGTCCCTCTCTCTTCTCTGAAACAGGTGCAGTAAGATTGGTGTAAAAACTCTCATAGCAGCGTATCTTATTCTTGTACAAGAGTATCTGGTCTCTTAGCAGAATAGATTTCTTTACACAGTTCCAGGTGACCAAGTTACCATTCCGAATGAGTTACCCCAAACCCAGGTAAGCAAACACAATGGTTTAATTTAGCCCATCTGAATTAGTAAGTGGAATGTATTACGATTATGAATGTTGCTATGACTCAACTAACAGGCAGTAACTTACTAAGCCAATATTTCTTGATCACCTTGGATTTTATGATCATGCTCTCTACATGATGAATGAGGTGTCCCTCAAATCAACATCACCATAGTAGTTTGTTTTGATTTTAAATCTATTCCTCACCAAAATATGTTTATTGAAAAAAAACTGCCTTAAAGACTTAAATAAGAGGCAAAAAGAAACTCTCTCATTAGCACCACTGGAGCAGAATTATTTGCATTGAGTAGTACTTGATGTGCAGAGCAGAAAAACAGTTCCAAGGACATCAGCAGAGCTCTTGCTGTTTAAGAGTCTTCTCTGCATCAAGAAGAGTATCAAAATGCTTCATGAGAATTTGCATTCATTCTGTTCCAGGTTTGAGGAAACTTTAATTTCCCATCTGCAGCATACGGTCAGTTTGTATCGCTCGTGTCCTGTTACGTAACAGAGTGGGACTGATACAATCCAACCTGACTTGACAGAACCTGAGCTGTCATCTGTGAAATCTGAAAAAGCACTTTTCTAATGATGCAGTGACATGAAACATTTTTTTTCTAACATCAGCTTATTGTTTAATATTTAAGGCAAAAAAACTCTATCAAATAAAATAATTCATTGACACCTGAATTCTCTAAACAGTGCAATTCCTTTACCATCATGGTGATTCTCGGGCATAGGGGTACATAAATTTTGTACCAGTTTAGCTGCCATTTTTGTTCCATATGTTAGTTCATGCATAAGCCAGGGCTGAGTATCTATGAATGCACATCGCCAGCAGCATCAATCGCAGAAGTAAAGGTTAGTTAAGAACTCATTTCCACCCTTTTACTCTATTGCGACCATTTAGACATCAACAATGTCATACTGAACAGAATAAAAAAGCTTATTAAAGCAAAACAGACCAATATTTACTCCCCAGACTTGTATATCTGCATTTGTAGCTAATGTGATTACAGTCATGAAACTCATATGAAACTAAACCTTACTCAAGATACAAAGCTTGCATGCAACATTTTGACACACATTTTGGTCTCTACATGTTGCCAGAGTGCCCTTAATCTGTCACCTACTAGTCTTGGTGATGGTGAAGCTGATCATGTCAGTTTACTGAACCAGCATTGGTACTGAAGACAAAGTACCATATGACTTCATTATAAAAATAAGAAGATTCAACAAGACATTTCTTCATAGATTCATTACATTTCTTTAAGATTCTGGTGGGCAAATTTAATGAGCTAAATGAGCTCCTGATGACAAATGCTAAAGCCAATCCAAGTAGGAGGTGGTACTACCCTTCCTGGTAGCAAACCACTGTATCAGTTTAGATAATTTTTGACACCTCACCCAAAAGCATGAGGTTCCAGAAGATGCAGTAGGCAGTGTAACAGCTTGTAATCTCTGGAATGTGTAAGTTCTACTCTGCTCTACTGTACTGTTCATCATCTTTGTCTTGTGTTAGGTCACAGCACCTTCAACTCTCCACACATCAATTTAATGCAACAGTCCAGCAAAAAGAATCTGTAAGTATTGACTCTGGGAAGGCTTCAACATTCTCCACCAAGTGAGACCAAATATGGAGTATGCAACTGCATGGTCACAATGAAGAGGAGCACATAGACCCCTCCCCTTCTTGTAGCAAAAACCCAACCCAATCTGGATGGGTCACACACCTGTGAAGCTGCCACCTTAGCTGTAACCTCAATCTGCTGCCTGATTTAATTCATTGCCTTGCTGTACATGCATTTATGCCAGCACAACTGATAAAATGTAGCAGCCAAGGGAAGGGATGAGAAAGATGTCTCTGGATGGCAACACTGGCTTATGCTGTGTGTTAAACCACTGCCTTAAAAGTAGGCTGGTATGAAATTCAACCACTCAGGATAATCTTCTTAAAGAATAATTAAGAGAAAAGCACCAGAGAGGAAAACAGGGTTAAATAGAAAACAAGTGGTAGAAAATAAATGAAGTAACAACAACTAGATATCACAAAATAAAAAAAGGGTGAAACAAGCAGAAAGTAACATTTCAAAAATGAAGTTATTTGCAGATATACTATTTTAAAAAATTGCAAGTGAACATCTTTCTCTGCAATTCTCAGATACATTGACCAAATTCGTATTATTTAAAAATATGTTTGACATTCTGAATGTGTCAATCTAAGTTCTTTTTGTAGGACTCACAGAAAGAAACAAAGTGAGAAACAATACTTCTTTTAACTTCATACACATGATAAAATTTAATGGCCCTGCCGTCCATCTATCTTTTGCAATATGGCTCACTGATATGTCTCAGTATGTTTCATTTAAAATTGCACTCAGAACACAGAGATCAGCTTTTCATCTTTAATTCCTGTCATGCTTTTCTTATTCTTGACATGAACCATAAAACCCTGTCTAACTTCTAGTCTCATTGCATCAAAAAGTAATCTTTGATCTTATTCCTAGGGGCCCCTATTGTTATTGAAATATTTGATGCTAACATATTTTTTGCATGGCAATGTTCTCCAAAAATCCCCTTTAACACCTAAAAAGCAGGAACCAAATTGATTGTTTTGGTAGAATATACTAGCAGAAGACTTGAACAGACTTTAAAGAAATTCAGTTCTGCTGAACATGGATGTTACAGTACTCAGTTTGCAAAGATATTTTGATATCAACCCCTAAAATCCAGTAAACGGAATCTGTTGCCAGATCACTGCTTATATAAACAGGAAACTGCTTCTGGCATCCTTGCCTGGTGATTTAGCTGTTCTCGGCATACTGCTTCCACGTGCGGTCAGAAGTCATTTGCTACCTATGACCTGAAAGCACAAACCTTTCTGAGTTTTACCTTGCTCTAATCTTACTTTAGTTTTCATGATAAAGCTTCAGTAAGTTGCATAGACTAAAGCAACCAAACAGAACTATTTGTGTGGCAACGGCAATAGAAAGGGGAAAAACCCCAAGCCAACGAGCCCAATCCCCAAATGCAAATTGGTTTTCAGTTTAAAAACAGCAAAGAATAGCTGGGATGACAGAATACTATTTTCAAAACTTTGAAAGTTAACTAGGGAGAGATACTTGAAGAAAAAAATCCAAGAGGAATTATGCATATAAGTACCATTGGCAAGAGTGATGCAGACTTCTATTACCCAGATCCTTACAGATATCTAGCCTCACACACTAGGTGATTTTGAAAATTTTATGCATTATCATAAATGTCTGTGGAAGCAGTAAAGAACGTTTCTTTTATATTCACCTTATATTTTTGGCAGCATCCAAAATGACTTTGTAGAAGTATGTAGTAGCAGAGTGACCAGTAAGCGGTAAAAACTCACCAGATATATTCGGCTTCTCCTGAAACTATGCTATTGATAGAGGGTGGAAATACATTGCAAGAAAGGACTAGTTAGTGAAGGCTAGCATTAGTCTCTCTCTGACCTATGCAGCAGGGAGCTTTCCTGAAGTTATTTTTCTCCCTAGTGATAGGCACAACCCACACCATATGGCAGTGGTTCCTAAGAATGGGAAATTTTATACAGTCCAACTAGGCTCTTATAAACATTCCCTAATCCAAGACATACGAGATGAACAGAATTGACACCAATATATTCAGCTGGTAAAATATTGATCTACAGTAATTTTATCAGATTTTATTAATCCCAACAGATATCTTACCCCACCACATCATCACACAATTCTAGTATTGACTGGGAAGACACAAGCTTAGCAAGTAGTAAGATACTAAAAACGCTGCCACATTCAGAGTCCTTTCCTGTCACCAAGGTGCTGATTCTTAGTACAATGAGTACTCCTTCGTGCTCATTCTATTTCTTGGTAGGTGGAACTTTTACGTGCTACTTTACTGATGTACTATGTTATAGAACACTGCATATATATTACAGATCAATTCAAGCACAAAACAAACTGTGTAATACTGGTCTTGATACACAAGTCATGTCTTCAAACATAAAATAGATATCTGTTTACTATTCCTTTTCAGATACCTCTGCCTTCTAGTATTTTATCAAGTTACCATATTTACAGACCAAAATAAAGAGGAGCTATCAAACAACTTAAATGTGTATTTCCGCTTAACAACCACCCAGTTTGGCAGGCTCAAGAGCTCCAACAGCATCAACTATTGACCGGAAGTTTTAGGTAACTTCTTAAACTGTACTCAATGCAGCAATTTTATGTGATGTATACATTCTTATATAAAGTAATTTCACTACTTTTCTTGGGCATCAGCAAAAGGGTTAAAAAAAAAAAGAGAAGTTTTTAAGTCTGCAGGTTACTGCTTTGGTGTCACTTAAAGAAACGGCACAACATAACTACTCAATATTATGTTTTTAGGAGGAACACTCAAAACAATTACCACCCCCCAACACAGTGCCTACCCTCTCCTTTCATCTTATTGTCTCAGCTTAACACATAGTCCTCATTTGACAAATTAAAACTCATGGAGGTGCTAAGGGACAGTATACCATCATGATACTATCATGGGTAGAATTTAAGTGCATGACACAGATCAGAAAAGCTAAAGGTCAAAAACACTATACAGATTATAGTGCAGGAATGCTTAAATGGCACAAGGTTACTTCCCAGAACATGATCATTTTCTCAGACATTTGTTTCACAATTTTATTTTTGTATTCCTAATATTATTACTTCAAAGTAAAGAAATCAAATCCTTAGCTTGTGTGGCAAACAAACAAACCTGCAATAACAGTACTGGATTTTATTATACAGTTAAAACTTATACTACACACATTAGGATAACTTACTGATATCTTGATATAGCACTTCAGCTACTCTACTACTAGCATTAGCATGAAATCTGACTAATGTTGTATACATAATGGGTCTATCAGTAAACTTTAGAGTTAATGGGAGAGTTTTTCCTGACCAAAATGGGCTTTGAGTTGCATCCACTCTTTCTTGGGAGGTGTTGCAGAATGTATCACGCCTGAATGTAGAGAACTTAGAGGGGCTTGCTAAAAATAATACATTTCTCCTGTAAACATGTCACAATATAAGAACTTTTAAAGGTCCCTTTAAAAGCTGCTGGTTTATTTCCTCCCTTATTTTTGCAACTTAGAAAGGTAAAATGAGCAGCCAAATAACGTACTGGAATGGAAATACCCTGTCTGAAATCCAGAACAGGATCAGTAACATCTTTTAGGTTGAAAGAAAATAATTTTCAAATATTAATATGATCTTCATTTTACTGCACCACACTGATCATGCACTTTGCAAAGTTCTTAAATCAGGATATTTATTACCAAGTAATATCTTTCTCTTAAGACAATTTTTCTTCCTCCCTGTGCACATGTGCGTGCAAAGGAAAATGGACATTTTCTGCCCACAATAAAGAAGCTATGGATTTTATTTTAAATCCTCCAAAGAGAACTCATTGCACAGAGGCTCCCAGAGCTAGCATACACATCTCAAGACCCATCTGAAGGGAAAGGTACCGTCTTTAATACTAATATGTCTCCAGACAGCCAAGGAGATTTTTTTTTTTAATATAGGTTTATTCTCTTGTAAAAAGCTTAAATTATGCAAATAAAACATGATGAAAGTAAATTCGTTCATACTTACAGGTCCTTTGTTTGGTTGGTTGTGGAAGGACTATACATAATGTCAACTGCTTAACAGCTTATTGATCGCCCATAGTTCACATATTAACATTTCTGCTATACCAATTTACAGAAAATTTAATGCTTCATGGATTCTGCATAGGAAGAAGAGTTCAAAAGAACACTAGGTAGATTTTTAAAGCTTTAGTTAGAATACAAAGGCATCCAATGCCTTTGACAAAATGACTGGGAAGTGGTATCACTGAGACTTGCACATAGTTTTCATTTAAAAAAGGCAGCTTGTTATTAGCCATTGTTTCTTAAGTTCTTGTCATTCTGGTATTACATAGCCAGAGGAGACACAAGTTTAGAAACTGCTTCTTCTGCAGTACCCCAGCTAGCAATTGTTCCAAATGTGGCAGGACAGAAGCATTATTCTTATTTCTGGAGTAGACAAAATACAGGTTACATGAGTATGAGAAGGGCAACTCCAGCCTGAAGGAGGATAAGAGGATATAGAGTTTGAACAAACGTGTATCACTTGAATCACTTGCATCTCAACTTGGAGTACAAACAAAACAGTGAGTGACAGCATGCAAGAGAAACAGGACTTAGAAATGCAGAACTCAACTAAGATCACTAAAGTCATTTCAGACAGCTGCATTTTGCTATATATTTAGACCTGGTAAACTGAAAGGGAAGAGAAAGTTATCCTGTTAGAAATTCCTTCAACTATTTCACCTCCCAACAGCAAAGATGCTCTAAAAATGTGTACTGACATTTACAGCTCTCACAAGATTAATTAAAGCATCAGGAAATAAAACTCCAAAATTAGTCCTGGAAAAGCCACAGGTGCCAAACTGCTATTTATAGACTGAGGGAATATAGTATTTTTAAATTAAATACTGTCATGCATCATCTACAAGGAGATATGAGGAGAAATATTCAGCTAACCCAAAGAAAACAATACTCAAACATCAGCAAAAAGATAACTACAACCTAGATTATGATAGTTTTGTTAATCTTTTCATGGCATTTCAATAGAGATAACATAGCACTAACAGAAGCCACCAAACCTAGGGAGCTAAAAGCTTTTCTGAAGTTATTCTGTTCTCTCTCCCATTTTTATTCCTTAATTTTGTCTACATTACTTGTAGCCGTTTCTTAAAAATTTGTGCAGTATTTTAGAACAATATCTCCACCTCTACCAGTCAAAGGGATAGAAGAAATGTCAGCCAAAGAAACACCTGTAGTGCGCTTGTTTTGTTTCTTTCCTCTCTCTGCACTCATCTGGAAAGCTATGGACTGCACTCTAAGCAGCAACCTTCATGAAAACTTAAAGCTATTATTTAGGAAGTGACAGCAATGGACATCCTATGAAATACAGAGGACAGTCTCTCAACAGCATGCTTTCAATATAAGAACATACTTTGGTTTAATGAGATCACCCCAAGCCTTCCGTGCAAAACTCCAAAGTAGATGCAAACTTGATGCAATCTTACATAAGCCCAACATTCTCTTAAGATTTAGATATTTGGTGTTTAGGTGGCTTTTGGGTTGTTTTTTTTTGTTTGTTTTTTAAACAATGATTTTCTCAGAGCAATCTGAATCATCAAACATAAAAATGAAATTTAAAAATTCATCTGACAGTGGAGGTCTGATTTTTTGCCCCCTACACAAGTGCTGTGATTTAATATAAGATGCCTCTGCTATCTTTGAATAAGAATGCTTCAGGGTTTTGCGCACAAACTACTCCTGCTGGCATGACTTCAGCATGCTTTACAATGCTTACTGATCATGTATGTTAGATTTTGATAGAGAAATGGCTAGTTTAAGGACGTTTATCAAGCTTAGGAGTGAGATAAGCAGCAAATGGTCCTTAATGCCAAAAGTAGCTCTACATATGCACAGAAGCAGAGCTTTGAGTTGCACATCAAACTTCATACCTACTCTTAAACTTCAGTGCTTTCATTCTGTCTAAAGCTCATTTTCTACCTGCATCTCTTTGTGTCTCTAAGTCAAGCACTTTCCACTTATGGTTGTAAAAACTAATGCTCATCACAAAAATATAGATAAGAAGAATAATGGAATTAAGAGAAATGGAATAAGCATTCTTTCTTGGAGAAAGAACAAAATATTCCCCCAAAAATGAAACAAGCACTGTGAATGGATTTGAAAGAAAATTACTGTAATTTTAAAAATTGTATTAACTTGCTATGTTCTACATAATGGTTCTACAGCCATTACAGCCTTGTTTAGAACTCTTTGTTTAGAACTTTAGAACTTTCGTATTTTTTATCTGTGTTACTCATTACCTGTGCTACTTATATAATCTATATTGTCAACTGCTCTATTTAACATATATAAAAATCTTGACTAACAAAGGACGGTAGGGGAACTTAATATGCCTATAAAATAAAATTCTTTAGGGTGTCAGCAAGTGCTGTCACTCATTTATTTAGACAAAGTCCACATTCTGGACAAAATGTTACTACTTTCTTTTCAGGTCATACTGAATTTCCATGGCTAATACCTACAGCCAGTTACTCTATTAAGACCGCTCGAGTGGAAAAATAAACTGTTTACAAGTAAGTAAAAGAAACTCATACTTAGTTAGCTCACAGGCAGGTTTCCATAGAATCACTTTGCACAAGTACTATTCATTAGAACACTTACCTCATGCCCTGTTTGTATGTTCTAGAGAATGCTCAAATTTTTCATTAAAGATTCAGTTACAACAACTGCTGTATTACTCATTTGTATATCATTTGACTACCAAACATGAAATCTCTCTGACAGTTAAAAAAGCCTAAACATTTCAGTTAGTCTCTTCAAAATACCATTTCAGAATTTTATACAAATGAGTTCTTCCTGGGCTATTTGGTGAGCACTGTCAAATAATACTGAATTATTTTTGTTTTAACTATTCACAGATACTTGATGTGAGAATTGTATGAACTTTATAGCCTGAAATAACTTTCACAACTTTGAATTGCTAATTATTTAAATGGAATTTGTCTGGAACAGGCTGGTTTCATTATCTTCAGTTGAGACATGCATCACAGGCTAAAACCTCTTTCTAAATTGAAGAGTTTCTCCACTGTAATCTAAAGCACAGCAGGCATACATTTTGTCCCAATGACTTGAATCACCATGGGAAAATGTAATGAGGGTTTCTTCACATGAATTAGAGATTTGAAGTTTAGCAAATTCAGAACAAGCACTCTTCAATTTTCTAGCCTTGAGAGCCAGTAGCATTCTCCACTACTACAACTGCTCACCTAAGCAAAAACCAGGCTCACAACCCACTCTTTGGAACTCAGTCAATTCCTCTCTGTGCAAAAGCATTCATCCAAGAATTGTCACAAAAAGCTTTATGCCTTTTTCGTGAAATCTTGTATTCTAAAAAGGATGGTGCAGAAGATAAGGAATCCAAAACAGCAACTTGGTAAGAATAAATCAAATTGCAAGGAAAAGGTAAGGAACTGCAAATGGGAAAGAGAGAAGATGCTCAGGTTTTTTCCCTGAACAAAGAAATAAATTACTAATCCTGAAGAAGGAAAAGCTATTTACTTTGAAGAATGTTCAAGGTTTGCATCTTATCAGCAATTAATCAAGATATCTGCTTACTTATAGCATTGCCATAGCCCACATTTATTTCTACTGAATTCAAGAGACTAGATGAAGAAAAGTAGTATTGATAAGCAAGGGAATTAGACTTTCTCCCTGTATTTTGGGGAGAGTCCATACAGTCAACAGTTCCAAATTCTAGACTTCCATTTACAATTTACCTCATGTTCTTAATAGTAATTGGGATCTCCAAACACTACTACTGGAAGGATTTAAGAATAAAAGCTAGAATATTGTGTGTATTTTTCCTTACTGTGTGAATTATACAAAATATAATTTGAGGAAAGCATAGTTTTCCATAATCGCTATTCTATACTGGATTTGCTAAAGCTTATTTAATTTCTTGTAATGGGAAGCAAACAAACAACCTCCAAAAGATATCACTCACTTCAAAAAGCAATCAACTTCTAATATGGAGGCCTTCCACACACAAGCTCATTTGAAAAGAATTTAGATATTGCACTATGTGGGTTATCTGAATTGTGTAAAAACAACTATCACTGATCTTTCCATGACTTTAGCTCCTTTCCGTCTCATGACTACCTGTCGCAGCATTTTTCAGTTAAGGTTCAGCCCCCATGCAAAACCTGTTGGTTTGGGAGGAAGGGGGTTGCAGACTCTGTGACTTTTTCCTTCTGCTCTCCCACGATAGCTGTACTTCTCACCTTTCTCTTTTTATGGGCAGTACACATGCACCCTGACCACAACCTGTCACTGCATAAAGCTTTTCAGATTATTATGGGCAATATCTGACCCAGAATTAAAAGGCCACATTCCCCATCTAAAACATGAGGAGTCAAGGGTCTAAGAACAGTACTTTACAGAAGCCACCAAGCTGAGCGGGTGTCTCCTACATGAGCCAGTGCTGCTAGCATAGTCAATATAGTTGTGTTTGCATCATTGCAGACAATTATGTCACTATGTGTGCCACACTACTTAATAGTTGCTAGTGAATCAGCATGCTGATGAATCAGTATACAGCACTGATCTCCCATAATGTTTTTTTCCAACCAGTTTCTTGGAAGGAATAATTTGAGAAGTGAAAGAATACTCAAAATGCTTTGCTATAGCCTCTAGGGGACCTAGGTTAGTTTTTTCCCTATTTAGTGATTCTATAGGACTGTGAAGTGCATATGAATGCATTGTTTCTGTCTTTTTGCGATTGAAGGAAAGCACATTCCCCATGTTTTTATCTGAACCAATAAACAAATAAAAAGTAAATTTAAATATTTGTATTATGTTACATTTTGTTTACATGTATGATTTTGTCAGCACAGAACTTTTGCTCAACTTATAAAAAGGGGGAATAGCCAAGGTTTTTAACTATTCAGGAGATTATGTTGTTGGCAGAATCACTGGCTGAACTAAATGAGGTAGTAGTTATTGCAATGCAAAAAAACCAACAAATAACCCTCTTCCCTTCTACTAGCTAGACTAATTTTCATTTTATTGCAACTAAAATATTGCTACCAACATCTACAGTATTCTATACAACACCTTATGCAAACCATCTACATAGATTTACATTTTTATACATCTAAAAAAAAATCAGCTTATCATCAGGACAGTAATGAGAATACAAGAACTGTACTTAGGGAATCTCAGCAACTCAAGCAGGGGCTCTTCCTGGGCTTAGGAAAAATTAAAGTGCTTGGAGGTGCAGGATATCGGCTTAGACAACTGACAAGCCAGTCTGCATGCAGGACTGTCCACGTGGGCAGGTAGCAGGAGGCTGACAGGGCTGGAGCAACTACTGGAAGGGCCTGAACATCTGAAACTGCAAAGTAACTTGTTGGAGACGGTCCTAGTGCAGCAAACTGCAGGGGAACAGGAGGGAGACCAGTGACAAAGCTGTGACCTCACCTCTGTACAGCCACATGTCACCACAGGCATGGCATGGGCCCAACAGCTGCCCCATCAGGGAAGGCAGGGGCTCAGGTGGGTGAAAAGCCCAATTGCTACTTCTGCCCCATGCTTAGAAGCAGGCTACAGTGCAGGTAGGCTGCAGGTAAGCAGCCTTTGGCAGCCCTGCTAAAACTGGTTCAGATTTATTCAGGAGGCTCAAATCCATTTTTCTGCTACATCAGTGTTCAGCTTTTGACTTTTCTATCCCTAACTGTCCCAATGTGCAATCAAATACTCCATTTGCACAGATACCCTATTCAATTAAAATGCAAACAGTCCCCTACGTAAATAATTGGTCATTTCTGTGTTCAGCTATCTTGACTGACATCAGGCACGCAACAGGACAGCGCTTGTACACATGCGGATCCTATAAGATATTTCTTTAAGGCTGCTCTTTCCAAAGTAATTGCAATTGCTTCAGCTGAGCAAGCCAAAACACCAGCCACCATGCCATGGAGGAAAGCAAACTCCAAACCTCCTGTTCACCTTGTCAAATAACAGAAGACCAGAACACAACCGGGAGAAGAAAAACCTCACCAAACCTATTGCTGTGCTTACTTTTAAAGAAACGAAATGGTAAGATAGGATCCTTACAAGATAGGACCGACGAACGGGAGCTAGTGTCCCCCTCCCTTACCATTCACCAGGGCCCCGCCCGACGTGGGCGAGAAAGCGTGAGGAGCGGCTGGGTCTTGCGCGGGCCGTCCTGCATTTTGGGAAGCGTGGCTTCGGCGAGACCGAGGGAAGTACCTCAACGGGCGAAGTTCCTCCGGTTGGCGCTGGGCTGTGCCGATACTCCCAGCAGCTTTCTCGGAAAGCCACGTTGTCGGTCGCGGCGAGAGGGAAAGTCGCCGTGCCCGCCTGAGGTGAAGAGCCGTCCTCACGGCTGCTCTCACCTGAGGGGAGAGGGAGGGGGCGCCCTTCCGGTCGCTCCCGCCTGAGGACAGGGAGAGGAGCTGCCCTCGCGCCCGCTCTGTGCGCGCCCCTCAGGGCGGAGGAGGCAAGCGGCCCGGCGGCTGTCCTGAGGAGGCGGTATGAAAAGCTCCTGCTTTCTTCTGGGTGGCCCTTTGTGTCGGCTGACATATAGTCACTCTTTTTTTCGGGGCTGCGGTGCCTTTTTAGGCGCTGCTTTAGGAAAAGTTTGAGAGGAGAACATGCTTTATCTTAGTCACTGTGAGGTGAGGGAGCAGGAACAGCCCTGCGGTTTGGGGTGGCCTTACTTCAATCTCCTTTTTTAAGAACTCCTGGTCTAGAAGAGGATGAGGAATCACTGAAGGTCTTAAGAGGAGGAATTCCTGTTTCTCTTCACTCAGCTAAGGATGCACCCTGAGGAGAAGGAAGGCAAAGGATGGAGGTGGGTGCTGAGCAGGTGAAGAGGACAGTTACAAGCAGCGCTGGTGCACAGGCTGAGGGGCTGCCCGTATTCAGGGAGGAGGAGGAGGAAGAAGAAAGCGTCACGGGGTTGCAAGGCCCCACATGACCGTTCTTGGGAGTGTAGGAACTGGGGACCTGTGATACACATATGGTGGGGAAAGTAGAAATTGTAAAACATAAAATATATGCATAGGGTTTATGTGGAGAGAAATAAGTAGAACAAAAGAAGAAAATGTAGGAATGCTGATGGTTTACAACAGATACTCTAAGATGCTCAAATTCAACAAAAAAAGCATTAATGTTTGTGTTTGCCACTTTATAGACTTCAGGAAAGGACTTAGCATGTTTCATTTAAAGGGTATAAACATCTAAATAAAATAATTTGAGTTATTTAACTTAAATATCAATTTCAGTGATGTTCTTCATCAGCGTAAAAAAACCAAAATCAGTTATTACACCTTCAGACTGTGTTATCAGACTGTAATCGCCAAAGCTTTTTGTGAATGCCTACAACAGATTTTACTAAACCAAAAGGTCTATATAGTTCTTTAATATCAGCTGCCGTGTATATAACATTCATTATTGTGACAGATAGAATAATGCAGAGATCACAAAACTGCAAAGCAGTAGAAGAGAGCAAATTGGAAACGATTATGTCAGATTATTTGGGACTGTATTCAGACCATAGTAAGGGTGACTCTAATGTGTTGTCATTTTGGATCAAGAATGGACTAGCTTGATCTCTTTAATAGTTTTAATGATCTATAAAAGTCTATAATTTAAACCATTTAAATTTACGTGAGCATGTTATCATTCAACAGCAGAGAAATTATGCTAATAGGATTATTGCTATATTAAAAATGGTGCTAATTTGAGGCTTCTAAGAATACAGATGTACAGCTCAAATGTTGCATTCTCATTAGTCATGCAGTAGAACATGACATAAAGTAGGTATTTTGTCATTGTTAGAAACAAAACGGCTTGAGTGAACAATAGACTGCACGTCTTTTCATTAGAGGAGGGGACATACTTGTCAGCAAAACAAAGTGGCTTATAGGAAAACATTAGCAAATAAAAGTAATAAAGGAAGGCTGTTGCCCATGGAAGGAAAAGGGGGGAAAAAAATGTGACTTTCAGCTGTATTGTTACTTGCCAGAAACAAAAACCGTAATGCTACCTCCTATATAAAAAAGCCTGATTTTAATGGGTTACCTCCACTAGTGCAGAAGTAATGCAAGCAAACAATTTGTCAACTCGATGAATTGATTGATTTCCAACTCCAAAAAATAACGTAATTGTGTTTGAAGGAATAAGAAAGAAACTGCAGCTATTAAGTCTATCGTGGAAAAGGTCCTGGAGATCTGCAGAAACCAGTAACTCAAAATGGCATGACCATATTTGTTTACTGATACCTGGAAAATAGCTTATTCTTTCAGGGGTCATTTAAAAAAAGTATTTTGCTTTGTGGGGGATGTTTTAGTATCAGGAAATGAGCCACAAAGTAATGTTCTTTTTGTGTTCATCAGTATTCTAGCAGAAACTTTCATAAATCTGTTTTGATTTATAAAGCAATAGAACAGTTTGAAAAATGTGTATGCACTAAATATTTTCACAAAACTGTAACCAAGCTAAGCAGATTTTGCATTAGTTCTGTTCCAGGCTACTGATACTTAGTGTTTATCCTTGAATAAGCAACCTATTTTAATGAACTCTCACAGCACCAATATTAGCATTGGTTTTCAAGAATGAGTTGAAGAGTGTGCTCGTGGAACCACTACGTCCTGTCCTCATCTGTCCTGTCACTGGGCAAGCATGCCTGAGAATTAGCGTATCCACAGAGTTGACTTGGAGTGTCAGTTTTTAACACTTTAAAGTGTTACTTTTAACACTGAATAGCTGAGTTATCTTTGAGGAAATAAGTAAAGGAAGAGAAGATACGAGTATCCTTTATTCATGGATGAGTTGTCTGTTTAATTTTCATTAATATCTAATATCTTCACCAATACTCTTTCCTCGATAAAACTTTTTTCCTCGTGATGAAATTTCATATGCACAAATGCCATTTGGAATACTTGTTAATTGGAAAAAGGATACTATAATTAATGTTTCATATTCTAATTTAGCCAGGGATAAGTTTTTAATTGTGCTACAATAAGACACATTGAGAAAATATGTAATATAATTAAAAAGTACAAAACTGCTTTTGAACTTCTGAAGAAGTGGAAGCATGCTTTTATTTTGTATTTAAGACTGATTTTTTATATGTGCACAGTGAAAGCCTCAATAAATGTAATGTTTGTCATTTTGAAAGCAAATGAGTAATGGAGTACACTTTGAAAACGATGCATCTCCTGTGCTAAATGATAGATTTTTATTGTATGGGTACAGCTGTGTTAACTTGCATTTCTCGATGACTCTTCGTTTTGGTAGGATGCTGCTGGCCATTTATTGTTGAGCTGCAGTTTTTGATTTCTGTTGCTTTTCCCTCAGGCAGAATTAGTATTCTGGTGGACATTTGAGGATAGCACTTTTTGTAGAAATTCAGATCTGAATTTCCTTGATTGAGGAGACTGTTGAGATAAAATTGTTAGTATCCTATGTGAACTATGTGATCTTCCAAAAACCTCCATTAGCTGTCAGCTTCCCTGGATGGAAAATAGTTTTGATGGGGAAGCTCTTGCTCATGGTGCTGCACTGTTGTTTTCCTTGTTACTCTTGATTCTAGGAATAAAAGCTGTGTCTCTATTAGTCATGAGATGTCAGGTTTAAATAAGAAAAACGAGGACAAACAGAAAATGAGATGAAATACACTTTTCCACCTTTATTTTCATACCAGATCTCTTTTTAAATTGGTATTTCAAGACTGATGTCTTCTCCTTTGTCTGCCATTTTAGGTGAATTATCTAGCAGTTGTTCCACAGACATAAATCAGTTCATCATAATAATCTCAGCTCTTTCATGTATTTTAGCAAGCTAGTTGCTGTTCCTGGATAGTCTTGAAAGGAACAGAATATACTTTTCAGGTTATTCTAGGAAGGATATTTTTATCATTTAATTCAATACAGTCATTCTTTCATATTTGTTATCTGGACATCTTGAACTTGACATTTTCTCCAGACTTTGGTGGTAGTATACTTAATGACCTTTAAGCTTTGTTGAAGGGTTAGTCTAAACAGATGTCAGCTGTTAGCCTCTATTTAGAATCATTCAGGTGCTGGAATTGATTATTTCACTTGTGAATATTGATGGCTTTCTCCTCGACAGTTGGGATGGATAAGATCTCCTTCACTTAAGTAGTTCAAATAAAATTCTTTGTCTATCTCACTGGTAAATATGAGAGAACTATGCTTTAATCTGTAAATTCTTCGTATTTTCTATACAATAAATAAAAATATACAACCCTTCACCTCCAAATTACTGAAATATCATTGTTAATTTGAACCAATTTGTATATTACTGCAGTTAAACTACACATTAACTCAAAACTGTTGCGCTTACAGATGGCATATGCTTCAGTCTATGGGATTGTTATTATCCTTGAGGTTATGGGGCCAGCTTGCACCTAGAAGCTCATTTTAGATTAATTTACTCAAAATGTCTTGTTGTTTCCTTGCTATGTGGCTTACATAGCTTGTGAGTTTTCTTTGAAGATCTCTTTGTTTTGGTGTATGTTTCTAAAACTGAATAAGTATTTCTACTATTTTAACTATTCTAGAAGTAATGTTGCTGCTGGGGTGAAATAAAACAGTGCTTGACATACCTTTTTATTATTGTTATTCTGTTCTGAAATGATTTTTTGAGTGGGTGCAGTTTTTGGTTTAATGCAAGTCCTGCTGTGTCATCCTGTTTAATCTAGGAAATTTATGAGAAGTGCAAAAGAATAAAGATCTTTGCCAGGACATTTGTACTGGGATCTGTACTGGTAGCAGCACCCTTCTCTTGTGATCCAGCTAATCTATGTCAGCCTATTGCTCAAGAGTGACACAGTGCTGTTGATCTTGATATCAAATTCAGCCTGTTTCAAAATCTCTGGAGACAGTTTCCTTTCTGAAAAACATCCTATTTTACTACTTATGTTTAGTGTTTAAAGAAGAAAAATTAATGAAAATTTAGTGACTCTGCATGTTATTTTGTGTAGCTAAAACTTAGAAATACCATCTGCAGGAGAAGGCTTAATTTGCTGATCTCTTGGTAAAGATGAGTGTTACTATTCTCTGTATGTGAGGCACTGTGACAGCACATTAAAATAATGTAATACACTGAGCACCAAGTGGATTTCTGGTCCAAGTTCATTAATGTATAGATCATTTAAAGTATATAGTGTTTAGGATATGTGGTGATATCTGTTTAAAAAATATTTCAGACATAGCTATGTTTTAACTATTTTATTTCCCAGATTACTTTTTTTTTAATAGGGATAACTTTTGTGTGTGCTTTCATGTATGTGTAGCTAAATAATACAGTGCAACACTTCTGCTTGCATAACTATACAGTCTTACTCTGTTATATTTAATCTCATGTGATGCATGATATCCTCAAATCTGATATTTTTATCTCTAATAGTCACTGTATGAATATACTGCATCGCTATTAATGTATTATACCAATTATCTCCCATATTGGGGAAAAGTATTTTTATGGAAGCCAGAAAATGTCTTTAACACTTGTACTAATCCTTTTGTTTAGAATGACCTACCTTTAACTTGTACGGTCAGCTTACATCTATTATACAGTTCTTGATTCCTGCAGGATGATGAGTAGTCCCACTTGATCTCAGTTGTGTGCTGAGAATGGCTAACATCTGCTAGGCATGAACATGGTGCAAAGATCCCAAGTGACAGTAAAACTGCAATTATTTCTTATGAATTTATCAGAATAGTTTTACATTGTAGTATATGCTAATACAATAAAGATGAATTCTTGTGACTTTGGAGTTCTGTCGGAGAAATTATTTTCCTCTATGGCTTAGCAAAAATATTGGGAAATTCTGTTTGGCCTTCACTAAAGAAAAAGGTTTTAGACTCTGTAATCCCAAATTACGTTAATATATGAACCTTTTGGCTCCAGGAAAGCTTGTTTTACAACAAGTTTGTCAAAGGAGACTTTTATTTTGCAAAATAAAAATCAGATCTGGGCATCCTGTTTTGCCATGGGATCTGGGAATAGTTATTCAAACAATTACCCCATTGATAAACAATTTTCTGTCTGATGGCTGAGCTGTATTTAGGTAATGGGGACTGTGGGATTGCATTCTTTCAGGCTCCCTGTTGCAGTTCAGCAAAATCCAAAGCTGCTGTCTTGTGTCGGGTTTTTTTTGTACAGAAATTTCATTAAGTAGAGAATGAATGCCCTGACTCTTCACCTGTTTGAAGTAGTAATCTTGTTTTTCAAATTTGTTATGGTTTATGCCAATCTCATATTTAACAATTTAATCAATACAGTCATGCAGCACTTTCATGTAAACAAGATGACCTCGTTATTCAATAGCTTTTTTCCCCCCACATTTTGACAAATGAAAGGCATATTTATATTGCTTTCCTGTTTACATATGCATATTCTTTCCTACCTTTTTTTTTCCAGTTTCAGGTATTCAACAGCTAAACCAGGCATTTAGAACTGTAAAACCAAGGCCTGGGCCTACAATTCTAGCCTCACCTGGTTTTTGCCTGCTTTATTATACTTACTTTGATGCAAGCAATCCTGTCAAATAACTTCAATCCTGATCTAAGTTTTATTTTTTAACTCACTTTAATCAATAGATGGAACAATGCAAACAAATCAGGAAAACCATGAGGTTCAGTCTTTTTTTTTTTTTTTAAATGTCAGAATGCTTTTTCTGCCTAAACATTTAATGGGTATTACATAGACCTGAGGATCTTCTGATTTTTTTTTTTCTCGTTTTTCATTTGTCTTCTAAATAAGTGTCTAACATTTCACAAATAGATAATGCAGTGGAACACTGCATCTTGGCCAAAACTTATTGCTTGCTTCAGTCTTCAGTGGCTTTAAATGTATTTGGAAAAATCTGGGTGTAAGCAAGCTGCGTGTGATGTCAGTTCTCCATGGAAAAAGAGAAAATATGATTGTAATCAGATTTCTTAAAATTGCTTTAACTCTGACTAACAAAGCTTACTTCGCAGAATTCGAAGGACTGTGGTCAGTCCTCAACAGTGAGTGGGATATCCAATACTGCCTGTACCAGATAAAAAGGTGGAATAAGTGCATGAGATGCACAGTAGGCATGGAGTCATAGCTGACATCTGCAAGAAATAAAAATTTAAAGCTGTTATTTGTGCAGAAGGCTATTTTGGATACTGTGAATGGAAAAACAATTCACTGAAAAGCAAATCTTAATGTCACATGAGCAACTACTGATTGATATCATTTCAAGTACAGTTCAGAGAGTAAGGGCTCCAAACTGAGATTGTTCTCAGTCTCTACTGAATCCTGTGATGCAGCTTGAGTCTTCAGACAGTGGGTAATTTGACAAGTTCTGAAAACTGTAGTATGTAGGGTGGATAGAATGAATTGAAAGCATCAACCTTAATTATTAATTTTTTTGCTTTTGTGAATATACTTTTTGTAGTTTAATGTGATCACTGCTACTCTTACATCTGTAACGATAACTGTATAGATTAGATAGACGCAAGTACTGAGGAAAAGGGCATTAGCTCAATTTATAATTGTCTTATTCAAGTTCATTTTTGAAGGCATTCTGTCAGAACAGCTAGAAAGCTGAACAAAGAACGCATCTGAGCTGAATTGATGTAGTGTGCATGTTGATTACAATTAGAAAACTTTGTGGCTAGCATATATTAATTGGAACTTCTGCTGAAAATGATTTAATGTGAACTGTTTTTGTCAGTAACAGTATACTTGAATTCTGTTGAGCTGTTTCTTTGATGTACGAAGACTGGCATTCTTATTGTTTTAGCCATATGGAGCACATTATCCTGAGAAGATAAAGTGCTTTTAGAATGTTTGTTTTGTATTGGGGTTTTTTGAGTTGTTTTTGTTCATTGGTGGGGTTTTTTTGGTGGAAGTAGACCTTCTAATCACTTTGTTGCAACTACTTTTTCATTTACGGCCTTTATTGTTGGAGAATTTGCACAGGGAGTTAATGAAATAGCATATTTAATGCTTGGCAGTAAAGCTGAAGTCTGAATTGTCAAAGATGAAGCTTTTAATGTCAGGGTGACTGCCAAAACAGGATTACTGAGAAGCTGGATGGTCTGGCTTGGTGTCCAAAACAAGCTTCTACAAACAGCCATCGCATCTGAGGTATAATTTGTGCCTAACATAACTGTGCTGACAAAAGCTGCTTGCTCTACATTTGTGCTACCAAAAATAGGGTTGTGATGATGCGGCTAATTACAGCTCTCTTATATCTGTGATAAATGATCGTCATACAGATCAAGATAAGATATTATAATGCGAGCAAGGCCCAAGAATTTGAATACCAGAAACCATATTATTAACTATCTTATGTTAATAGCTTTGAAATATGTCCTTGGGGTTTTTGATACTGAGGTATATGTGGTTTAGGTATTCCTACTATTCCATGTGTAGTAATACTACTGCAATAATAAAAAGGGGAGAAAAAAATTGTAGATGGGACCAGATTGCCTCTATTTTGGCTTGATATTGATCATTGATAGTGATGCAAGTTCTGTATAACTCTTGTGATGCTCTGTGTAAAGCCAGATTAAGATGATGTTGTGGATACTATTCTATATTCAGCTTTCATTAGAATTAATTTTTAAAGAGAATTTGAAATAATTTTAAGTACATTATTAGAGGGAATCTGTGAATCCAAGAAAAGCTTACCATTCTAACCCAGCAAACAGTCAAATTAGAATCTGGGCTATGTAAATTGCAGATGTAGTAGTATTCTAGCTAGTTATACTTGAAGTGTTAGAGAAAATAAGATCCTGGTTCTTGCCTTAACTGTTATGCCTGAACCTTAGGGTTTCCACGTTGTGGAGGAGATGTGTATAATTTATTATTGTTTATTATCTACATCCTCTCACCTCCACAACAGTGATGTAAGTGAGGATGATCATGTAATTTGAGAAAGAGGTCTAGTTTTCTAGAACAGAGTTCTTGCCTCCTAGAATGACTCTTTGCAGCAAGCGTACTTCAAATAGGTCTAAGGCAGTTTCAGGTGATACCTCCAAAGTGATCTTGTGACAGATTCATTTTCCCATGGTATCTCTTCTAAACTCTACTCAGGTCATCTCTGATCATGAAACTACTTAGAACCTTGGAGATTGTCAGCACAGATAATTTTGAGTGCACTAAACTAGAATATGAAATGCAATGTTCTATTTACTCTGCCAGCTATCTTTGCTGCATACTTTCAGTCTGCAGCAAGGAATCTTGCAGGTAGGCATTCTTGGGTGTGCTAGGAGAACACATGTGGGGTTGGCACAAAGTGGCTTGTGTGCTGTCAAGGCATGCAATAGTTCACAGCACTGACTGTTCCATGTTAAACAAATCCTTAGTAAGTAACAAGGGCATTATCAATAAAAAGTCTTCACTTATTGAGTTAGCATATTTCACAATTGGTATTAACCTCACTAAAATGTTATATTTTACAGAAAATAACTGTTCCTTGAAAAGAAGGAGAAAAAAAAAAAGAAACGTAGGCCTTTTTGTAGTTTTAATGGTCATAATGTTTTTGTTTTCCATCCCATTAGATATTCTAATGTGGCTAGAAATGCAGTTGGAAAAAATTGCCCCAAATAGTACTGAACCCTGGAGGTCAGAATCTGTATTTTAAACACAAACTGCATACAAAACAGGATAAGAGAAGAAAGCAAGCCCTACTTACAACACATGCTCAGTTAAAAACATCAAAACATACACAGTCTTTTAAGAGTTTTTATAAAATAATTTGCTTCTAATATGTATAATTATTAAAAAAATAGTACATAAGCCTTTAGTCTTTGAGAAATATTTTTTCTAAACATGATTCCAGGAAAAATTTTAATATGAAGATGGTACTTAATAGAACTATCAATTCCAATGATAAATGATCATTTAAAACACAACTCCTTGTGCATTTAATATGCAGAAAAACATTTATTCTTTTTGATTAAAAGATCAGATCTAAACAAGCAGTTACTAGTATAGTTATCTCTTTCCTTTAAGCAAATTTCTATATCCATATAAATTCTCGAGAACTTGCATACAGCTGCACTGCAGATGAAAGGCTTTTTAGGGCAAAAATATGTTTGCTTTTTAAACTTGCTCTTTCTACAATATTAAAGTAAGCTTGACTATGATTGCCTTAGATTAACGAATGTGTTTCAGTTTATATTCATTACAGTACAAAACCAATAAAGGGTAATCCAGTGGTTGAGCATGCTGTATGGGTTTGAGTCAGTTTCCTAGCTCAGTCTTGTCATAGCTCTCAATTTGTCTTGTTCCAGGTGTGATTTTTGGTCTGTTACATACTCTAACCACATTTTCTTTTGGAACACATACCTTTGGCCTACAACTTCGCATAATTACAGCATCACTAACCTTATAAAGAAGGTAAAAAGGCCAATAGTGTCATGCTTTTGAAGACTCTTGAAAGCTGCCTCTCAAACTTACATGATAGCACTGCTTTTGCATGGCCAGATATAGCATAGGACAAGAGAACTAAAAAATGTGTTTCTTTTCTGAAATATAGAAATGTTAGAAAATGAACTACCAGACTCTGCCCCGCTGTCTTCTGCATTACCTGTTTCACTGCAACATCCATTTGCAATACACAACCAAGACAAACTCCTGTCTGTAAGTGCTGGATCTTGTTTCTACTGAGATTGGCAGGCAAATCTACCACTGACCTTAGGTGACAATTTACTGGTTTTTAACCTACTATTTACAAGTAGATTAAAATGATGAGGATTTGAGAACCTGATGAGCATTCTGAACAGTGAAAACTAATGGTAGGCTAAGCATATCTTTTAGAAATAACACGTAAGTTTTTGAGAAAAGAACACAATCAAAATATCTTGAGTCATTCCAGGCTCTGTCAACATATCCTTTTAATCTGCATTGGAGTGGAATCAAATCACAGATTGCATTGACAACCTGGAAACTTAGAGAACAGTTGGGATTGATGTGTCTGATGTGTGCATGACTCATAAAAAATTTTAAGAAAAAGGTCTTGGTCTTGAGGATATGACAGACTGGCAGCAGTTGAGGAGGTAAAGTTTGTATAGAATAACTAGACTATAGTTTGACACCTAATACAAGAGTATAAAATTGAAGAATGACTGGAAAGCAATTTTTCAGAATAAGATAATTTGACAGAACAATTGGGAAAAGTGGATCTGTTAGATGTTAATATATAAACTCCAAGTAGTAGGCCACCCTCAGTGCAAAACACTATACTTCTGAAACGGGTTTGTTGAAGGTGATTAAGCCTAGAGACTGTGCTGTTAAATTGCTGTGTCACTATACTGATGCCTTTTTAATTTTAGCCCAAGTTAAACAGTACTTCTGTTTGTATCATCAGGTTTTTACTGAGCTGCATTGTCTTTGAAAATCTTATTACTTTCTTATAATCACGCTTTAAAGTAGCTGAACTGTAGCATATTGTGATGGAAACAAACTTAATGTTGGTTCTTTTTGTCATTAAGACTTTACTAGGCTTGCTGATAAAAAGACTATGTTGTTCAGTTCATAAAGCATTCTTAGGTTAGTAGAGCTCATATAAGAATTAACCTGCAGGTGGCTCTGAGCTGTGCAGAAGGACAGATTGACAATATAAGGATCAGGGAGATAATACTGAAGCCTAAATAAACCTTGTGTAGAAAGGATGTATCACAAATTTTGCAGTTTTTCTTGTTTGGAGAAAGGTAAGGGTTTTTATTCCTGGTTTTGGGTGAATTTGTATTTCCCATGTCTGTATAGGACCGAACATCTGACTGCATGCTAGTTAGAGGTATTGATCCTTTTTTCTTAGCAAATTTCATGTAAGTATCACTGAGATTTAAAGTTTGCAATAATATTTGTTTAAAATAATACATCTTATAAATATTTCTGTAGATTTTTACACTGGTTTTGTTGCTGTTTTTCCAGAGTATTTGCTATTTAATTTTTACTATGTGCCTGGCTATTCTGTCTTTTTTTATTCTCTGTACGGATTGCCAAGCTTGCCTAAATGTGAACAGTGCTAGAGAAATCATTTAAGGAGAGTACTTCAATGTAAAAGAGACTGAAGATATAAATCTTACAAATATTTAGACTCTTAAAATGTTTTCCTGTTTTCCGCTAAGGCTTGCCATGTAGGTGGGAACCTTCATTTGAAGTACTTGTGTTCCTTTCTGCCTGAGAGAATTGATCCAGATTTCTTAGTTGTCTAGCTAACATAGTAGGAATTGGTCAATACAAAATTGAATGCCAAGTGCTGTACTTCTATATGTGTAGGTAAGTAGGAATGGTTGAGTGGGCTATTCTTTGTACAATTAATTTCACTCAATGAAGAGAGAGTTCAGTTGTTCTTTCATCTGTACTCCGCTAAGGCATAAAAGTCCATGGTTTTATCAATGAGTGTTCCAAATAATGTTTTTTAAAAAATTATGGTGCAGCAGGCAGAGTTGAACAGAAGGGCTGTTAGGCTGACCCAGTGTGTTCAAAGCA
The DNA here is from genome assembly GCF_034638445.1 of Ciconia boyciana. Lineage (NCBI taxonomy): Eukaryota > Metazoa > Chordata > Aves > Ciconiiformes > Ciconiidae > Ciconia > Ciconia boyciana. The sequence goes on along the minus strand of NC_132942.1, from coordinate 31,375,815 downwards.
TATTTTTTCCCAACTTTCTCATCTTAGCCTCTGTATCTTTAAAGAGACATTAGGTATTTATTATTGGAGAATCGAAGTCTAAACTCAGCCTGTCATCAAGAGGCTTTGACCATGGAATCAACTTTGACAATGAAATCTTAGTTGGATCTTCCCCATTTTTTGCTCTCCTCAAGTCCTCTATACCATATACTCTCTCATACGCAATTAATACAGGCAAAAATATAACAGCAGAAAAGGTTCTTCCTCCAAATTGCTTCTCCTTTGTAACACTGAACAGAACTGAACTTTTGTGGCAAGAGCTTCTTGACATGGAAGCTGGTAGTACAAAAGGGAAAAATAGGATTTATAGAAAGACCAGAAGCAATAGTGTGGCAAAAAAGATAAGCATTTGCGTGCATGTGAGAGAGTGAGTCTGAAAATATGGAAGAGAACTTGGTAGGACTTGAAGAAAAAATAACAGAGGGGGAAGAAAGCCTTTAGAGCTATTTAATGAGAAAATACTTGGAATAAAGACTATAATAGAAAAAAGTTAGTTGTATCAGTAGCTGTGTTCTAAAACCATAATTGCACTGCTTAGCTGGGGAGGGAAGGAAATGAACTTAATTCATTGTCTTAATGATAAACTTAGCAGATGGGCAAGATGAATACATAATAAATTGTGCTTCATTTCTTACATAGACAGCAGTTTCATGAAATATAACAATGTTCTGCATTTTCTCCATCTGTTTCTACAAAAATAAATTTATTTCTTTTGTTTTGCTTGTTCCTCCTTCAAAACATTATTTGATTTGAATATCATCTAAACTTGAAGGAAATGGTCCTTGTCATAAGAGGTCTTAATCAAAACCTTGTCATCAAAGGCAAGATGTGCCAGTATGGGATTGTACCCCAAAGTTTTATACAGATACAGTTGCAGAATTTTGCATTGTCAAAACATAGTATATAACTTGTTAACACATTTGGGTTTGGCTGGTTTGAGTTTCATTTAAGAGAGTAAGCTTTGTTGTCATAGGTGATCTTTCTCAAAAATAATGTATTTTCCAGAGTGCACGCAGCAGGGTTTGTAGCTTTACTCACACAACTAAATTTTTGATGTAATTGATGAGTCATTTGTGGGAGGACACCTAGTATCTGATAGATGTTCATAGAAATAAAATTTACCTTTGTGCTATATTTACATGTTGAAGTATAGCAGTACAATTTATCTGCAAGTGTTTTTTTTTTAAAAAAAAAAAGCTATATAATTCATCTTGAGATCATATTTGGTTTCCTTTCACATCCATCTCTTTATAGAACTCTTTATTTAGCCCATCCTTCCACGTTAATTTGGTATCAGAAAAAAACTGGTTCAGACCTTAGGTGCGTTGATAGTATTATTATGTGTAATTAGTATTCTGCTGCTGGACTTCTTATTTTTGTTTAATTACAACCATACCTGGAGGCATGTTCAGAATAGGGTTTGTTCTTTGATTGCTCCAGGTATGCATGGTTTTTGCTAAAAGTCACTGGGAATGTCCAGAAAATCTTTTGTAAGCAGTTCACAATGAGGACAGGCTAGGTGAGATTTATGCAAATGACGTATGAAATTCAAGTAGCTGACTGCATGAATTATCATACCAAACCCTAGTTGTAGTCCTAATCCCAATGTTCTGCAGTGGCTAGCATTGGGTTCGCCAGCAGTGGAGAGTGCAGAAGCCATTCACTCAACATGCGTGAGAGAATCCTTGTCAGGGTTATGTGAAAGACTTGTGAAAACAAGTTATACAGTTTCTTAAAAGTTTTTAAAATTAATTATGATCTTAGTTGTAAAGGGTAGTTAACCTAAAGAAAAAAGTATTGTTAAACAAGTTATATTTCTCAGAATTTTGCAAATGTATCACTCTAATTAAAAATATTATGCCTGGAAGAACTGGAAAATTTTGTAAAATATGGATGAAGTTCAGCCATGCAGATAACTTCATTAAATGCAAAACCTTTTACAGTATCTGTTAGCATTTATATAAGTGCTCTATATATTCTGTCCTAGCAGACTTAGATTTTTTGCATCAGTTTCATACCACATATCCACAAAAAAGATTCCTGGTTGTTCTATGAATCATGAATATGTCTTAACATTTGTTCCATAACTACTGTAGTGGTCTTTTTTGGTTTTGGGTTTTTTCCCCTCTTTCTTTTTTTTTTTTTTTTTTTTATTCTTTAATATAACAAAATTTAAGATGAAATCTAGAAACAGATACTTACCTCTGATGCTCTGCAATAAAATGCAGCTCTATTTCAGATATACTCCCATCTGTGAAGAGTTAAGCACTGGAGAGTTCAGAGTTCCTGTGAGGGTTTTTTTATCTGTATGGGGGACTGTTAGGCTGTAGGTATTGGGAAAGACCTCTGAACAATACTGGTTTCTGGAGAAAATTACCGTAAAGGACAGGTTCAAAAATACCTTCTTTTGTATCTAAGTGAAGTTATGTTGGATGTTGTCATAAGGAAAGCTTTACGATTATATAAACAGCTCTGGTGCTTAAAAAAAAAAAAAAAAAAGAAAAAAGGCATTTAGTCAATAAAACTTGCTACTTTTCACAGGTAGGTTGTATAGATACTGGTCTTAATTTCTTGCTATAGTTTATAAATCTAGGACCAGTGTTGTTTTCTTTTTTATTTTTAATTTATTGTGAACAAGAGTAATGCAACCCAGTAATCCAAAAAGCATCCTATGCAAAACTTCTATTAAGAACTATACTGTGCTGTCTGAAAATGATTCTGAATGGGTTTTGTGCTTAGCTACACCTGACTTTTAATAAAGGATTCTTAATACCATATATTCAACCTTGCACTTTAAGATGCTCAAGAAAATGTATACAAAGAAACAAAGACATTGTATTCAATGGACTGCTAGCCTTTGTTGCTATGCTAATGAAAAATAAGTCTTTTTCAGTTGAAATTTTAGTTTTTAGTAGAAATTTTAGTTGCCTGTGTCCTTTTTATTTTAGAATGTTAATTCATCTTTAAGGTGAATCTGTCTATCCCTATGAACCATTTATCTTTTTAGAAGATGTTGAAGACTGCTTATAACCATATGCATTAGACCATGTGCAAAATATTTAATGTCTCATCAAGAACAATGCATTATAGCCTTCGACAATGTGATTTTTTCAAGTGAACTTGCATAATATTTGTGTTCTAGATGTGGCACTCCTGTGGCCTACACTTGTTGCATAAGGGTCTTTACTTTTCTGTTTAGGTGCACAGTACCCCTATATGGAGGGAAATACCATCATCTCCATTTTACAGAGAACAAAGCAGATAGATAATTTTTCCAAGGTTATTCAAGGATGGTTTCACAAGTTTTAGAATTATGCTCTCGCTACTAGATTACTTTTCCCATTATTTAATCGTACTGGAGTGAGATTGCTCAAGTTACATGAAGTATTTTGAACCTGTAATTCAGTAGCATCTGTCAACTGAGAAAAATACCGTAACCGTTGTCAAAATCAATATTGTAGTAGTAGCTTCTTCAACATTTGGACCATATTTCTACAAATGTGTCTATAAAGTGAGGCCTATTAATACACTGAGACATACCAATGATTTCAGTAGGACTTGTCAACTGTTAATTAGACTTCTAAGCTGGTTCTCTTCAGGATACCTAATGCAGCCTAGGAAAGCTTCTAGGTTCTCCGTGCTTGACATAGGCTATATAGCAGGAATCTTGCAAACACGTGGGGGGCTTAATGTATAAATGAACAAGCTTCTCTTATGGTTTCATTGCTATATATAATTTAATAGCACAGTTCAGATGTGTACCAAAATGATTTATTAGGTAGAAGTCGAAACTGTATCATGAAGGAAATGGAAGATCATGAGAGCAGCAAGAAGCACAGTAGTAACATATTTTGTGCTTGTAAAAGAAGCAAGGTAAAAACACAGGAAAAAAGTTAGTTTAGGGAGGTAGGTTTTATACCACAAGTGGAAGGAAGAGTGTTATTGAAAGGTTATAATTGCCGTGACCCCAAATGGCTAAGAATTGTCTATTGCCTGTCATTGCTTACAAAAGATTTTGTCATTCCTTTGTTATTCCTCCAAAAGAAGCGCAAAGTACTCTGAGAGATCTGGTGTTCAGATTCACACATTCCTTACCTGTCTCCTGCAAGTATATACAGCTGCTTCCCTCCCTCTTCAGATTCCCTTTACTGTGTACTGCTGATTGCAAAGGAAAGATTTAACTGCCAGAGTCATATTGCAAATATATAACTTCAGTGACAGATTCAACCATCCTTTTGCTGCAAGTTTGATTTATATGAATGTAATTTATAGGAATCTAGTCCAAAAAACCTGCCTTTGGAAAGAAAAAAGCTTTAAAAGATCACTTGATAAAAACTTCCTGTTCAAAGCATTGAAGATTAAAAGTATTTAAACTTGGAAAGAAAAGAAGATGTATTAAGAACGTATTTTATAACAGAAAAACAGAAATATATGTATTTTTTCTGAATTAAATGAAAATTTGCCTGTTGTCGTTCTCCAGTTCTTCAATTGAATTCACTTCAGTGAATTTGTAATGAAGTCAGAGGTTTGCCTGGTGCTTTATTAAGCACAGTACATGGCCCTGCCTCATGGAATTCAAGAACTGTAAAAATTTAATATGGTAAGTCTATTTAATGTTTTAGTTCTATTTTAATAGTAAGGCCATAAGGAACCCAGAACTAAAATCAGACCTCACATTTTGATTAATTGTGTGGTAAATCAAAGGAGAAGGTGAATAAATGACCTTCACTGAGTGTGCTTTGCTTCCCCTGTGGGAAAGAGAGGAATCAAATGGTAGTTTATTTTTTCCCCTCCCTCTAATTGGAAATGTTGGAAAATAAGTGAGGAACATGTAAAGAATAAAGTTCAAAGGGTCAACCAAGAAAAAATAAAACCCAAGAATATCCTGGTAAAACAGAATCTTCCAGCATGTGATATTTAACAATGGAGAAAATTAATCCTTAAAAGGAAGAATGACCCTGAATTCATGACCTGAAAAGGATGTTTTTGGGGTCTGCAACCACCAGAGTACCCCCACGTGAAAAACTGAGCATGTGTTATGCTAAATCATCATTATGTAAGCTACTAATTAACATAGTCCTGCCTAGTAATATGAAAACCTATGCATATGGAAAGTTATACTGTATAAATGAACCTAGATCTGTGTAAACTGGTATGCACATTAAGCGGAAGGATCCCCCGTGCATCCAGCGGTGCAAGAAAGAGAATGCCTGCTTCTTAACGCTACATTGGTGTTAAGAGGTTTATTCCCAATTTCGGTGACGGTTTTGGTGACTCAGATGGGACTCTGCTTCTGAATCTCGACAGATTCGCAGGATTGCGGGACCTCCAGCCGGCACCGAGGGATTCTCGGGGAGAACCTCCGCTCCCTGGACCGAAGAGCTCTGAGCAAGACCCCTGGGAAGGTAAAGGCATTCCTTTCTTTAATTTTCTTTAAAAGGGTGGTTGCCTGCCCATAAGATGTGGCAAAAGCCCTGCAGGGTTGGGCTACAAAGGTACCTAAGGGAAGGAAGGAATCGATCCTATCGGATGACAGTCTGTAGGACACCTGGGTTTGGAATCTGGAATTGGATTTGGCAATCACTTAAAGCATCTGGAGGAAGATGTGGGTTAGAGTCTCATTGAAAAAAAAAAAAAAGTATAAGGGGTTTGAGTCCCCAGTGTTTTGTTAAGTTGTATTTTTGTGTTGTGTTAAGTCATTGTCTTTTGTGGTTTTTGTATTTGACTATTTTATAATGGGTAATAAGCCTTCGGCAGAAGGGGGAATTTTGAAACGATCTCCCCTAGGTCGTATATTGAAACATTAGGGAAAAGTTGGGGGGGACCCTCTTGCTCGAAAACAGCTTATAGAGTATTGTAATAATTGGTGGCCAATGTATATTTTTGAAGATCAGGAAAAATGGCCAAAGAATGGAATGCTAACGTATAACAGTTATTACAATTGATTGATATAGTTATTACAATTGATATAGTTATTACAATTGATATAGTTATTACAATTGATGTTATTTTGCAGGTGGGAGGGTAAATGGGATGAGGTTCCTTATGTAGATTTTTTTTCACTTTGAGAAATCATCTGGAGTGGCAAAAACAGTGTGGGATGATCCTGCAAGATTCTATGATACTGACTTTGGAAAAACAGGGAAGGAATAAGAGTTTCAAATGACGTTGCTCTGCCTGTAGCATTGGGACAAGGTATTTAAAGTGTGGACAAGAAGATGATTTGGAATTTATGGTAGCTCCTCGCCAAAGGTTTGGAGAAAATCCTTATTGGAATGATTTACAGGTAATATTAGATACATTGTTGGATGGTACTGGAAAGAAGATGGTATTAAATACTGCTCGGAAACAGGTAGAAGGGGCATGTGCTAATGGGGATTTGCAGGGAACAATAGATCAAAATTTTCCTGCCACAGACCCAGACTGGGATCCCAATCAGCTGGGACCCTGGGGGCTTTTAACAAGGTATCAGAGATGGATACTGTTTGGCATAAGGCACGCTATGCCAAAAGCGATTAATTGGTCTAAATTATATGAGATTAAACAAGAACCAAATGACTCATCAATTTTTGTATATGCCTGAATGCCTGATACCCTTGATGGGAAGGGATTTATTGAACAAATTAGATGTGCAGATAACCTTTAAGAATGGAGAGGTACAACTACTAATACCCAAATCAAAAGCTGTGGAAGTGAGAATTTTTATGTAACAGAACACACCAAGATCAAAGGAAGACATTCCTGCAGAAGTGGAAGATGCAGTAACACCCTTGGTATGGGCTAGTGAAATCCCAGGTCGGTCTAAATTGGCAGAACCGGTAAAAGTTGTTCTAAAATCTGGAACTAAACCAGTAAGACAAAAACAGTATTCTATTAAGTGGGAAGCTAGAAAGGGGTTGGAAGAATTAATAAAGAAATTTTTTAATTATGGATTGTTGATAAAGTGTGAAGCGGAATATAACACTCCAATATTACCAGTGAAAAAGCAGGATGGTAAGGAATATAGATTAGTTCAGGACTTAAGAGCCGTGAACCAGATTGTTCAAGATATTTACCCAGTAGTAGCTAACCCATACACCTTGCTGACATCCTTGAGGGAAAAGCATAAGTGGTTTACTGTACTCGATCTCAAGGATGCTTTCTTCTGCATACCTCTAGACAAAGACAGTCAGGCAATATTTGCCTTCGAATGGGAAAGTCCTACCACTGGACAAAAAACACAACTTACCTGGATGGTGCTTCCTCAAGGGTTTAAGAATAGTCCTACAATATTTGGAAACCAGCTGGCAAAGGAGCTGTAATTATGAAAAAAGGAAAGCCCTGAGGGAACAATACTGCAATATGTAGATGACATTCTGTTGGCTGCAGAGACTTGGGGAGAATGTCTACAGATGACTATAAGCTTGTTGAATTTCTTAGGACAAGGAGAATATCGAGTATCAAAGAATAAAGCACAGATAGGAAAAGACTGTGATATAGTTAGGTTTTGAGATCTCACAAGGACAATGGAGACTGGGAGCCGACAGAAAGGAAGCGATTTGCCAAACTCCAGAACCAAGAACTGTATGAGAACTCAGGGTGTTTTTGGGTATGGTCAGATGGTGCAGACTCTGGATTCTCAGCTATGGACTATTGGTAAAACCCCTTTATGAAGCCTTGAAGGGGTCAAAAGAGAACCACCTACTATGGACCCCTGAATGCCAAGTAGCCTTTAAAAATTTAAAAAGGGCTTTGATATCAGCACCTGCATTAGGACTCCCTGATTTGTCCAAACATTTTGAGCTATTCGTACGTGAATGACAACATCTTGCCCTGGGCATGTTGACTCAAAGACTAGGAGCATGGAGGAGAGCCGTGGGATATTTCTCCAAACAATTGGACAATGTAAGGGATGGCCAGGATTCTTGTGTGCTGTAGCTGCAACTGTTCTTTTAATTCAAGAAGCTAGAAAATCAACAATAGGACAAAAATAATTGTGTATGTTCCGCATACGGTAATTTCTGGTCTAGAACAAAAGGGGGGACATTGCTGTTTCCAAGCCGTATGCTTAAATGTCAAGTCATCCTGTTGGAACAGGATGATGTGGAACTTAAAACCACCACAGCAATCAATCCAGCGATGTTTTTGAATTCGGAAGTGAGGGATTCTGAACCCTTGCACCATGATTGTCTGCAGACCATCAAGCATGTATATTCAAGTAGACAGGATCTAAGAGATGAACCATTAACTAACCCTGATTTGGAGCTGTTTACAGATGGTAGCAGCTTTGTACGTGGTGGAAAGTGGATGGCTGGATATGCAGTGGTCACAACTACACAGGTGATAGAAGCTGGGGCCCTACCCATTAATACATCAGCCCAAAAGGCGGAATTAGTGGCACTGAGACAAATCCTGAAGGTAGCTGAAGGGAAAAAGGTAAATATATGGACTGATTCAAAGTACGCATTTGGAATAGTCGATGCATGTGGGGCTATCTGGAAAGAAAGAGGATTGTTGTCGGCTCAAGGATCACCTATCAAATACAAGGAAGAAATTCTCCAACTTCTACAGGATATTCAAAGACCTAAGGAAGTGGCAGTAATGCACTGCAAAGCACATCAATTCGGGCAAACTGCAGTAAACGTGGGTAATTGATTGGCTGATAAAACTGCTAAAGAGCTGGCTGAACAAAGCATCCTTGCATTGGTACCAGTAAAACAGATGAAGTTCCCAACTCTAAAACCCAATTATGGTGAGTTAGATCAACAATTTGCATCACTGTTAAAAGCAACCATAAATGAAGAGGGTTGGTTAGTAACTCCTACAAAACGAGTCATTGTTACACCACAGGTAATGACCGAGATTGTAAAAGAGACACATGAGGAAACACATTGGGGTAGCGAGGCTATGATTTCTAGTCTTCAAGTTTTGATTATATGCATAGGGATGATGTGAATAGTAAAGTCTATAACAGCAAATGCCACAAAAATAGGTCTGCATTATTTGAACATACAATTACAAACTACTTCAAGAACGATCCTTCAGAATTGCCTTGCTCTAGATCTCTTATTACTACATGAACGTGGTGTTTGTGTATACGTATCCCAAACATGACTAAGAATTTGGAGAAACAACGCGATACTGTACAAAATGTGGCAAAGTCGAGTTGTAATTTAAGGGAGGCTGTGGAAACAGGATGGCTTAACAAGATTTTACATGGATTAGAATTCTCCCTAACAGGATGGTTACAGAGTCTGTGGCAAAATGTAATTGTCTTTCTAATAATAATGATAGTTCTTGTTCTGTTTGGATGTTTGAGAAGTTTGATTACTAGACAATTATCCCAAGCACATGTATTGGTTATGCGAAATGAAAGTGAGACTCGTCAAATAAGAGTCAGTTATCAGTAAGCCTCAAAGGAGGGAATTGTTGGAAAATAAGTGAGGAACATGTAAAGAATAAAGTTCAAAGGGTCAACCAAGAAGAAACAAAATAAAACCCAAGAATATCCTGGTAAAACAGAATCTTCCAGCATGTGATATTTAACAATGGAGAAAATGAAGCTTTAAAAGGAAGAATGACCTTGAATTCATGACCTGAAAAGGATGGTTTTGGGGTCTGCAACCACCAGAGGACCCCCACGTGAAAAACTGAGCATGTGTTATGCTAAATCATCATTATGTAAGCTACTAATTAACATAGTCCTGCCTAGTAGTATGAAAACCTATGCATATGGAAAGTTATACTGTATAAATGAACGTAGATCTGTGTAAACTGGTATGCACATTAGGCAGAAGGATCCCCAGTGCATCCAGCGGTGCAAGAAAGAGAATGCCTGCTTCTTAATGCTACATTGGTGTTAAGAGGTTTATTCCCAATTTCGGTGACAGAAAGAACAACATTCATGGAGAGGGGAGGTTTTTTTGTTGTCTCCAAGAAGTAATTGTGCCTTCTTGTAGAAGTACACTTCAGATTGGAATGTTTTATACTAGAAAAGAGGCTTTTTGTTCCAGATTGGGCAGTTTTATATAGAGGATGAGGATCACCTCACAACTGCGGAACCAGTTTTGTAGCTTTCCCTAAGTACCCAAAAATGATCCTTGTGTCTTCATTGCTCATGTCAAGAAGGGAAGGAAGGAGAGGGGAAGAACGGAACTATAATATTCGTATTTGTTTGTTTAATTTTTAATTTTGTCATTGATCTGGGAATTAAAACAGCCCCCAAGATACTGTGGGGCCACAGTACACCCTGTATTCCAATATGATCTAGTGCAGTGGATATTTTAAATAGTGCAAGGTAGCCCAGGTTTTTTTTGGTTTTTTTATATATTTTCAATAATTAATGTTTTTAATAATTAAACAATATGAATTTCATCTTTGACTTTTAATCCATTTTCACTCTTGTAATATTTACAGTACTGGGACATCAGTATAACACTGATAATGATCATAGGTCACATGACTGTGCAGAAAGCAAAATACTCAAGATAATTGGACTGCCTATTTGCCTCCATATATAATTCTGTTTGGCTTAACTGGTGTACCTACACTTCATGTGAGAGGCTGTCAGGGTCACCACTGGGTTGTGCATCACTCTGCTCCATTTATTTTCGGACTATAGAATTGGTAACCATTTCTGGATTTGCCTTTGGGATTTGGATATCATTCTAGATTTCCTAATAGTGGCTGTTTGTGTGATGATCACACACACTGACTGCTTATTTAGAAATTCCATATTCAACTTGAACTGATTGATACATTGATAACCTGAAAAGTTAATAAGATAAGTTTACTTGACTCTATTCAGTTGTAATTCTTAAAATGCAGAGTCTATATTTGGTACAGCTGTGTCTGTAAGAACTATGTGTAAGCAATATCATACTTCTATTCATTGGGGTTTTGGTGCATAACAGCTCTATTTGTATGTCACATTTTATCATACTTCATTAGTATCATATCAGTAGCAGGCAAATGGTGGAAACAGTGCTAATAAAACTGTTCATTATCAGTTACTACAAACCAAGGAAATTATGCTGTCAAATGGATTCATAATGATTATAGCTACAGGCTGTTGTGGTCAGTCACATGAGGAGGAGGTCCGTCCAAGTCAGAAAGGATCACATGACAGAGAAAAACATATTCCATAGGAGAGCAAGACTAGTGATGGTGGTTCTTCTCACTATTTCAGTATAGCATCTTGGGAAGTCTTACTGCAGGATTTTGATGATCCAAACAAGAGCCTGCCTGTGTGACTACAGAGGTTCATTAGGACTTCTCCAAAAAGTGGAGTGTCAGTGAGAAGTATATGGCGCTGGAGCTTTGTTTTCTTTTGTTTTCTTTGATTTACAGTATCTTAGACATAGATATGCATCTCAGTTTTCAGTTTTATGTTGCTTGTTACATGGTCCTAAAGAGAGAAGCTGTGAGCCAGGCTGCCTGTTAAGGATAGTCCTCTGTGAACCATGCTTAGAAAGGTAGCATGATTGAACTGTCTTCTCAAACAGTAATTTTTGAAGTCTCATAGGCATGGGATTGGGACTTAGGCATTGCTGGCTGTGCATACACAAGCAAAGCTCAGTCAAAGCTTTGAAACAGTAATTGGGATCTTAAAAAGTCCCTGTCCATTGCTTTAGCCACAAGATAAAACTTTGTCTGTTATTTCTTCTTTATCTTATGTCAAATATTTGCAGTAATAAAAGTTTACAGAAAAATCAAATAGCCTAAAGATATTAATTCCTTTAGCAAAAGTACAAGGTAAATATATATTATGTAATTTTTTTGCAAAAAATACGTAAGTAAAAAAAATCAAAACTAGGAATTTAAAAGGTCCAACTAAATTCTTCTAATCTGTTCTACTAGGGGATAATTGGTTAATGTTACTATGTATTGTCTATTGATCTGAGGTTTCTTAAGAAATCAGGCTTTCCTCTCCAGAAAGTATTCAGTATTCCTCTCTAGAACGCCTCTGTATTTTTGTAGATTTCAAGGATGGGAAGATTTGTGAGGCTAATTTTTTCTCTTCTGATTTATTCCATTCCAGCAGAGTGCACCAAATTTTTTCCTGGGATTCACCTGTGGTCACACTGATAATTATGCTCTGAGAACAATAGAAATTACTTCAGAAGTCACAATTTGAATATTCTCATTTTTATACTGCTTAAAACTTTCTTTATAACTGAATTCTAGCTAATTCAACTTACATATCTGTCACAGATGGAGGAATGCACTTCACTCGTAAGACAGAAGCAAAAATATACTTTATTGATATCAATGGTAAATGCGACAGTGGTTTAACAAGACTTGATGGCAAGGTACACTTGATTATTTGCTGCATAGAGGACAGGGCGAAAGTGTCAGGGAGACCCTCCCGTTGAGTCATGAGATTCAGAAAGGACCCCCTTGCTTTCTAAGCTCTTTCTCAGAGAGGAGTCTAGTTGCAGCTAGATCCAGTCCTAGTCCCAGACTTGGTCAACGGTTGATGTCTAAAGGATTATATATGTGCAATCAAACCTTTATATCACTTACCTATTATCACTATTAGTCACTTACCAAGGATCTGTTGCGGCAAGGAATCTCTCAGCCTCGAGGAGTAATCTTGAGAGGCGCCCCTACTCAAGGGGAGATCCTGGCATGCAGCCCCCTTCTGTGCAGGAGGGCTCAAAGGGCTCTTGAGCTGCTCACTATTTATGGTGTAAGATGATTTGACTCATAGTCATATTTGCATACCGACCACAGATTTTAGTTTCTTCACTGTGGTTAGGTGGGCACATCGCACAATAGCCCTTGGCTGTTGTGTTATCTGTTTCCCGAATCCATTTTGAGCTAGATGCAGCCATCATGACCAGATGTATCTATTATGACAGCCACTGGTGGTTATCACTTGAGCAGGGTTATGAGAGACAAAGGTGCGGGTGGGGGAGCACACCGTCATAATATGTTTTTTCATGAATCTGTGCCTTTCTCTGGATTGTCTATAGCGCATTTTCTTGGCAAAATATTTCCAAAACTGTGCAGTGTGTTATAGTCCGATTCCTCGTGATGAAAGTGAAAGGTGAGTGTAGGGTAGTATTAAATATGTGTGTCATTTAATGAGTGTTTCCTTTCTGCATTTTATTTTCTTTCACCTTTTTTAGAAAGTGCAGTTTAGTTCTGGTGTAAGGAAAATGCAAAATATTATGTATTTTTCTGACTTTCAAGTGAGATCTTTGTATAAATTGGTATGAATCAGGTTATTAGAAATGTCTTGATTCATTCCAGCTGTGTCAGCTTTCTTATTCTTACAAGTACTGGACACCTCATCAGAAAAATGTGAGTAAGGATTAACTCGTAAGTACTTGTTACTTCTAGAGAGGCTAATAAAAATGAAATGAGCTTCTCATCAGAAAGCCAGATTTCCCTTTATTAGAAAGGAAATACTGCAATATATGTGTGTGTGTGGTGAGTGCAAGAGTAATACTATATGATGATCTTTTAGAGATAACCAGTGGAGTACTTTTTCATACCTATGCAGAAAGAAACATGATTGAGTATCCCAGAACTCAGTTTTATCCCAGAAATATTGAGGTTTTCTGTGTGAGTCTGTTGAGAAAGTATTTATGTTTCTTTATAGTTGTATTTGAATGTGTTTGTATATATCTGACCTATTTTAAGAAATTATAAAATAAATGCTATACCTGTACTTACTCCATAAAAGAAACAGATTTTTTTATTTCACTGTTTTTCATCAGTCAAAAAGGGCAATGTTTTAATGTGCATAGAATGCATCTTATCGTGCATGAAATAGATCTCATTTACCAACTTCCAAAGACTGCTTTTCTCTGTAGAAAATCAACATTTTCATTTTGGTGCACATCACTATCAGAAATTCTGATATCATTCACTGGGTACTTGTTTTTTGAAACTTGTTTTGAGATGGCCTGTATACTGTATTGTTTCAATGAAAAATTCAAGATGCCATAACACAAAGACAAATATCGCTTATGCAGCTGACATCAGATGTTAGAGGTAACTGAAACAAGTTAATTTAAACTGCATTGTAACTTGCCTGTCTTTCCAAAAGAGCAAAGTGTACTGTAAGAGTCAGGTTTTGTTGCTTCAATATCTCTTGATAATGATTCTAATTAGTGTTGTGATAATTAGATACAGATGGCTTGCAGGTGGGGAATGCCAGGTTTCATCTTTTCAAAATTGCTCAGTGTCACCTGTTTCACAAAATAAAGAAACTCTATAGGACCCTGACCAAAAGCCTGTTGGTATAACTGAAAGATTCCACATGATTTCATGGGCATTTAGAATAGACCATAAATTCCACTGTGTTTTTTTGATAGTAATACCTACTTTGCAGAGCAACTTGTGTAATAGTGGGTATTCAGAACTGTGTGAAAACATCATCTTGAGGAGAAATGCTGTTCTAGATTAGTTACGTTTATGTAATCTTCCTCTAATTGTACCCTTTCTCCTCTGCTGCTCAGTCCTGGGGAAAACCTTTCCCCCTACTCATTCACATCTTTTCACAAGCTAGTAAATTACTTGGTCCAAAATGCATGAGGGATTACATGAAAATCATCTTCAGCATAGTTTCCCATGGAAATAGTTGTGTATACTATGTATCTTTTAGATGCTGAAATCACTGACTTTGTTTTACTAATTGGGCTATTTTGTGTAAAAGTGGTGACAGAATTGCAATGAGAAGATATCCACTGTCTCGGGGAGTGGGGAGGGGAAAACAAAGCTATTGTAAGTTCTTACCTCATTTCCCCTTACCCTCATTTCCCATTTTGCAATTCAGTTGTGTTTTGTGCGAAGAGCTCGTTTAGATATTTTGTTCATCAGATGTCACTTTACGAACAAGGTAAAGTGCAAGAAAGGACTGCTATCCAGGAGACAGCTGCATTTCTGATATTCTTGCTTGAAAGGACTTCAGTGATCTAGAAAATTTGAACCCAGCCCTTGTGTACATCCAAGCTTCTATTGAGGGCATTTCTCAGATATACTGGAAAAAGTTTCCTGTTATAAAATGGCATTTTAAAAGCTAATTTGATTTTCTGAAAATTAACCGGATTAAGCTTCGCAATATTGATCTATATGGTTTGGTTTGTAATTTTTTTTTAATCTGAAATTGCTACTGCCTGGATGGCCACATTTTGCAGAATTCGTTAGTGTAAAGGCTAATGATTTAGCATGGCCTTTAAACTTCAGTGATACCATTGTTCCTTGCTAGTGTGTGCTCACAGGACTCAGCTCTTTGGCAGTGAAATGACTCCATGGTACCGGAAAAGAACATTTAAAAAGAAAAAAAACAACTTTAAATGATTGCTAAATACCTATGACATGATTAAGTGCTTCCAGTATCCTATAAAGGCAGACATAGAATATTGAAGATCTGTCTCCTTGCTCTTGCCCTTAGGAACTGCAGTATAGAGCAATCCAAAACCATCCTTATCAGAACTTAAATGCTAAGAATGCAGCGCAAGACATGTATCTCAATACATCTACTGCACCTATATATATTAGCACACCATGATTTGTTGATGCTTACAGATGTGCATGTGATAAACAGTTTGCAGTTATAATTGGTTTATGAGCAATCCTAGTGTTGAGTAATATTTCTCTCTGTTAAGCTATTTCTTTGTCTTCGCAAATTGTATTAGAAATATTGAAACCGCACAAATAGAGGTACTACTGCTTCTTTTCTTTTTCCTTAAAGGCCACTTGTTGTTTTCTGTTCTTAAATACACAAGCACGTTGAGGAGTGAATTTGGGATGAATTTGTCTGAACTGAAATTGCCTTGGTTGTGATGCTTTGGACTTTTTATATTGCAAAGCCCTTTTGTCCTTTTTTGTGGTTTTATATGGAAGATAATAATTCTGCCTTTATTACACACTTGAAATGGCAAAATACTGTTGTCACAGGGTAGTCAGATCCAAGGAGGGTCTTGCCCCAAGATAGTATTTCTGCCACAAGGCAATGTCTTAACAGATGGACTTCTCATTAGATGTTCATGTCACATCCAGCAGGCCTGTCACCTTTGGATCAAGAATGAAATTCAATTCCGGCTGCACATAATTACTTCCTCACCAGGAAAAACTGTGAGATCAAAGATCAGAAGTTGAAACTTATCAGATACTTTTCCTTCTGTATCATTCCTTCTCCCCTCTTGGCTGTTGCAAATACCAAGACATTATGCAAATTCAGTTGCATTTATACAACTTCATATAAATCAAACATATTAAAAATTTCAGAAGTTTAGATAATGCCAGGTATTATCACAACCTAAATAATAGGGAATAGTGTCAGCATTAGGAAACCTTTATCTTGTTCTTCACTTTACCAAGAACTTTGCTTCACTTGTATGAGACTTTCTCTTTCATTCATCCTGTCAAAATATAAATTTTTCGTGCCTGGACTCTCTTACTTGTATATCTATGATGGAGACATTGCTGTGACCACAATGTAACGTTGCTCTGCCCAGGCTAGCTAGCTTGTGGGTGTGTATATCTTATCTATCTGTCTCACTGTAAGTATTGCAGCCAGAAACTCGCTGTGAGCTATTTGAGTATTTATTCAGCCTTTTGATAGATTTTGCAGCTTGCACTGAGTTGACTGATCTTGTAGCTAGTTTGCTACTGGTGTCTAAGCAACCCAGTTTAAAGCTAGCTCAGGTAGATGGGTACTGCAGAGTAGTCAGAGAAGATACATTTGCACCCACTCAATTAAACATTTCATTTAACAAAGCTCTCAACTTATCAATGTGTTAAGTCCAGACCTTGCTTATAGTTGTGTACTTAACAAATAGGAGTGATATCCCAGGCTTAGGTGGCTTGAAGATTTCAGCCTTTATTAAAGATTCAGTAGTCCCTCTTGTAGAGCAAATGTCAAGTCACATTGTGGATTTCTTTGCAACAGCTATGAAACCACAACTTCTTCAGTCCTTGATACAGGCAAAACTAATATAAGCCCCTCATTGGGGATGTGTTTATTATTTGAAATACAAATATTGGTTGTTTTTCTATACATTTTGTCAATAGTTTTTATGAAGTTTTTTCTTGTTCCTCCTCTATTTGTATTATCACCCATTCTTTTCCATTTACTCCCCCTCCCTACAATACAGAGGCTATATCGTTCATCAAACATAGATGTTTTTCAAGGTTAAAAAAAAAAGGGTTTAAAGTAACTGTCTTTAAAGCATTCTACACTATGTTGCAAGGGAGACACCATTATCCTTGGAAAATGTAGAAGCTTAAAAATAAGCATTAATTTGGCAGGAGTTATAACCTAATTTATTTTATCCTGTACTAAATTTCATTGTGCAGCTGGCTGATCAGCTGTGGCCTGATGATGCCTGTGAGGCACAGTGCTGTGCGATGGACCATATTTCCATCTTTCCCTTGACTCTCCTCATTCTCTTTTAGAATGCTTCACTCCCAAGGGACAGGGAAAGGGCTGTTCTTTTGTTTTGGAGTAAATGTGCCTTTCCTTGGACTCCCACGCAAGAACTAGACATTGGAGGATCTAACACAGTGATGTCAAGAAACCTGTAAACCTCCTAATTAGACATGTCTTGAGTGTGAAACAATCAAACTTGGGGTTCTGCCCACCTCCGGGGAGCAGGCAGATAGAGAAGCTGCTGTTTTGCCACTTCATTAACACCTAGTGCACTGAATAGGAAAACTCTGATGTCACCCAGTTGCTATAGCAACACCATCCTTGCTTATCTCTGTTTCTCTGCCAACAGTCCCTTACTTTCTGCTATATTCACGCTCTCTTTGTTACTATAAAATTCCTTCATTGTGGTTTATATATTCACAGCTTGCATCAGGTCATTCCTTAGATTCAGACTTGGTGTCTTCCTTATGCAGAGGATTACTGGACTTCTGTCATTTCTCATTAATTTTGGTAGGCTTTGAAACTGGAAAAGAAAACCAAACCATTTAGGAGGCTGTAGAGAGGTGTGGTAATAGAGTTGTTAGAAATTAAATTTCATTTTATAGGGTGTAGGATTCATTTAAGTTGGTAGGGTCTGGGTTTCATTTGGGAATTATCCTGGTTTCAAGTTGGAGACCTGGGAGTCCCTGGGAGAGTTTAATGCCTGGGATCCAAATGGCTGCTCTCCTTCAGAAGTGGATAGAACTTATAGTCCGAAATCACGAGGTACTGAAGGAAAGCAGCTAGAAGTGATACTTATGGACTGGGATTCTGTGAAGAGTTCCAATGTCTGTAGAATCAATTACAAGATAATATTTATACAGAAGTTTAGATTTGTAGCATATTTTAAGTTAGAAGGGACCTCCAGAGGTCCCCATGTGTTCTAATCCCTTGCTCAAAGCCGATCTAGTCAGATCAGGTTGCTCAGAAAAATTGTTCAGCTCAGTTTTGAACACCTTCAAGAAGGGAGATTCCACAACCTCTCTGTGCAACTGTTCCAGTATTTGACCACTGCTACTAAAAAAAAAATTGAAGAAAAAAGAATAATTTCCACTGTACCAACTTGTGTCTGTTGCATTGCACCTCTTGTCCTATTGTTTGTTGTGCACCTCCAAGAAGAGTTCATCTCTGTCTTCTTTGCATCCTCCTACCAGGTAGTTGTCTCCCTGATCATCATGATGGCCCCCCACTGAACTCACTCCAGTATGTCTTGTACTGCAGAGCCCCAGACTGGACATAGTACTCCAGATGCACTCTCACAAGTGCCAAAAAGAGGGGAAGGGGAAACCTTCCCTGGACCTGCTAGCTACATTCTTACCAACAGCCTGGGATGTAGTTGGTTTTCTTTGCTGCAAGGTTGTTTCTCACTCACGGTCAACTTAGCATCCACCAGGACCCTCAGCTTCTTTTCTGCAGAGCTGCTTGCCAGTCAGTCTCCAGCTGTATTGTTGCAGGGAGTTACTACATTCTAGATGAAAGATTGCATTTGCTTTTGTTGAACCTTGAGGTTCCTGTTACCGCATTTCTCCAGCCTTCCCAGGTTCCTCTTGGTAGCAGCCCTGCCCTCCAGTGTATTGAGCACTCCCCCTAATTTGTGGTCCTCCACACACTTGCTGAGAATGCCCTCTGTACAGTCAGCCAGGTTGTTAATGAAGATATTAAACAGATCCCTGAGGGAAGCCATTTGTTACTGGCTGCCAGCTGGACTTTGCACCTGACACTTTGAGCCTGGCAGTCCAGACAATTTTCAGCGTACCTTGTTGTCCACTTACCTAGCTGGTATGTCACCAGTTTGGTGATAAGGAGGCTGTGTCAAAGACCTTGATAAAGTTTAGATACACAACATCTGCTGCCCGTGCCTTGTTCACGGCACCTGCCACATCATTGTACTAAGCAATGAATTTGAACAGGCATGATTAACATGCCTGAAGGCCTTGGCTACTAGGGACGAACAATATAATTCTGAGAACCAAAAGAAGGCAAAACTAGGATCGCTTTACTTATTTCTCTCCCCTTCTCTATTTACTTTTTGGTTACAGTGGAGGATCTGGTTCAAGCACTTGGGGGAACCAGAGGGGGAAAGGAGAGGGGGGGAAAAAAAAAAAAAAAAAAAAAGGAAAATGAGCCATTGTTTTGTGTATAACTAGAGTTAATACCGACCTAGAATTTTCAGAACAAGTTAAAGATTTTTCTTTCTATGGCTAATAGGTTGATAACAGTATGCCATAACTGAATATTCATATTCATTATGAAATATTGATAATAATTAACCGATTTGGTAGCTGAAGAGAAGGTAAAGAATCTTGATATTGTTGGCAGCAGCTGCTTTACTCATCCCTTCCCAAAGATACATTTGATCACAGTTATAGAAAAATGACCCTTGCTAACATCCGTGTGGGTCTTTTGTGTAAGAATTCCTGTTCATTTCAGTGACAATTTATCACTGTATTCTACAAGTAGAATTACAATCTGTATCGCATTGTGTATCTGCAGAGACAGACATGTTTATGTTTATGTAATATAGCGCAATATTAATCATTGGAGAAGTAAAAGGACTATTTCTAAAGCTCTTATTTACAGCTTTTATGTTAGCTCTCTTCAGATTTATGGATTGATGGATACTGCATATTTATATATTGTGTCAGCACTAGAGCAGTTTATCATTTAACACTTATCTCACTGAAAAGTAATGTGCTCTCTCCATATTAGGTAACTTTTGAAACCCTTGTATATAATAAAATGCATACACTATAAATTTATAAAGACAGATTTGAATGAGCTTCAAAATTGATTACTTCCTTTTAGGCAAAGTAACTACTTTGTCTTTTCTATTATTATTGCTGTCTGATGCTTCAGTATTCTGTCATTGTCTGTACAATCATTGTGGCCTGTGTGATGGTCTAAAGGAGGAGATACGGAAGGAATCAATGAAAGGCAGTTTATTTTTTTGACAGAATAGATGCCTTGCTATCAGTGTATTTCTAAGTGTATTGTGTCAGGGAATTTAACTACGCTAGAACTCTTCCTTAAATTTAAATAGCTAAGTAGCAGTTAAGATTCCATATAAATACAGGAAACAGAAAGTATCTTTACATTATGTTCTTGACGCTCTTTGTCTATAAAAGTAATAATGAGTATCTGAGCTCATTCAGCTATTAATTGGAGCAATTGATATAATCTTTCCTTTAAGTTCCTCTTTGTGTCATGAGAAGAAGAAATGGACTGTATTTTTCCAACTTTCATTACGGAATTAGAGATTTCAAGAAACTAGTTAAGTGCGGGATGGATATTTCTTGCTGATAAGATAGTTTGTTGTTTCATTTTTTTTAGATATTCCCATGTTCGTGCCTGTTTCTCTCTTACTGGTTTGTCATGACTGATACTGGATGAGATGTTAACGATACATTTGTATCCAATTGCAAGAGCTATTTTGTGTAATATTTCAATGAGTAGTCTAGAGCCTGTCTGAAGGCAACTTCTTGTATTTTGCTTTACATGTTGTTCTGTTCAGGAAAGGTGCTTAGCGCTGCGCTAAAGGACTGCTAGTGAGAAAACATTGGAACTCTCGTCCTAGTATTTCCTACACCCCTTTCCCAGTGATTTTCCCCCTCTACACACACACCCCACCCCCCCGAGGGTTTAACAGAGGAGGCACGGTGGCTGAAGCTTGTCAAGTTGAGTATTCAAAGTTGAGTGCATACCAAAGGAAATAGGCTGTCACCTATATGACAAGGAGCCTGGAGAGGAACAGAGGAGATATTACACAGTCTGAAACATTAACTGAAGATTTGATTTTTAAAAAAAAAAAAAAAAGTAAGACTAGGCCAGGGAGAATGGGCTCTGGCATCCAGAGTTTGTCTTTTTAAAACATAATAATAAAAAACCCCCTGACTCTTGCTTATTGCATTTTTATGACCCTTGCATGTTAGTCATTGTTCTCGAGATGGGAACAGAAATAATAGTTGAGAAGCAATCAGAATTTATAGTTCTAAATAGCAGTCTTGACAGTTTCTCAATAAAAAGTAATTCGACAAATTGCCAACACTTTTCCTGATCAGAGTACTATTTATAATGCAATAGATAAGTGACATCAGGCTTGGCAGGCTAGTAATCAGCATCCAACACATAATGATCTTTGTAATTTGGTATGTATCTGCTCTGTCACATTGGCAATCGGTAGTCATCCCATGTCTGTTTGGTTCCTTGCCCTGCAGCAAGACTTTTGAATGTAAAGAACATCTTATAGGAAAACTAAAACTGGTTTTGTTTTTTTGTTGGTCCTGTTCCCCTGTCTGTCTGTGTGTCGTCGTCGTCCCCCCCCGCCCCGCCCTGCAGTCAGTTAAAAGACAGTGTGACCTTTTCATGCTGGAGGACTGTTTTACAGAGACCACTGAATCAGGACTGAATCTGCTGATTTTAGTAGATTAATTAATTATAACAACAGAAATCATATTCTTTCAGTTAGTACAGTTGGGGTTGCATTTCTGTAGCTATAAGTAAATAATAAAGCATTACTTAATTGTTGTAGTGTTATGCTGCTTTTAATTTCCATGTGCCTCCCAGTTTATCGGGACAGCAAATACAAGGAGTTCAGGATGTGTCTAGATTTGTAATACTAAAGCAAATTTATCATCATACGTGTATATCTTATAAGTTATTTTGTTCTTCAGTATTCCTGCTGTGTTTTGCATGGCATCTGATCACCTCTTCATGTACCATATTTCTCTGTCTGTATTCAAATATTATCACTTGAGGTGGTGGTTGCTCTTTATGTAGAAAATCTTGGGTGGACATTTTGGAAAGTACTTCTACCGTCTAGCTGTTTGCTTTTCAGTTAGCCCAGTAGTTTTCACAGACTTGCTTTATAGCCAGTGTAGAAGACAGAGAGGATCTGAATGGTGATTAAGAACTTGGTTCAGGCTTCCTCTCTAGATGATCCTGTTTCCATGAATACTGCAGGAGCCTGGGGAGACTGGCTAGCCAAATGAAGTGCCTAAATAGTGTAATGGGAGTATTTTCCTCTTATTTTCCTCTTATTTTCCTCTTATTTTCCTCAGGCCATATAAGGCCTGAAAGCATCTTAAAACCTCACTTTGGCTGTACAGATGGTCTGAGCTGCAAATCAGCTCTCTCTGGTTAAAGGAAACAGAGGTGTGAAATATGATGGCTGTCTGGGGATATAGCCAGTGGTGAATGATTTATGTGACTTTTTCTTATTTTTCCTGACATAATTTTGACTGTTCTTCTGAATGCATGTTCTGGTTGTCTAGACTTGAGGACTGTGTTCCTCAACGCTGAGGAGTTGCATTCCACAATTTCTTACTCATGTCTTTCATGTATTTTTCCAGCTGTTGGCTTGAGACAGATGAATTTTTAGTTACTCTTTGTATAATTACATCCAAATTACAATGTCTGAAACTGCTGTACTAAGTCATCGAGATGGCACTTTATAGCTACTGTGTATTTTAGACTGCATCATGCTATTCCTGTTACTTCGGCCTGTAGTTAA
The DNA here is from genome assembly GCF_034638445.1 of Ciconia boyciana. Lineage (NCBI taxonomy): Eukaryota > Metazoa > Chordata > Aves > Ciconiiformes > Ciconiidae > Ciconia > Ciconia boyciana. Next base: position 31,352,863 of record NC_132942.1, on the reverse strand, counting down.
AAAAGCAAAATGACAACATAACTGTTGAGAGCCAAGTGAGTTGTTTAATGCCACTTCTGTTTTGCAACACTGGAAGTCAAGACAGTTAAGTTCTGGCACCTTCTTTATAGAGTTTGTGTATCTGCCTTTTAAAATGCTTGGGTGAGACTGGGTATAGAAAGCATTTTTTCTATGCTTCAAATCTAGTGAAAGAGAAAACTTAAAAAGCAGAAAAAGGAAAGTTACCATTGATAAATTGCTAGAAATGGCCAAGAAATGGATCAAATAAATAAGATTTGCTGGTGAAAATATGTGTTTGTTTAGATAGTGAGAATAGCTAGAATGTAAAGCAAGATGTAAATACATTCAAAAGTAGCTAGAATGTAAAGCAAGTTTGTAAATGCATTTCAAAGTAACAGGACTAGATCATGAATACTTTCAAGTGGGTGGAAGGTACTGGTTAAAGTTTGTAAATGTAAGCATGTAATTTTTTTGTCATCAATACGATAATTCTAAAAAAATAATTCCTATCTATATGACACCTTAAAATTACAAAATCTTGATTCTTATTTACATTACACTTCTACACTATTCAATTAGAATGAATACAAATTCTATGGAGTGGTCTATTTAGAGGAGGGAAGAAAGGAAGGATAGGAAGTAGAAAATCCTATTGCTGATTCAGCATATGGCACTCAGATGTGACAAATTCACTGTGATTTTCACTTTCTAGGTCAGACTGAATCACTTGGCTGCATTTTGTTTGCACATCTTGTTGGTGACCTGGTGCTTCCATTTAGCACATACTCTAGAATGCTCGTTTAAAAAATATAGCAGTTTTCCATCTGCTGTTCTCACAACAGACTTTATAGTCCTGTCATCTACTTACATCTTCCGAAGAAAAGTAGTTGCCTGCAAACTTTTCTACTGTCAGTGCTGTCAGAAGTGTCTGCTTGAGTTTCTTCTTCTGTCCCATAAGAAATGAGCAAGGTAGGCATTGTGAAATCATCTCCCCTTTTGTGGCTATTGCCATTTTAAGGCCTATTCACCTATCAAGGAAATGTAATGTTAAGTGCTTTTTGTTACGAAATAGATCCTGATAGTAGTCCCTATTGTGGAAAAATAATCTACATATTTAAATATTGAATGCTTTTATAAAGAAACAGGTGACCATAGTTTGTCAGTATACACAACACATGAATGTCTTAGCATGCTAATTTTAGCATCTTGCTCCTTTGAGTCTATTTATGTAATGTTGATGCACAACACCCCTTTCATATTATTCCAATATTTTTATCAGTTTCTACATAATCTTTTAATGACATTGATTTATAAAAATGTCAATCGTATGTGTAGCACAAAAATGTTAAACTGACTCAATTTCAACTTCTTTGCTAGACTCTTCACCTTTCTGAAGAGTTATTATAACCTACTTGTTTAGAAAATAAAGTTTTATTTTAAGTATCTTGACAAACTTGGTAGTAATCTCTGGTGGTTCAGTGTAACAGCAGCCATATGGAACTGTAATTTCAAAGTCCCACAGATCTCACTTAGTTTTATGCTATGTTGGATTACATGTCAAAATTGTCTTCATGCCATCTGTAAGAGTTCTTGCATTCTGAATTGTTTTATTGTAGTTTTACTGTAGTGCTTGCTATATAGAGATTCATTCTTTACATCAGTTACCAACATTTGATTTCTTAAAGGTCCTATACAGCTTAATTTTTCCCATATTGTGTCTTGTAGGTCAGGGTCTAGGAATTTCCTGAAAAAATCAAAGTGACTCTAAAGATGAATTAACATGCATGCAAGTGAATGTGGTAAAAAGCAGGAATTTATTTGGTTTAGCTTCAGCACTTGAGAGTGCTGTTTTGCTTGCTTACCATTCTGTCTTGCTGTAGTACACCAAGATCCCTTCCCTTTCAAGTGTAATTGGTTGGCCTTTCCCACTGAAAATGTATCCTGAGGACACTTACACATACTGTCATGATGGCCATGTTGAAAGGGAGGAAGTGTGAGGGGAAAAAAGAAAAAAAGGTGAATAGTCCTTAAAAGAAATAAAAAGTTAACTGCCTTCGATGTTATTTTTGGGTACCAAAAGAGAAAGCTTTTCAGAGTCAAGTAGGTTGCAGCTATTGCTTTTGTAGCCCTCAGTTTTGCCTTATTAGCACAGTCTTTTTTTCTTTTAAACAAGTGTCCCTGGTCATCCACTGGAGTGCCTCACTGACTTTGCAACCTGCGCCTGTTTGTATGTGCAAACTGATTATTGCAGTCAGAGATTGGGTAAGAGTTTTCAGACTGAGTCTTGCTTGTGGAACTGCTGCAGGCTATGCAATCATTTTAGAATACTTTGGAAGGGAAAATTGGGAAAATCAAAACAAATTCTCAGGTGGCTGTTTAGCAGATGTTTTAATTCTTGATTCGTGGTCAAGCTTTTTTGTCCTTCAAATGAATGTCTTCTGTTTTCTTTCCATTTCACTGTCCTCTCATCAAAGCTCCATTGAAAAAATTAAGCACATCAGCATGCTAAGTGAGCAGTAATTTGCAGCACTAACATGACAATTCGAGACTTTCATAGTCCTTTAGCTAATGTTATATTCCTTTTTTTTCCTATGCCTGTTTTTTCCATTTGGACTATTAAGCAAATTCATAAAGGGGCTACATCTTACTTCATGCTTTTAACACCATTTGATACTGTGGATCTCACGTCAATTACTGCTCTTAGATGCAGTCATAACACGAAAAATAAAATTCAGAATTTGGCCTGTATTTTAATTTTTTTTTTTTTGGTGAATGTTCTTTTCAAGGAAGCAGTTAAGAACTTTCTCCTGTTTAATCCTGTCTTTGTTTTGGTAAAAGTGAGAAACCAAACTTTTCATGGCCAGTTTCACTCTGAAATGAATGTATCCAAGTAAGTGGATATGGATACTGGTTTTGTTCTTTAGGTAGACAAAATACAAGATCCTGCTGCACAAAAGGAATGTCAGAATATATGGGATATTTTAAACACTCTTGGGATACTGAGAATGGATCCAGCTTTATTAGACTGATAGCATTTGAAGAGTGTACTGAAATCACTTGACTGTCATTTGATAGTTGCACTTGACTGCAATTAGATAGTTGACATGCTCTTGCCATAGCTTATTATGTTCATCATCATCATCAGTGCTTCTCAGTATCTGTTCTCTGTTATTTCCCATTTTATTTTAGCTGAACTTAGAACAATCCTGAGGGCTATCCTTTCTGTACTGTTGTTTCAGCTACAGCGGTAATAGATGTTTCATCTGCAATTGCAGGCTTTAAGCACTGTCACCAAATAACAGTATTTATTAAGAGCAAACTTGGTCTTAAAAATTGACACTTTGTTAGAAGCATGAACTTAAAAACACTTTACAAATACTTAATGTATTTAGTCTTGAATTTACAGATATAACACATAAATTTCTGTCTTGCTGAAATAGCTTATCTCCTTTGTTTTGAGAACTTGTTAATGGGATACTATTTTGTTTCCTTAACATTAACAACAAAGAGGATAAAATGTTGTCTCATTCTGCCCAATAGGGTTTTTATATTTTAGTGAGATAAGATAAATTTTTAATCTGATTCTTTGCTCTGCGTGGTCACTGTATCACCCAGGACTACTTTTTGCAGATAAATGAAAAGGTATATTTGAGGAACTCAACAGGGAGTTTTTGAGAAATCTTGACCTATATGTGTCTATAGAACCAAATGGGATATGTCTGAGTGTGCTGAGAGAACTGGCAGATGTCATTGTGAGGCTGTTCTGTTAGATTTGCCAAGCTGTGGATGTTGGGAAGGTTGGAGTTTGGGGGAGGTGGGAACACGTTGCCCAGAGAGGTTGTGGAATCTCTGTCTTGGGAGTGTTTCGGAGCCAGCTACACACAGACCTAAGCAACCTGGTCAGAATTCAATGCTTATCCTGTTTCAAGGAGGATGTTGGACTTAGATCCCATACTAAGGTCCCCTCTAACCTGTATGATTCTAAGGGAACAGATTTGTACAGATTTGAAATGTCTATGGGAAGATGGTGGATTTTTTTCCTCACTCCTGAGGTAATCGTGTTTTATTTTGTAACTTCTCTCTACCAATAATGAAAAAATTGAAGCAAAACACTTACAGGATTATTAAAATATGTTATTGCCTCAAATTTTCGTTTATTTGTCTTTTGGAGAAATTTTTAGGTGTGAGGTTTTTTGCCCCTCCCCCCTTGCTGGTTCATTTAGGCAAAGAAAGATCTTGTGCTGTCTCAGATTTCTGTGATTTATAGAAGCCATATGTATACAGGGATATCTAAATGCAGATTAGGTACAAAACAAGCTTTGAACGAACAAGAGAAGAGAATGAATATATAACTGGATTTGATAAAGTACTCTCTTCACTTTATAAGACAGGGCTGAGAGATAATCCATCAGCAATCTTCTGTTAAGAGAATTATGAAGACTGCAGTCTTGGTGGTTTTAATGTTACACCATGCTGTAAGACACACTACTACATTTGCTGACTTTCAGAACAAAAAGCTAAAGATACTTCGAGTTGCAGAAGCCAGACACTAGCTAGAGATATAACAGGTTCCTACCATATGTGTGTAAAAAGTGGAATAAATGCATACACTCTACAGTTCTTGCTGACTGATAATCAATAGAACTTTGCCTAGGGCAATGTATGAGCTATCAAGATTTCATCTGTAAGTTATTGGAGGAAGGGGAAAAAGTCTTGGGGGTCAGAGGAGAGTAAAGAGAACCTGTGTTTCAGAAAGTGTGAATTTTAGGATCTTGACTGAGTAACATGCCTTCTGCTAATTTTGAGAACCTTGTTAATGTTTCCCTTTCACTAGCCTTGGATCGGATAGCTATTTCTCCAAACTATTGATTAAAAATACCTTAACTTCATATGCCTGCATTACCCTGGTGGCTAAATGCATTACAGATTCATAGCTGTCATCACTGTTCACTCTTATTTTCTCCTGCGATACGGACAGTTCCCATGGCTGTGTTATAATGTGTGACCTCAGGGGTTCCCTACCTTTCTGCATTTCATAAGGTTTCATTCCATTTTTGTGTGTATTTTCTTTGCTCTAAAAACTATATTCACAGTATCTTTAAATCTTGTTTTGCTTCCTTTTAGAGGACTATTACTGGTGTCGCTGTCTAAAATCTTACCTGAAGCTGTATTTTTATATCTGTTTACTAAGCTCTTGTAATACTTCCTATTTTTCCCCTCTGAACAAACACTTTATGCTCATTGCAGAGCCAAGGAACTAACCTATACATTGATCAATTTGAAAAAGAACTGCCTGAGGCAGTGCAAAAAATATTTCATGAGGTTGAAAGCCAGCTACACAAAGGAGTTTGATGTTACAGTTTACTGTGTAATATTTCTGCACCATGACACAGTGCAAAAGGCATTAAAGGACAAAAGATAAATATTTCAAAGTGAATCTGCAATATATTTCAGATCACATTAGGAAATGGAGGAAATTCTGTTATGTGTATGCATACTGGAGCAGAGAAAAATACCCATTGCTTTTTTTAATTAAATGCTTGGTTTAAGTTTTACATTCATCTTGTCAGCTGCATAAATGTTGAATCTTTTAGTACTCTTGTGTGGAAAACCCAATGAAATTACTGAAAGTTCATTTTATTGAAAGGGTGAATTTTAAGTAATATGAAAAGCTGCTGAGGAAAGGGAATATTCATTAAGCTGTTACAGTGTTGCCATTTATAGTAGAACACTGAGGTAATACAGTGTGAATGTGTATTTATGCCTTGTGTATCCCTGGATATGTATCATCTTGCTCCCTGGGGAGCTGCTAAATATCTTCAGGATACTTTCCCCAAGGCTTGCTTTTTTTTTTTCCCCTTTTTTTTTCTGTCCTGTCATGCTGCCTTAGCCACTTGTCCATGGATCTGTGGAGATGGCTAAATAGTTGGAAGAGCAAAGAAAATCATGGAGATCTGTACCATATATGCCTGTACTTCTCCTGATTATTTTGCCAGAATTTCCTTTTTCTTCACTTTTTGCTGCCAGAATCCTGATGAGTGCTTCTAAAAATATAGAGAACAAGGAATTTTCTGCAGCAAATTTTGAAGAATTAAACCTGGATGGTTTTAATGTAGAAAGGTAAATATTAATGCACTGACAGTGAGTAATTGCTTTCACCATATGTACATTGAAGAAGTGCAGGTTGGTCTCCTTTCACACTGCTCCAAAACCATACCCCCTTTTATAAACTAGATATGAAAGTTTTCTAATGGTTTAAAGTGAAGAGATACGCTTCAATCAAATGCTTTCCCCAGTACTGTGCAGTGAAGGTCATTAAAACAACGCATTGTTCATGAAGGGAGGGCTTCCAGCACTGCCTTTGAGTTACCAAGCACTGCTCTGTGTCGGTTCCTTGAGGCATTCCTTTAAGAGTGCCTAGTTCACTGGCTAAGACAGAAAAGAAATGGCTGGTTGAGTCACAGCTGTTGGTATCCTTTAGCCAGACACCCTTATCAAGAACTATTTCTGACAGTCCACAGGTTATTACAGCAGCTGTACCAGATGAATTCTAGGAGAATGCCCTCTGTAAAGCTAGTTTTGCATCTGATACTGCTACTGGCTATCTGATTGCAAGTGGTTTTATAACAGATTTCATAAGAAAGAAAGGACTTGCATGTTAATGATGTAACTGTTCTGGCAACTTTGGCAACAGCTGTCATGATACAGAGTTTCTATGAATTCTATGAATTATTAAAGAAGTATAACTTTCTCCTCAGTGTTTTCTTTTCCTTTTGGAAGGCCTAAACTCTGTAGCTTTCTGTGTGAGTAAGGACTCTCTCAGCTCTCAGAAAACCCTCACAGGGAACAACTCTGGATCAAAAAAGCAGCAGTCAAAACTTTCCTTATTCTCACTAGACATTTGCAATCCAGTTGTGTAGTGCTCTCTGCAGTTTTATTAATAGAATGAGAGAAATTGACATCAAGGGCTTTGAATGTTTGCCTTTGGAGCATCAGCGTGGATCACAGGTCATTGGAATGAGTATAAAACCAGTCCTGGTCTACATAATAGAACCTTAAGGATCTTGCTTTTTTGCTATTTGCTGTTTCAAGTCAAGTTACTAATTTTAATTAGCTTATAAGTAAGATGTCGTTTGGATGCCATGTCTCCTATACCATAGGAAGTAATTTTCAGTTTCTGCCACAAAGTCAAGCTTTATGAAAAGCTTGATATGAATTCAAAGCTTGAATTCAGTTCTGAATTTAATCTGTGCATGAGACTTTTGTATTACCATTATTGATAAAAATGTCTGAAATGCAGAAATGGTAGAGTGAAAACAGATATTATTGGCTTGTCTGAATCTTACATTATAGAATATGTTTATTAAATATTATATATAATTACATACATAATCTTACATTATATGTCTGTATTTTCATATTCCATTTAGAGATGTGACTGTCCCAATGAACATGAAACATAAAAAAACCCCAACCAAAACCCCCAAGCATTCAGATAAGCAATGCAGCAAAAAATGAAGTCCCATTTTTTCTTACAGATTGGTTAGTGTGTTTCTAGGTAACAAAATGTTTGTTGATGTTTCTAGAACACCAGAAATTGTAGACCAGCATTCATATCCCATGATACACAAAAAGTGTCTAATATTCAGAAAAGACACAGGTGTAATTGGATATGATTTTAAATGAAGGGATTTCCCCACACTTATCTGAATTACCTTATAAGCTAATCAAAAAATCCTATATACCACTCTAGAGAGAGGTGTCCTGTGATGTTTTAGGCAGTGATTCTGCTCATGGTCCAGAAGAGAAGACTTGAAAACCTAAAAAGCATACTGTTTGATTCATTGCATTATCATTATTAAATATTATTATTATTTCTAGCTCAGCAGCTCTAGTGATCTTGGAGGTGGTGAGTGAATGTGATATCATAGTTTCATTAAGAGAATGTCAATAACAGGTAAATAGTCCTACTGTCTTGGGCATACTTGCTAATTCATTGCTCCAGATTTTAGAGGCTCCATGTCTGGGGGCAGACCTTCTGTCTATGTCTTCCCACAGAAGGTGGATCATGCATCTTCCCAACTACTCCAATTCCTGGACAAAGCTGGTGGAGCCCTGTCAGAAATCTGTCATGGTTATATTAACAGTTGACAGAAGTTGAGTTACTTCAAGTGAACCTGCTGCTGTCTCAGTGAAACAAAGTTTCTCATCAAAGCTGCTTTGTTGAAACATTTCATATCGGGGGTTTCCATTTGAGTATCTTCTGATATTGTATATGTGATAGTTTTAGAGTGCAAGAACCCTTCAGATACATGATTCTATTACATGAAGGTGTCAGTTCTGTACAACATAGCATTATAATGAAAGCAAGGAAGAATGGTATGAAACGCAGGTAGAAAAATAGTATACGTGCCGTTACAGATGTGGCCCAAAACACTTTCAAATTTAAATGTTTGCCGTGTTACTCAGCTACTGTTTTGTGGGTCTCTGTGGGTATTGCTTCCCTAGGGATTTGTTGAGGCACTTGAAGTAACTCAAGATAATTCTTGGCACTGCTGGGGTTCCTTTAAGTTAGTACCACCTCATGCAGGATGCTTCTGCTAGTCAAAAACAAACATATATTGGGTGACTGACTTCATGAAAACTCCTAAAACTGGCTAAGTGCCACATCTCCTCCTGAATTTCAGTGAAGGCTCCAATGCAAGAAACAAAAGGGGCGTAGGCTGCCATTTGCCTACAGCAAGAAAGCCCCCTCCTGCCAAGCCATTGTGCTTTGTTATATTAAAAAATGTTCTTCCTGCTGTGTCTTTTTATGGCAAATGTTCCCTGTGGTGGGCACACAGGCTCTAACTACCTTCTCACAATTGCATCAGAGCAAATGAGCTGTGACACTGCTTGCCTATTTTTTAAATAAGCTCAATGTTGTCCATCTAATGAAATGCTAAAGCATACTCCGCCTGTGGGAAATGCAGGCTTTGCATGGAAGAATAGTTAGGGAGAAGGTTTGTGTGTTTTATATTTAAAAAAACAAAACCAAACCCAAAAACCAAGTATGTGTTCTGAATGTTGTAATAAACAGCCACTGTTTAACTTAAGTAAATCCTGAACTGCTGATTTTTAGTTAGAATGGGTGGCATTGATAATCTTGAAGAATTACATATTGACTGTGATAAATGTGTTAACCAGATTTAGGGGACACTTCTGGAATTGTAAGCATAGAAGTTCTTGTTGTACATGGAAGTAACTTCTTACCTTTGTAATGGGAGTGTATGGCTGTGCTGAGGATAGTAGATTAATGAATATATGAAGATTGGAAGATCATCACTGTTTTTTATGTAAATCTAGTTTGCTTGATTGACATGGTATCCCATTTAAATGAATAATGAAATTTAATTAAGAGAAGCTCTGGCTTCTTTTTAATTTAATGTTGGGTCCAGCAATCCTGATATTTTTGACTTCTATACTGATGTCTGTGTTTTGGCTGCTTGAGATGATTTCCTTATTACTCTGCTGGTTTGGCAACTGTTTTTTTCTGGTTTTACTTTTTTTTTTTCATTAATCTTTTTACTTTATTTGAAAGTCCACTGATAATCTGTCATAGAGTATGAGCTCATTTCTCTCCCTGAGTACAGAACCACACTAACTGATTAAAGGACTACTTTTTGGCTGTAACTGATGCAGCTGACTGACATGCATGGGTCAGTTTGTAATAGCATCATAGGGTTTTCAGAGCACTTCACAGAAGGTAATGCAATCATCATAGTTATGCGGCAGTTATATTTGTGCTGGTTACATATCTTGTTTTAGGATACTGCCTCAATTGGTGGTCATTTATATCTGTAGAGAAAAAAAGATGCAAAACTGATGTTGGATCAGTAACTGCCCTTAAATTTTGTTATGTTAGAAAAAAGCATGTTGCAGTAAACAAAATAAAGTTTAGGGTTTTTTTAAAAAAAGATCTAATAGGTGCCCTTTTTGGAGCTTTACAGATAGAAATTACAAGAGCAGTAACAAATTCTCACATGCACAAGTATTTAAGCTTCATATAGTTTTTTATGTGAATAAGTCAAAGCATATATAAAATACATGAGGTGCCTGCAAGTCTCCCAAAAAATCAGGTCAGAGCTGGGAATGGAAAGTATTTCTCCCATATCCCCATTGTGAGGAAAGTTTTGTGGAATAGCATAGTTTTGCAGAATTACAAAAAAGAAGGAATGAGTGATATGGGAAAGCAAATGTAGAGAACCCAACCTTTTTGTGGGCCAGCATAGGCTAAATTACTTTGTGACAAGGAATTATTATTAAGAGACTAATATCACCATAAAGAAATTCAATACTACAGGCCCATTAAGTAACCAGCATTAGAGCTTTGGGATAAATTGTTTAAAGTGTTTGTAATCATCTAAAATAAAGTGGCTATGAGTGGGTTGAAGTTGAATCCAGACAAGGGGCTTTGTGCCAGAGAATGTGTCCTGGAAGTTGGCCATGGCAAGAATGTCGCAAGCAGAGATAGAAACAATCCCTTAGAACAATTAAGTCAACAGTAGCAGCCTGCTCTCATTGATCACTTGATGTTTAGAGAAATTTTTCCAGACAGCTTCAGATTTTCAGATGGGTAAATTCACATCATTATATTGAGAGTAATTAAAGCTGTGGTGTGACAGCTATACAGTCTAAGATGGGGAGTCTTCTATATGTTCTGCATATAACAGATGATTTTTAAAATTGTTGCACAGTTGACTTGCATTCCTGCCTGCCCCACTTGTATGCATTATTTGGGCAACTGTATGAAGTAGTTCACTGGGAGTCTTTGGCCTGTGAAAATTAGACATGCATTTTAAAAATCAGACACTTGATGCACGGTGTGCTTCTCTAAATATGCCACTGCTCTCTTACTGGTACTACAGCTAGATAGAAAGCTTCATTGATAAAGCTTTGTGTCATGGGGTGTGAAGCAGATGTCAGGGTGAACAGTGAAAATGCAACAGGTCAGGCCTGAGATGATAATCATACTTCTCAGCTCATTTCCACCTTTAATCCAAGAGGCACAGAGCATTTTAAACTTTAATTAATTTTTGTAATATCTGTGTGAGCTGTGAGTGCAGTACTATTTCTGCATTTTGTAGGGAAGAAACCAAAGGAAAAAAAGGTGAACAAAGTAACCCAGCAAGCTGCTGACCAAGCCAGAAATAAGTCCTTTACTCCTACTGTTCTTTAAGAACTAGCCCCGTAGCTTTCAGCATGTGTCTGGAGACCACAGAAGAAAGTGGTATTAGTGCCCTGTTTCAAAAAAGACTGTGACTGGTAAACAAGAAAACTAAGTGTATTCTTCTTAGGCTTTAGTTCACTTGATAGGACCCTTTTTTTCTGTCAGAATATATTTTGGGGTCTGGAAACTGAAAAATGTTGAAGAATAGTGAAGTAAGCTATCTTCACATATATTCTGGCAAAGCTAGCCTGGATGGAAGAGAGTAGAGATTTCTGAAGACGAAGGGTGAAACTAGCAGGAGAAGCCAGGATGAGGCACATAGCAAATCTGAGAGGGTATGTGAATAATGAGAGCTGCCATAAGGAGAGCAGTGGAGCATTGGAAGAGTTGTTTTCTCTAGCAAGAAGTGTGAATTTATAATCAGAACATCTGTGGAGATTCTAATCCCCAACTGTAGCCTTTACTTATTAACAACTGGAAGTGCTTTTCTCCTGAGTCCTCCCTACCAAACCTCCAGCCATTGGTAATTCTTGGATTCGGGAAACTTAGACTTCACAATAGTGACAAGTAAATAAATGAAAAGAATTAAATTGGAAAAAATGGCTGGTTTGGCAAGCTCAGATATGCTTTTGTTTTTTGTTCTAAAACAATTCTTTTGGTTGTAAGAAGGAAAGGGAAGAAGAGGCAAGTATGGACACTTTGGTTGGTTTGTTTACTTGAAGACCTAATTTAAAGTGTTCTCTGTGTGTTTTGAGATGAAAATGTGTCATTTGAACGGATCAAGTACATTGGTACAAGGACAAAGGAGAGTTTGAGACAGCTGGGCAGAATACCAGCAAGATTTTTTGTTAAATTAAAAAAAAAAAAAAAAGAGTTAATTATTGACCTGCTAGTCCATTTTGAAATTTACCTATCTGAAGGTGAAAAAGCAGCTATATTATTGGCAAAGTGAAAAACAACTGAATAGGAAAGTAGCTCTTTTCCCTTCTATAAACAGCTGCTCTGCTCCTCTGTAATAAAAAGCTAATGCCAGCTTGAGGTTTTTTTTCTAGCTGTGGGGTATTCGTAATGGATTTTTCCTGATAAACTGTAGATGTGATTTCTTATGCTAGAATAAAGGATGTGTATTCCTGTTCAGTTAATCTGTTACACTACCTTTCCTTCTCTCTTACTCATTTAAAGGTTATTGAATATAAACCTAATTTTTCAGTCCCATGATAATGAATCAAGCATGTCCTATTCCAGCCTAAAGCAGATTGTTAAGAAATAAGTGTGTGTGGGAGGGGGTGCTAATTGAAAGAGCAAACACTTTGTAGGTAACCTTATTTTGAACTGAATTATTTTATCTAATTTAGTCTGCTTCTGCAAAAGCTCTTTTCCCATGAAGATAGTCCCTAAAATATAAAACATTCAGTATTATCAGGTCTGCCTATTATTAAGAATCTAGGGGAATTTTGTCCTAGGTCAGAGTAGAATTAAGGCTAGACTTGGGAGAACATCAACCTGTTCTAGTTTAACTGCGGACCTAACCATGATGCATTATGTTAATCAAAATGTGTGTGTACATGGTATTTGAAAGCAGGTGCTGGTTGCTCTGTCTGTCTTTCAAGCTATCCAGGTGCAAATTGGAACTATGCAGCCATGCTTAAGATAATGCTGGTCCTTAGTTTTATAGGAAGCCTTGCTGAGCTGGGACTTAGGACTTGGCTAAACTGGAAACACCATTTCTAGCTGGCGCAGCACCTGGGTGAAAGTGCTGCATTCTGTTCTCTTACTCTGATCTACTCTCACTGTAGTATAGGCTTGAGTATCAATAGAATGGGGTCTTTCTCCTGTCTTCCAACTCATTAGTTTTCTTGTGAATTATAAACAGTTACCAGTTTTGTTCTCAGCACATACATGTTGGACCTATTGATGGTCATTTGAGTTTCATCCTTCTCCTGTTTGTGCCTTGTATCTGAAACAGTTGACTATTACAAAGACAAAACATGTTTTTAAGTGCCACATAAAATTTTCTTATTTGCTTTCAATTTTGTTCTGATTCATATGTGATTGACTTGACTTTCATGAAGCTCTTGTTCTCTAAACATGAACAGAAGCATATGCATTGGGTGTGGGTTTTTTGGTTTTTTGGTTTTTTTGGGTTTTTTAAATTCTAAGTTGTTCATTGCATTTAAAATGATAGTGACTGAAAAACTGGCAGAATATTGTCCTGTCATTCCCGTGTTTTATTCAAATAGGTGTTATTTCTGGTTGGTTCTTAAAATGACACAACTCATTGTGAAAAATCTTAGCTCCAAAAGTTACCTGCAATCTAAATTGAGGGATATTATTGTGTACTCTATAAGGTAAAATCAAATGCAGTTGGTGTTGCATAAATTTCCATTATTGGCTACATTAAAAATATTGCCGGTAGCTGATAAAGCATTTTCTAGTTTTCCATCTTCTTGTTGCTTGTGAAATGTACAGTTTCCTCTCAGACTAGTATGCTTTATTGCAAAGTAATTTATGCACACTCAGAGCTTTTATTTGATCTCAGCTACTCTTATGGGAAAATCACAGCTTTTGAGACTTCAGCATTTTGTATGTTAATCGGTTATTCAGTAGCGCTCTGTGCAGCCTGAGAACAGCCTCAAAAGCTACAAAAGGATTTCACTAGGTAGTAGGATTTCACTAGGTATTAAAATTTCACTTAGTATCTTACTATCTCACTTATCTTTCTTACTATCTCACTTATCTTACTTATCTTGGTATCTTACTTAGGATCTCCGGTATCACACTAAATATTAGTATTGCGCTTAAAAAAATGTTAGATATGTCCTGCCATGCAAAGTCATACTGAATAAAGTATTCTTGTTTGGTTTACTTAATCATAGAATGGAATCATAGGATGGTTTGGGTTGGAAGGGACCTTTAAAGATCATCTAGTTCCCACCCCGCTGTGGTGGGCAAGGACATATTCAGTCCCATCATGAAGGAAGGAAAAATACCAAAGCTTCTTTAAAAAGCCATTGTTTAAAATATATAAAAATGAAAGAAATGTACATGTGAAACAGTGTTTATTGTAAGAGGTTCTGAATTTGCAATTTTTTCTAATGCATCCTCTTTCACTTCCATAAAGGCGAATGAGTGTAGCTTTTAAAGGGAGAAATCTCAAGAGATGGTAAAGATCTTTAAAAGATAAAAGTTTAATTCACAGAATTCTTGTTTTAAACATGTCTAATAGTCAAACCCCAAAGTTTTATAGTAAAATCCCCCTCTTCAAAAAATGCATGAATATACTTTGCACTTTTAGAAACTGGAGTTGTTAAGGTCTAAAATGGATTAAGTTATCCTCAACTTACGGTGCTTAGAATGTAGAAAATGTTCTCCTGTCTACTGTAAAAGAATCGTATAGATTCTTTTTTTTTCTTAGATTTTGTCTGCCTATGTTAAGACACATGCACAATATTTTTTCTTTATCTGCTACAAGACGTGTGTATTATACGTTTGGGCCAAAACATAATTAATCTTGTGGGCGGCAGCAGTGTTAACACACTGGGCTACCACATAGAAGTTGTGGATATTGTGAGAAGGGGTAGATAAACTGAAACAAGACGAAGGACATAAGAGTACTAAACAAAGAGATGAGTGGAGGTGGAGGGTAAAGAGAGAATAAATGGTAGATGCTGAAAAACACCAGGAAATGCAAAGAAGGGAAAGAAAAATTGAAATAAAGAGCAGTATAGGCAAAAATACAAGTAACGAAACAAATTTTGAGTTGAGATCTTTACATAATCATTGAGTTGATGTTTGATGTCAAACACTTCAATAAAAGGATAAGAGACCTTATGCAATTTCTTTGCTGCTGTTAAATGGAAAGCTTTAGGAAAAAGAACTCTGTAATGGTACTTCTGAATTTTAGATCACTCTCGTTCTTTAAAGCAGAACATTATTTCTGTAACATGTGTTTTCCAATTCTGGCCTTGCTACCTTAATTCCTACAAGAAACTTAGAAATGTCAGTTTTGCATGATTGGAAGTTGGGAATGACTGTTTTTATTGATGCAATCAGTAAAGCTTGTGTCGTGTATTTTCCGGAAGTGTTTGCTTCAGTGACTGTTTCAATTGAGTGAATATATTTTTCTTAATTTAAAAAGGACAACTGATTTCATTTAACAGAAGAATAGCTACGCTAAGTATTTCAGACTTGCCTGGAAAAGAAAGCCTTAGTTCTTTCTTTCAGCTAATAATGTGGTAGCTGATATCTGAACTGATACTATTGTCCTAAATAAATTTGTTATTAAATTACTGCATCAGTTAAGAAAGCAATTTAGCTACAGGTTTGACAATAATGCTGTAATGTTGTGCATCCTTTGGATAGAATTGATTTATTGTTGTAAGAATAAATGAAAATGAACGTGATCTAGTAATATTCTGTAGAATTCCAGTGCTGTTTTTTCACATGCCAGCTGAGAAGGTGAAAATAAGAATCTTCCCAGAAAAACTATGTTGCAGTATTCCACGAAGCAAACCATTTATTTATAATCATAATGATTCAGAGCATTTAGAAAAGTTTCAAAACATTCCGTAGTAGGTGCATATGGATCAAAAGCATTTTCAGATGGATTATAACTGGTAGTGGGTTAGGATGTTGGTGCATGTCGTGAATTTCAACTGCATTTGTGAGTGAATAGTGTGTGTATGCTGTTCACAGTGTGTACAGTTCAAACCAGTAACTGTTTTCTTAACCAAATCTCTGTGCCCTTAGATTTTCTAGCATAAAACTGTTTGTTTTATGCTAGAAAAACCACAGTGATGGTTACAAATATTTCAGGTATTCTCCCCCTTCCCTTTTTTCAAAGAAACAGAGCAAGTTTTAACACATTTTTTCAGTTACTTTTACCAGAAATGCAGTTACGGAATTGGGTTGGGAAATGTTCTAGGAGTCTAGGTCAGTTTCTGCTTTGATATTGTGGGGCTGAGTTTGTCAAGAGAATGATTCTGTTCCCCTGTGTTTTATTTACTCTTCATAATTTATTTGTGTTTTTAAAAAAAGGTGAAAATTGCCAAGTGGCATATATGGAGAATAGGCATTGCATCCTTTTAGGAAAGATACCATCCCATCTAACATGCTTATGTTCCCATAAAGTTAAGCTTTTGGATGTGTTCAGTGAAGGACTCCTGAATTACTTGCACATACCGTTCTTGCAGCAAAAGTCAGTATGAGTTGAAGGTGTAGAGGGAGTGCCAAGATAAGTTTGTCCCTCTGCTGCCGGTGGGTGTTAAATGTAAATTACGGGATATTGCTGTTGCTTATTAAGAGCTGGATGGTGAGCTCCAGTCCTGCTCATGTACAGCAGACTGTGGAAAATTCAATTTAATTGCCACTCAGTCTCCAGCAACAGAGGCAGTTTTGAAACAGAGGAGTTGGGAATGATGCTAAATAAGTTAACCTCTTTATCAATGTCGTCTTAATAATTCTAATGAAGAATGAAAGAATCCAGATCATTAACAAATTCTTCACTTGTTAACACTCTCGTCCATTGTTAGTGAGCTGCTTTGAGAACTTACCTGAAAATTATTTTTTTCTTCTTTCTGCTTTGAAAAGGCTTTGTTGTTTAAGCTAACTTTTTATAATTCTTCTCTAAGCTTTTCAGAAATATGATTGAACACAATATCGTGACTACCTACTGTTCCTATTATCTTTTTCAATATTTCTAAAAAAGTTTGGTTGGTTTTTTGTTTCTATTTTTTTTAAAAAGTCCATTTCCTCGAGCTGCTTTTTAAATTATGTTGGCCTCCCTATCAACTTTTAGTTTATACTGTCTTTGCAGTGGGTATGTAGAAGTAATTGTTAATGCTTTCATTGCTTTCATGTCTCCTTTTCAAAAACAAAGGAAAAAACTGTTTCTGGACCTGTGGCTGTCACTGTATTTCATGATTGTGATTCATTCTTTCCCTTCTCCTTTTTCTTCATGTGGGAAATACATCTTATTTTCAGAGTACATCTGTCATTCTTCTTTTTGAACACAGAACTGAAGAAATAAGTATATATCAGGCGATGTGGTGAAATACACATGTGCAGACATAGCAAAAATTTACTGCAGATGAACAGAAAATCCAGTCAGGCGTTTACTTTGCAAACAAACTTGGATTCAATTTTATCCTTTAATGCTTTCAGATTCACACAAGTAGTGTTTTGTGTGTTGTCCCCCAACCCCCCTGCCCCCCAACAGAATTATATTTAAAAGTGAAGACTAATGGGAAAGGGACATGTTTTCCTTGTAAACTGTGTGTATGCCTAGAATCCTTTCTCAACCAAATTGCTGTCCTTGTCCTTTATCTGGCCAGCTCTTTGCATTTTTCAAATTGTCCAGCCTTTTCCCTTGAATAGACTGTACCGTTTTCAGAGCAAGGACCATTTAGTTTCTTGTGCCTTGTACGTTTGTGTTGGTACATAGGGGGTATACTGCTATGACTAGCTACCTTGCTGAAGGACAAGACGGGGACAGAGTAGGAAGATAGAAATTTCTGGTACAGGAACTAGCAGATAAGGTAGTGGAGGTGAACGATGTACAGTCTATCCGAGGCTCTCTATTTTCAGAGCTATAAAAGGCCCCTCCTTATACTACAGTGCATCTAAATGCAAAGATCTCAGTCTCAAATCTTTCTCGTTCACTCTCTAGAATGTCTGTGTACATGTACAAAGGCTGGTTGTAATAGTGTTGTTGGTGTGATTGTTTATTTGCTCTATCCTATGTAGTGATTCTGGATGACAAAGGACATGGTTTGCTTAGGGACATGGTGTAGTGGTGGTCTTGGTAGTGTTAGGTTTACGGTTGGACTCGATGATCTTAAAGGTCTTTTCCAACCTATACGATTCTGTGATTCTGTGACACTGCACCAATGGTAATGTGATCAGTGTTCCCTGGTTGGTAGCTCTGTAATTCTACCAATTGCTCAAGATGATGCTTCAGTGATATAAAATGGAATATGAATTCTTAATTACTATTTCTCTTGCTGGCACTATTTTTAGTGCAGCAACTGAGCTATTCACGAAGAACCTTGAATCCCAGTAAAGAATGGATTTTCTTCAGGATGTGCTGTTTATGAACAGAAGACAATAATGTTGTGTTTGTTTTAAAGGTGCCTAGATGTTTTACAGAAATATATAGAAGACTTAAATTCTCAAGAATCAAACATTAATTATTGCCTGATATCTTTCTGTTAGACATAGGTTGTTTCTGCCTGCTTGCATCTAACACTTAATGGCTTTACAGGAATTATGTGCATGCACTTGAAGGCAAAATCTGGACTTGTTATGTTTTTCTCGTTTCTTCAATATGTTTCAGGAATGTTGCCAATGAATGGCTCTATTCTGGGAGTATGCTTGTATTTTTACCTCTTGGGTTTGTGTTCCCAAAAGACTAAAGAAAGCTTTTAAAGTAGTGTATGAAATATGGAAATGACAGCCTGGTGTAAATTAAAGCCAGTGAGTATTTATGATATATTCTAGGAGAGTATTTCTGCTAGATAGTTGCTTTTATGATTAAGTCTAATTTGGGACCTGTATTGAAGAGAGAGCTAAGCCACTTTTTTTGTTCTGCAGATTCTGGTACTACATACCAGTCCAGCTTCTGAAGGATGCAGATTTTGAGTGGTGGATAGTGAATTCAGCTGGCTGTTGCAGGTGTCAGAAATTTCTATAGCTGCAGGTTAGTCCAGCTATGCTTGCAGACAGCTTGTAGGGGGATCATTAATTGTACATTTGTACTTAATGTGAATCTCCTTGTGCTAGGCTGGGACAATCTGCATAAATAATCCTGGAAAAACATGCTTTTTTCCTTTATTGTGTTGCTTTGCCTGTTGTGATTATAAGTCCAGCAGGAAGCCCATACAATACAGTAAGGTTATTGCTCAGTAACGTGTTTTGAATATTTTTTCAGTCATGCTATATTTTAAAGCTATAAAGTAACATCAGGAAAGATAGAAATACAAATATTTTTCCCTTTAGTTCTGTGAAGGGATCGTTCACTGTGCCTCAAAGAGAAGCAGAAAAAAACATTAAGCAGTGTTGTTACAGTCTTTCAGCGTATGTCCATATCTGGTGGTCAAAAGGTTAATGTGTTTGAGGAAAAAATAATCAGTGTGGAGGATTCAGTTGTTGTAAAACAGTGCACTTCATAGGCAAAGCTCTATGCCCTTGACAGAGTTTTCAACAGAGTGGAAAAATGAATTTGATGGTATGTGTTCTAGCTGAAGCTTACAACATTTCAAAAGTTAATAATTTCTGTTTTAAAGGGTGGCTTTTTCTTCATTCTTTCCACACACTAAACTCTTAACTGATCTAGTCAGATTTCTATATACTATTTACACATACGTAAACATTTTCGCCTACAAATTTTCTAGGCAGACTTACAAATGGGAATTCTGTTCCTGCTCTACCCATCTCAGCCTCTGAAAAAGCATGGGAACTTGAGCATACATACAAGCAACTGTTGGACTTGGCAACATAGACTGAATCTTATTGCAGTCATCATGCTTTAAAAAAAAAATTTGAGGAAGGAGATACCTCTTACTTGTCATAGTTTACCATCCGAGATGTGTAAAGTTGGAGGAGATCTTACATGGTCATTTGGTTTGAGACAGTTTGTGTACGCCCATACTCTCTCTGACAGATGTTTAATCAAGGTGATCTTTAACAATCCAGCAGTGAAGAAGGAGGAAGCTTTGAACAAATTTATTAATCTGACCAGTGCCTGAATTTCTCAATCTGTAGTCATCTGCCTGTCTTTTTGTATTTAATAAATTATTAGAGTGAATGCAGTAATGCTTGAAAAGAGGGGTTGTTGTACAGGATCCCAGCCACTGGTCTCACAATCTACTTTATGGAGGAAAGTCTTTTGTAATACCTAGGTCATGTTGCTGCATTTCTCTTTCAAATCATAAGAAGCTACAGTAAATTGTGCTGTTTCTAACCGAGATGCATCTTCGGAACCTTTTGTTCCTTCTGTCATCTTTAATTCTTCCACCACTCCAGACAGTTGTAATGCATTTATGGCTTCTTCCAACTCAACACCTGTACTATAGCCTATCTCCAACATTGACACTGTTTCCCTATTCCATTTTGGATGCAGTTCAAAATTATACTTCTTGTGATTGTAACTCTGTTGTTTTATCCCAGTCCAATTTACAGATTCCCTCACTTTCTCTTTCTTTCTGTAATGCTCTCTGAGCTTTCTCTCCTAGTCTGTCACTACATCCTCTTTGTCTGTACCTATCATTTCCCAACTGTATTGTAAAAGGAAAGGAAGGTAGGCCTTTATACACCTCTGTATCACAATATCTTCACCTTCTTGAATGTCTAATCTGAAAACTTATGCTGTAGGATCATGACTTGATGCAAGGAAGTTCTTGGAATTTGATCTTATTTTTTTATTTCAGAGCATGCTTCTGTCTGATACTTTGGATATATCACATAGCAGCTCTCTCTACTTGTTTGTAAAATGTTTACTATTTACCTAGCTCAGAAGGACATAGAATGGATCGTGATGTCTCAGCACTTTGCGATGGCTGCTTTAAAAATGAAGCACTATGTAGTTTGAGTTACCACAAACTAGATTCTGCTATACATCCTACCACTAAGTAGAGCTTTACCTTCCAAATAATCACATAAGCAGAATTCTAATGTAATATGGCTTGGCATACAGACTAAGGACAAGAGATTCAGGAACAAATTGTAAAGCTCAAGATCTAGCTTGACTATTCCTAATATCAAAGCACCTGATTTTTAAATAGAATTTTCCAGTAGTATTTTAATATGATGTTTTCAACATTATGTAGAATTTAAAAAATGGATTGTTTAGTTACATCCAAAAATGTAATGAGCTCTGTGTTAGGTAAATTATGTTTCTTTGATTAGGGCTGACTGGTGAGGAAAGTCTGGGAGGACTTGAATTTTCTTGGTGTGATTAAAAACAGTAACCAAGCAATTCCATTGGTAACAGTGATGTGGGACACATCACTTGAAACTAACCTCAGGCTGTTAGTTATTGGATCTTTTCAATAGAAAATGGGAGATTAGGGGAAACGGCTCCTTTAAATTGCTTGCCTTTTTACACAGTTTTTACCTTTTCCAAACAATCCTCTTGCTACTGCCTCCAGCTAGGCAGCTTCCTGAGATGTGCACCAGCTTTGTGGAGGTCAAAATAATTTAAAAGGAAGAAATAATTTTAACAAGAGAGCTGGCTCTGAGTATGTAATTTAACTTGAACTAAAAAAAACATTCCAGAGTGCAGAAAATTCGCCCTTCCTATCTGAAATTAACAGCATTGGGGTTGACAGAACACTTTGAGTTATCCCATCGCATCATTAATTCATTTGGAATACACAGTACTTCACTGACATAACAGTGATCATAAATTCATCTAGTAATAATGTGCAAGGCATAGAGATTCTCATATTCACACACCCCCCACACCTCACTGCCCCAAACGTATTTGTAGAGGTACTAGCTACTTAAACAAAGTTCAACTGCTGACAATCTGCATTTTATATATATTTTTTACTGAAGGGTAGTAAACATGAGTTCGTGTTCTGTTTGTGTGCTTGTCTTCTTTGCAAGAAAGAAGTGTAAAACACCTTTCTCCCTCTTTGCCTGACCTTTTCTTTTGCCAGTGGAGCGCAAGAAACCGCCTTTTTATGTTTCATGGAGTGTTACAGACACAATGTGACTGAAGGACTAATACTACATTTAAGGGTTATAAAATGAATGCCTGAAGCCCTAAATGTTTCCTAGTTCTTATAATTTGCACAATTTTGATTATCTGATCAAAAGAGCAGAGAGTAAAAAATTTCTGAAATTGTAGGATTTGTTGATCTTAGGTGTACAAATATTAATTTGTTAGATTATTAATGAGGAAGGCTTTATATTAGTATGTAACTTTTAATTTGAAAATCTGAGCCATCTAGAGTTGGATGAAATGACTTGCCTCATGTCTATGAATGGTGTCACTGTTTAAAAAAAAAAGTCTTCTCCTGTGTCTCTGCTACCTGCTGTCTTCCATGCTTTTTTTGTGTGCTCATCACAGGCTTGAAGGCAAATGTTGGAAAATGTGGATAGATGAGGTGAAAATCTTGAGTTACAAGTTGCAATCAGCAGTTGCAGATGACTTCCAGTGATGATTCTAGGCTTTGTTAATGAGCCTCTGAAGAGTCTCCAGTTAGTTACCAAATCAGCCTGTTGTTGCTCCATTGTCTTCATCATGTTCTTGCACTGAAAAGTAACAACCCCCCCCCCAAATCAAAGCAAACCTTATTTTTGAAAAAAAAACTCATAAACCTCAGGTGGTAGTACATAGTGACTGGGAAACACAGGCCATTTCGATTGTGGGCACCAGTGAAGTCGGTAAAATGGATGAGGCAGGCCATGATAAAAGCTCCATTTTGTAGATGTGATTTTTCTTATTTTATATAAGGGGATCCTGGAAGCAGCAAATGGTTCTTTCAGATATTCAGAGCAGAATGAACTGCTTCAAATAAGACAGGTACAGGGGCTTGAGGGTAGAGTATGAGGGAGATGTAAGGAGGCCATCCTTCTCGAGTTCTGGTATATTTAAAGCAAACAAACAAAAGCCCCAAAGAGGTGATGAGATTAAATCTCAAAACCCACATTGTTCTGTGTTTTGGTGAAGCAGCCAGGAGAAGAATGAGGCTTTTTCCCAATAGGGCTTTGACATGCTCATTTTATTTTATTACCATGCTCTCAAACACCTTTAATACTGTATGGATATGAGAACAGGACAGATCCCTCTGAGGAGTCCTTTGCAGAGTCAAATGTAGAGGCTAGGAAAGAAAGCACTTCAAGGGGTCCCAAACAGCTCTTTCCAGCTTTCCTCTCCAAATGGGGTGGAGCTGCCACTTCAACATAATGAACAAGTAATAAAGCTGTCTGCATCCACAGCTGTATGTTTCCTATTCCCATAGGCTCAGCAACATCAATCAAAAGTGAATTAGACAGACACGTTATACCTCTGTTGCATCTCAGATAGCTGTTCAGGCGTTACCAAATGTAAATTCATTTTAGAAGCTTGACTGAGGCAAAGCCTGGTAACAGTGTATCTGAAAACTGTTTGCTGTGTTCTGGATTAAATGAGTGTAACATGAGAATGTGCCACAGCTCTTCCTCTTGCAGTAGAAGCCAGTGGGGGACAAGGGGTGCTTCAGGGGTGATTGAAAGACAAATATTGATAGTCAAATTATTTGTGAAGTTGTTCACAGTCCTCTAGCTTCAGCCTTCAGTGTGACATTCTCGTGCATCTCTGGTGGACAAAGCTGTCTTAGCAGTGATTTATTTAGCTGAACATCAGATAATTTTCCTTCTGGAAGGTTGTGCAGACACAGCATAGGTGTATGCGCTGCTGCTTCTAGTTTACTCAAGAATGATGGTGGTCTGGATTCAGGTGAGGGCTTGAAGCAGCTGCCTTGGATATCCTGAAATGCTTTAAGTTGTTCCTGCCTGGTAAAGACTTGTTTCTTCTTGAGAGAGAAACATACAGAATTAAATTGGTTGAAGTTCTTTTCAGAAAGTACTCTAGGTCTGGCTTCCAGAAACAAACACTCCAGGTAATTTGTGTGCTGAAAAAACATTTACAGCTTCCTAGTGTTTGATTATGACTCTTTAATCTAAAACTGTGTCCATGCTACTGGGTTACTGGTGTACTAGATCCCATAGAACCTCTTCTGTGGATTCAGCATACCAGCTGCATTGAAGTTGCAATTTTATACTGATACAGTGAAACAGATCAGTGAAAGCTCACCTTTACTAATACATAAATGTATGAGCATTAGGGGCTTCTAGCACAGATATGCATTGCAGGAAAACATCTAACTGGCACAGTACAGATTTTTGATGGCTTTGTTACAATTTGGGGATGGAGTTGCTTGTTTTTGCTGTTGCTTAGAGGCTCTAGCCAGGTGTCATGGATGCTAACCCCAAAGCAGTCAGTTATCACGTTACAGCTTACTATATAGATGTACAGTTACTGTAACTATACAATTTTGGGAGAATATAGCTCTCAGGCATAGCATTACTATTTGTTTGCCCACCTTTATAGAATGAGATGTTAATCTCCATTTTGGAAGATATTGTGCATTTCAAGTGAAATACCTTGATTGATTTCTGCACTATTCTCCCCTTATTTCTGTGATGTAGCAAGGATGGTACTGAATACAGTTTCCATACAAAAAGAATTACACTGTGTCCTCATTTAATACTCCTCCTGTTGCTGTTACTTCTACTTACTTCTGATGCTTGGCTGGTTACAATCCGACATTTTCTTCTCCTGAGCCAAAAATGCAGTCCTAAAATAAACCGGTGACATGCACAAGCTCTTCTGGAGCCAACAAATCGTAATATATAGTTTTAGACTGAGTAACAGTGGACAAAGTTACTGTATGTACAATTCTGTTACCCTAGAATATTACAGTGGGGTTATATTTAGATAATACCAAAATATCTGGATTTTAACTCCTATGAAAATGCAAGGGGAGGCAATAGCCAGTGGAAAAACACTGAAATAATACAGGGCAAATAGAGTTTGGTTGCTGATCTCTGTAAGGTGATTTTTGGCCAGTTACTTCACCTCTGTTTTCTTTCATATCTTACTCTTTATCTGTGTTTGGTTTAGACTGTCGTTCTTTGGGCAAGAACAGTCCCCTTTTTAATGCCAAGCCCTGCCATACTGTGTCACCTCCGTCAAGAACTAGGTTCTTCCATTTTGTACAAATTAGAGTCGATTTAGAGGAGCTAGCACAGACTAGAGATGATTCTGGGTTATGATCTGGATTCAGAGTGGTATTAACCAAATATTAATAGGAATTTTCTTATTTTATGGTGTATTTTGTTTTGTTTTTCCACACACTAAATGTATACATAGTAAGATGCAGTCTGAGCCCCAAGGAGCATTTACTCTAAATGCAGAGGCTCTAAAATTCTAATTCATATCTTAGTTCATATACCTGATACATCTATTCTGATGCATGTGATCTAGCTATATATATACACACGCATTATTATATGGATCGATGGAGGGGGAGAGAGAGAGAGAGGTGTGTGTATATACTGATGCATCCCTATGTGGGTCTTGGATTTAAGTTATGGCCAGTAATTTAAAGCTGGAACAGTAGAACTTAGTTCTATATATAAACAGGAGAAGTCTCCCAAATCCAGGGAAACACAGAGATGATATTACGGGTGTTCATAAACAAAGATGAAATAGTATATTTTGGTTCCAGGACAGTGTCCCATGTTTATTTTACATGTTTCATTTTATTAAAACGTATTTATTTTTTGTTTACGGAGAGGTAAGTACTTTCTCTGAGGTGATTATTGGGACAGGTGATTTTGTTCTCGGTGCCAAATGTGGAGCTTGATTTTTGAGATATGGATGCTGATAAACACATATGGGAAAAAAATCACTTATCTAGCTTTTTACTGTACAATTTGAATGGGACAAGTGTGTGAAGATTCTTCTTCAAAAGAGAGAATTCATTCTTATTTGGCTGTATCAGGAAGAAAATAAGAGACATTTGTCTGCTCCTTTTTTAATTGTATGGTGGTTTTATCCCAGAACAAAATGTTGCATTACCTATGCTCTTTGGTGATTATGAAATCTGTCATTTTCCTGTAGATTCCTTAAGCCTTCTGATTAAGCAAGGAAATGATTCTTTTTATGTACACTGAATTCTAACAGGGAAGATTTTGTGCCGAGAAAATGAAAAAGCTGGAATGACATTACAGGACTTCCATTGAATTTACATAAAAATTGAAACCGGCAAGAGATAAGAAACTACTTTAGACTACTTACTTTTGAAAATAAAGTTATATAATCTCTGAAAATGTTGATCAGGTAATTTTTTTGCTTAAAAACTCAGTGCCTACGAAGTTGCTAAGTCCTTTAAACTGTGGGAATTCAATATAAAGATAGATTTTTCAACATAGTTTTACATGTTGTGATGCAAGGAAGAAAGGAGGTGTTAAGAGCGCAATCAGGTCTCACGTCACCATTCTTAGCATCTCATGAAAGATCTGTCACAGCCCAGACTACAAGACACCAGTGGAAACAATGTTCATGCTAACCCTGGGGTAAAGTTTTAAAAGAAGCTGTTTTGTAAAGGAAATAGCGGGGTAGACAGTAAATACTGGAACTACGCATTCATGTCAGGGAATGGTCCCCGGGTTCTGCGTGTTGCGTTTCCTCTGACGGCAGCTGTTCTCGCGGCTCTGCGTGTTGCGTTTCCTCCGACGGCAGCTGTTCTCGCGGCTCTGCGTGTTGCGTTTCCTCCGACGGCAGCTGTTCTCGCGGCTCTGCGTGTTGCGTTTCCTCCGACGGCAGCTGTTCTCGCGGCTCTGCGTGTTGCGTTTCCTCCGACGGCAGCTGTTCTCGCGGCTCTGCGTGTTGCGTTTCCTCCGACGGCAGCTGTTCTCGCGGCTCTGCGTGTTGCGTTTCCTCTGACGGCAGCTGTTCTCGCGGCTCTGCGTGTTGCGTTTCCTCTGACGGCAGCTGTTCTCGCGGCTCTGCGTGTTGCGTTTCCCCCGCCGGGAGCGGCACCTAGTGGCTGAACCATACCCAGCCCTGGCAGTAGAGCAGGGCCCCGGCGTCGGGCGAGCGGGAGAGGCCTTCTGGTCATGCAAGGGGTGATTCCATAGCAGTGGCTGTACGATTACTATGGCTCCGTTAAGTGCTACGGTAATTTACATAATATTTGCTGCTGAAGTATCTGAAATGTTTTTGATTGCAAATACCAAAATAAGTCTCACAGAATCTTCAGCTCAAAATCGCAAAACATGTTTGGACAAACCCGATGCAGCCGATAATGACTTTGAAGTCAGAGATATTTAAAAAAAAAAAAAAAAGCAGATGCTCGACATGTTTTAGGATTTATACCTATTCTGTGTAAAAAAGATTAGGTTTAAAAAGTGATGTTTAAATATTGAATATTATTTCACATTTGTATGCAGATTTAGTGTAACAACTTACAAGGGTAAAGCAAAACCATTTCAGTCCATTTTTATCTTGGAAGCTTCTAGCACTTTAGCAAGATAGAGGGCTAAGAATAGATTATTTTCAAAATAACTCAGAAAAATCATATTCTGAACTCTTAAAAGCCTGGCATTGACTGTCACAATGGAAGCTGCTGAGTTAGTTATGAAAGTTTAACTTCATTTAAATGTTGAAGTTGGAACTGAGGTTGTTTCCTCTCTGGATTCCAGTTGTATATACACAAACATAGGTGTCAGCGACTTTGAAAATCTGGCCACATGCGAAAAAAATTAGGATCAAGGCAGGATTTGGGGGCTGCGTTAGATTCCTTTTTGAAATTAATTTGCTAATGAAGGGTAGTTTACCTCATTGACTATTAATAAGGAAAAAATGAGTGTATCCATGTTTATTTCCTTCTTCAGCCCAACTGTGATCTGTTAAAGGCTCTTTGACATGGGCTCTTTGATTCTGAAGGTTTGCCCAATTACAGTTCTTTGCAGTGTAAAGCAGTAACCACTTATTTACAATTCTTTTTTAGGGGAAATTTACATTTTGAATAGTGGAACGATAGCTCTTGATCTACACTTAATTAACACTGACATTGTTCACGTTTATTCGAATAGACCTAAACACAGAGATGTGTAATTTTTATGCCAATTAGTCTGGTTAAGTGGGGTTAGCTATGAGAGACTATTTAACTCATAAAGGAATTGGGTGTTTGTTTATTTTTTTAAAAAAAAAGTTTCACACTGTTCCAGCCCCTTGCATCATTGTAGAGTATACAATACTGATTACAAACATAGGAAGGCGCTAAACAGTAGCGAAGTTTTACCTATCTGGAATCTTGGGGGAAACACACCTGCTTTATAAAGTAATGCGAGCAGGTCTTTATAATGTCTAGTGGCTAGCTAGCTTTTGTATTACTGTTGGTTCTTGGCAAGGAGAGGTCTGGTAATCTCTGTAAAAGCCTGAGAATGTGGAGTAGGTGTAGTTGTCAATTTTGATTGTAAGCAAAGGAAAACTAAAGAACAGTGTCTGCTTGCTAGAACAGTGGGAGAGGCTTGGATGTTCAGAGTGGCTGTGTTAGTGTTTTGTCACGAGACAATGCCTCATATTTAGCTTTTGAGAATCTCTGCCCACAGGAATTGCATAGAAACTGAAGTGTGGAGAATGATCATCCATGGGAAAGCAAAGGACTCAGTATTCTGGATATTTGGGGTTGAAGTTAAGTAAATCTGGTCTGTGGTATTTGTCAAATTCTAGGCATGCAGAAACTAAGGCAGAGAACTGATCTAATACATGCAGCAGGTTTCTAGCATTTATGTTTGCCTTTTGGGGAGGGTTGATTTATAACTGAGGAATGCTCATTTTATTGAAGTTGGACTTTTCCTGCCATAGCTCCTAATGGATTGATAAAGTAAATTAATTAATTAAGTTACATGTAGCGTATCTTTCAGATGATTAGTATGAGTAGAAAACCAAAAATAAAACTACAATGTCAAACAGAAGTGCATTAAAACAATACTGCTGGCTTTTGAGATTTAAAAGATACATTGTATACATTTTGGACTGAAGTACTAAATGTCAGGAGAAGACTTCAGATTTTCAGTGCAGGGGGCCTCCCTGGTCTGAAGCAGGCTGTTCCAGCTATGTCTGCTGAGGCTCAAAACTTGGAAAGGGCCTGAGTAGCCCCGAGGGAGGATGAGCAAAAATCTGTGCTCTATTTCCTATGAATAAAGTAGACTATAATTGGCATGACTGCAAGATGCTAACAGTTATGTCTCTTTGCCATCCTATCGTTATGACACGTCCATCATTTGGAGTTTGCAAGAGAGGAATGTATGATTTTTAAGCTCTGTGACATTTGTTCATGCTACTTACTCGCTCCTTTTGGGCTCTCTGTTGAACATGTTAATAAATGCACCAGTTATATTAAAAATGGTTTAAAATAAGGGCATTCTCTGAAATTTTGCTGAATGCTACTGAGAAGGTTTCCAAGTTTAAGAAAGGAGCGTTAATTTATTAGAGGAGCAATATAAAAATTTAGCCTACACAGTTAATTCTCCTGTTATAGGACAATTTACAAGATTAAATTAATGTACAGCAGGCTGTGTGAGCAATATGTTGGATTAGACAGTTTCACAACTCATAAAAGGTGTAGAAATGTCCATGAAAATGCACAAGTTCTTAAAATTTTTTTATTAACTAAAAACAATAAAACCTGATTTAACCTATTATGTTCATGCAACTGTAAATGGACAAACAAATACCAATGTGCCAGGATAATATTTTCATTACTTGCTGAATAGGTAACATTCTTCGTGGTTTGTGCATGAAGATGAAGCTTCTAGACTGCAGTCCCTCTGGGTATATTTACATGGCATAATGAAATGTCGCATAATGATAACAAAGTTGGATCCAATTGTGTGAACTGAGATATTAAGAATAATGCTGCTATGTTTACATACTGTTTCACATATGTTAATAATCCCTGTCTCTCAGCATCATTTTTTAACATGTATAGAGTATACTACACTTAAGGCATCACTTTTTTTTCCCCTTAAGCTAACTTATTTAGAATTAGGATGTCATTTTATAGCCTTGCAATATGTAGTGTGGATCTTTATAGTATAAAAATCATAATTTACAGATAAATTGACTTAGAAATGTAGATCTTCGAGAAATATGCCATCAGGTGGCACAAGAAAAAGCATATCCAACAAAAAAGGTGTGTATCTTATCAAAACATGTTCTTCTGACAATACCAATAGTTTCTTGACCATTAAATTTAGTATTTAGGCCTGTGAGAACCATAGAACTGTTTTCTCTGTATTTCATTTGATAATCTTTGCATATAATTTCTCCTTGACTTGGCCAGCCTTTGGGAGATTTCAGTGACTCAGTGTTTTGGGGTCTCAGGAAATATGTCTCAGAAATGGGGGCGAAGTATATTATTTAATGCATGCACAGTGTCTTTAATAATGCTGTTATTTTTTAACAATTTAAAATATCTGTATAAACTGTAGTCTTGCTGCCACATTTACAGGTAGGTCTTACCAAGGCATACTCCATTACCTCTTCAACTGAAGTAAATTTTGAGTCTATCTCAGTTCCTGTTCTCAGACACACCTTGAGAAGTCCACTCAGCTATAATTTAACCAGAAAAAAAATTCTGATATAATTATTGGAAAATCACCTTTTGTTCATTTTTGTCTGTAATAGCTCTGTTGAGGAAAGAAAAGTGACTAATCAAAGTAAAAGGCTGCTTAAGAATGAAGTAATATAAAAGCTCATCAACAACAGAATTCAGTGATAGGCCCCGAGGCAATTTCCAAGCTATTAGAACTGCCTGTGGAGACTGCCAAGCTGCAGTAGCTAGAAAAATATCTTTCACAGTTTGATGTGAAGTCCTGTGTTTTTCAAGCCTCTCTTCTTACTTTTAGGAGATATTGCGTAGTTAATAAAATGTAATAAACAGTATATTTAGTGTGAAATTTTAACTAAATATATATATTGTAACATCACTAACAATCAAGTAGTAATGCTACTATAGTGTGTTTATTTCTCTGCTAATTTTTAGTAGATGTTTGAATTTTAAATATAAATAGAAGTAAGACTGAGGTGAAAAAAGGCTAAGATAGAAAAAATGCTTATTGTATATCAGGGTTTTATTATGATTTGAAATATTTGCAGACTGAAAAATTACTAAAAAAAAAAAAGCCCAACTGAAGCACTAACCTGAGATTGTACAATGATGATGTTTAAGACAAACATAACACGCTTCTATTTATTATGAAGGAAGCAATTCTAATTCCTTTTATGCAATGAAGTAAGTTGAGATTTGTTTTTTCTTATGCATTCAAAAAAACCCAAGTTATGTTTACATATTCTAAACATCCATGTTCAGAACAGTTACTTTTTTATTTAACAGTACATGAAGAAAGTAATCAGATTTGGGGCATACTGTACTAAATGTGATACAGTTATAAAAAGAAAATACAGTCACTGCTTCTGCCCTTAGTAAAATACTTCCAATCTCATTTTAAAAAGATATTACAAGTGAGTTTAACAAGCTATAGAAGGGCATTAATGTGAAATGAAATACATATTCAGTAACAACAGCATACAGATTAGCTACATGTATAACTTTGCTGTACAAGAGCTCTTTCCAAAGTACAGACTTTTTACCTCTCTCCCTTTTGTTGCTGTACCTTGGCATGCCTGCAAAATGCTGTCTGAATATAAACAGGATAGAATGTGGCCCAAGAGAATTTAAGTCTTGAACTGTGTGGTATAAACAGTGGCTAGAATAAGAAAATTACATGTAACAACATAATTTAACAGCAAGGTTAACCTGTGAATAATTTGTTTTACCTGGATGATGTAAGGTAACATCAAATATTTTGATGCAGCACTTGGGAAAGGAGAGCTCAAAACAACAAATAATGCCACAGTCAAAGTCACAAAGCTCATGAGGATATATGTTCTCACTGCAAACCGGAATAATGCACAGTTGAATAACAGCACGTGTGGCATTTTCATCAGTTAACTTTTTAAACCTGAAATGAAAGCAAAAATGAACATCCAGTTTTATGTAAAACAGTTTTTAACATAAGCGGAAGTTTCATGTCAAATGTTGAAGTGCTGATATCTAAACATAAACTTTATGAATGTCTTCACTCTAAATACTGTGCAAGTACCATTTACTGAAGCAAGCATGTTGATTATGAACTTATGAAGAACCAGTTTAGATTGCCACATTTTTTTAAGGGAAGTACTAAGTTCTGATGAGAATCTGGCAGGTCAGGCATTCTTACTACTGTGTTCCTGTATAATGAAGATACTTGGATTGGTATCTGCTGCTTGGGGAATACATCTTCTAAAAGATGCTCTGTGTTTCCAGCTAAACCCTATCAGTTTGAGAAACATTTTTCTTGGGCATACTTGATCTTTTCTCTTCTTTCTGAATGTAAATGCACATGTAAAAGGACTAATATTTAATATGGTAATAAACCCGTTGTTTACTAAGTCTGGCAGATTGGTGGGTAAACTTTACTTCAGTACACACATTGAAAGATAAATTCTGTGCAAGCATGGAAATTGAAGCTAAAATCTGTTCAAATGTAGAAAAGAGAATTATGTATGTAACTTATTTCTGTCTCTGTATACAGATTAGACAAGAGGTAAGCCAAGGAACTCTGGAGATTATAAATTTGAGAATGATCCTGTCTTGCTGAAATTGTGATAGACATCTATAAATTTTACTTATACTGACAAAAGCGCATGTGATATCTTTACTGTATTTGGATAAGATCCACAGTCCTCAAAGGCGCAAAGTATGTACAAATTGGAGAGTTTACAAATATAAAGGGACTACAACTAAATGTAATCATGCAGTTTAGGGCCCTTTCATTGTTCCTGAGAATCAAACCTTTGTGTGGATGTGAACTATGCTATTTAACATTTCTGTTGAGCAAAGAGAGCGCCTCTGGTCTGCACAGCATACCTTGACTATATTGAAATCTCACTGTTTAGAATCCTGTTAGATCAATATGTTTTGAATAACCTAATGGATCACTGGTTACCGGTTTAAACAAATGCCATGCAATGCATTCTCTACTCCCTTATATGCTGGGTTCTGGACAAACCTTCTTAATCCCTTTGAGACAGCTTCCCTGAGGATACATAATAGCAATATCTGTTGCTTTAAGAACCCACTACTGAGAGTCATTGATGCTTAAAACTCAAATGTAAAAGTATGTGCTATGTTTAAAAATTGGCACAGTGAGATTGGATTTAATGGTGTCTGTTAAATTCTTTTGAGAGTCTGTAGTGGAAAATGGTAACATTCCTGTGGCTGCTCATTTTCTACACATAAAAAGCTATGGGATCTTTGCTGCTTGTGTAGCATGGTAACTTTGATGGAAACATTCTTTTATCACCCTGTGGAGGTTTCATCAAAGTCAGTCGGGATATCAGCCTACAGTATCCACAATCAGCTGAATTTAAAGGCAGCGTTACCTATTTAATTAGAGCAAAAATGAGACAAAGAACGTTCACTTGCATTTGTCTTACTGGTTGATAGTCGCCTTTTCTGTCATAAGCATGAATTACACCGAGACCTTGCACAGAGGAGGCTATATGAGACAACAGTAGTGATCTGCTGATATTTTTCATTCTTTTTAGTTCTTGGATAGTTCTCAGAAAAATCTGCAACACAATAGAAACACAATGTACTAATTCCATGTGCCACTAAAACACCTGGGTGTAAACCACCGCTGATAATTTGGTAATGATACTGCCTAATGCTAGTGATTTGAACTGAAACTTTGCAATGTGTGTACGCTGACAGCTCTCAGATGATTTGTGCTGTATAATTTTGCCTGAATGTCCCAAGAATGCAGAACTCTATATATTCTTCCAGCCTCTGCTTTTCTTTTTCTTATCAGCTGAGTTCTGCTTTCAATTTAGAGAAAATTGAGGCTGTGGCTTTATCTCTTACGTTTAACTTTTAAAATATTTTGCACCTTCAGAAACCTACAAGAAAGTAGTCCCTATATTTTCTGAGCAGAGTGACAGCAATTTTATCTAAGTTTGGCATAGTAGTAGAAAGTTTGGACAGCCTTCTGGCTTGCAGTTTCAACAAATACCCATTTTAGGAGTCTAGCTTAAGACACCTTTAAAAGCCTGTTTGAGGGAGTAGCTACCAGTATTTGAATTGGTTCCCTTTAGGTTATCTCAGGTCACTAGTCAGTTGAAAACTGTGGCCACACTTGCTATTTCTATACCTACTTTCTCCTCAGGTTCTTCCTGAAGTTTTTAGCATAGAAAGATATTACTAATACATTTTTTGTATTCAGAATCTCCTGTCATGTGTCAGTACACATAATGCATTAGTAACAAAATAATGCAAGATCCTCACCCTTTCAAAATCTCTCTTACATTATTTTGTGTCCTTTCATTAGTAATGTATTACGATGTCCTGGTTTCAGCTGGGATAGAGTTAATTTTCTTCCTAGTAGCTGGTATAGTGCTGTGTTTTGGATTTAGTAGGAGAATAATGTTAACACACTGATGTTTTAGTTGTTGCTAAGTAGTGCTTACACTGGTCAAGGACTTTTCAGCTTCCCATGCTCTGCCAGGTGCACACGAAGCTGGGAGGGGGCACAGCCAGGACAGCTGACCCCAACTGCCCAAAGGGCTATTCCAGACCATATGGCGTCATGCCCAGTATATGAACTGGGGGAGTCGGCCGGGGGGTAGTGATCACTGCTTGGGGATGGGCTGGGCATCAGTCAGTGGGTGGTGAGCAGTTGCATCACTTGTTGGAATTTTTGTTTGTTTTCCCTGGGTTTTGTTCCTCTCTCTCTCTTGTTATTTTCCTTTTCATTACATTTATTATTGTTATTGTTATTATTATTGTTATTATTATTGTTATTTCAGTTATTAAACTGTTCTTATCTCAGCCCATGAGTTTTCTTACTTGTGCTTTTCAGATTCTCTCCCCCATGCCACTAGGAGGGGGGAGGGTGAGCAAGCAGCTGCGTGATGCTTCGTTGCTGACTGGGGTTAAACCACAACGTATGAATATAGACGTATGACAAAACATACAAGAAAAACAATGAAAATGCTTTAATTGATATTGTCAGAAGGGGAGAGAAGCTTGAAGAATAGCAACACATCTAATCAAGCATATGCCCTTCAAAAACCACCTGGGGTCTCTGGAGTGGTGGTTGAATGGCTTTGAATTTTCTAAATTCTTGCATTGCTGGATGCTCTCTATCATGCGCTACGGTAGTGAATTTCCAGCCACTTCAATTTGCTATTCCTGCTAACCTGGCCTATTTCTGGATCTTTGTTGCTAGCTGTAGGACTCTGGGTGAACAGGCAGTAGTGGTTGATGTGTACCTCTGTAATCACACTCTGCACAGAAGAGGAGACTTGGCTACATCCAGAAAAAATGGTTTAACCAAAGCCTGAATGCAGCCCTTTATAAAAAAAGCAGAGAATAATTGACAACTAGCCACACTGGATGTGCTTGCTATTTAAGATGCTTGGTTCTACAGTTCTCAGCTTCTGATAAGCCTTTACAAAAGAATCTGCAGAATTGAAGTTTAAGAATAAAATACAAAAGCATACACTGTAAATTTCTGTAGGTCAAACAAAAAGGATAATTCAAATCACTTAAAATATCTTGAAGGAATAGTATATCAACTTACTTAAAATGAAAACAACAAAAATAACAGCTGCGATAGCAACTGCAATTAGCAGAAAAGGAAAAACAAGAGCTATTTTGACTAGAATAAAGACTTGAAACTGCTGCAAAAAAATCTCAGCATGAAATGGAAGGCTCACATCCAATTTATCTGTATTATTAGAAAAAAAGGTTCATTAGCCTGCCAGTGGGAGTTGTATCAAAGAAACTCATTGGACTCTGTAAGATCTGTGGATAAAGGGAAAGAGCAGAATCAGATGGTAGTCTTTGTTTCTTACTGTAGTTAGAGTTTATGTAGTGATGCATACAATAGCTTTAATCTTGGCTAAGATTAAAATTATAGGAGTAGCAAACATTTTTATTACAGCTTTTACAACATCGGCATTTATAAAGCAGCTTTTGAAAGTAAAAATGCTTTTGAAATAAATAAATTTCTTCAAGTCTTAAAGTCTTTCTGTTGTTTTTGTAAGTAGAGCAAAAAACCAAAATAAATGCAAGAGAGGCAGGATATCAAGGATTTGATGATTTTGTAGCAAAACCTACGACCTCCACTCAGCTCTGTGACTTGTACATGAATAATAGGAACTTAACTTAAAGCAGATTAGAGGTGCTGTTATAGATTTGGGTTACACAGAATGATAGTTTTTACTTAGAGACCTTGTCAGAGGGTTTTAGACATTTACGAAGATTAACTGATTAAGAGGTTTTTATAGGTAGTACTTTTTGTAATATAATAGAAAACCTGATGCGAAAGACTGGGATTCATATAATCTGCTTCAGGTATCTGTAATGTAGATGTCTGCATCCAAGCCTGTTACCTAAGCTCTCTTTACAATCGGTGGAAATAAGTACACACTACTAGAGACTGTTCATCTCACATGTTTCCATTTTATCTCAGGACAAGATGAATCTCACTTAAGTTGCTGGTTTTCTCTTTCAATTGTTAAGGAAGTCTAGATAAATATTAAATAAGTATTCTCTACTATCTGTAAAGAACAAGGTAGTTGCTTTACCTTATAAAATAAATTATCAGGTAACACAGAAGGAGCCTTTAATGTTGTCTTTGTAAAAAATAAACCCTTTAATGATGCTTAGTATGATCATGGTCACCATGCTGATTCCATAGACTAACAGATAAAAGTAGGGTTGTCAGACAACTAGGGTTGTCTGAGATACTTCCCAGCACAGGAGTTTTTGTTTTGTTATCCAAAATGTTGTAGTTCTCCTTTAAAAAATATAGAAACAGAACCATGATCTAAATCTTCACTGATACAAAGATAGATAGGAGTGGACAAAGACAGGGCAGCTGAAATAGAAGGCACTTTTTCTACACTGCTTTATCTTCCCCCCTCTCCCCTTCTTTTTTCTTTTTTCTTTTTTTTAAATTGGAAAATGGGTCTGAGGAAGACTGATGTTGTATAAAGCAGTTTTAGGATATCTCATGCGTAGTAAATCCTTCTACTTTATGTAGAAAAAGCCTTGTATCTATAGGCTTTATACAAGGCACCCTCATATCACATAGATGCCACATTTTTATTGTATTGAGTTATGAAACATTTGTAATAATTTTACTGATTTATTAGTTAACATTTTTACAGTGTTTAGTTTCACCATCTAAAAACTGCATTTTGACCCAAATCATACTCTCTTCTTTTAATACCTCACTTTCCATATGATATAACTGTCAACTTTCCTTTTTTTATGCTTTCAGACTTTTGTTTTAGGTTTCTGGATAGCTTGGAAATTTGTAGCACTTCCTCCACTAAACAGAGTGAAGTTTTTTCACAGGCCGCATAAAGTTAAGTTACAGAAGATAATTCTCTTGAGTTTTTAAAGATATGTCTGAGCTCCATGTTACTGTAAGCAGTTTCAGATGGCCATGACGTATTCTTGTTGCTACGCCTCTTTCTCTAGAAATAATATATTTAAAGTTCCATGCATCCCCTATGCATCTGCCTAGTTATATAGAATCATAGAATGGTTTGGGTTGGAAGGAACCTTTAAAGGTCACCTAATCCACCCCCCCTGCAATGAGCAGGGACATCTTCAACTAGATCAGGTTGCTCAGAGCCCGGTCCAGCCTGACCTTGAACGCCTCCAGGGATGCGGCATCTACCACCTCTCCAGGCAACCTGTTCCAGTGTTTCACCACCCTCATTGTAAAAAACATCTTCCTTAAATCTAGTCTGAATCTACCCTCTTTTAGTTTAAAACCATTACCCCTTGTCCTATCGCAACAGGCCCTGCTAAAAAGTCTGTCCCCATCTTTCTTATAAGCCCCCTTTAAGTACTGAAAGGCTGCACTAAGGTCTCTCCAGAGCCTTCTCTTCTCCAGGCTGAATAACCCCAACTCTCTCAACCCTTCCTCATAGGAGAGGTGTTCCATTCCTCTGATCATTTTCATGTCCCTCCTCTGGACCCGGTCCAACAGGTCCATGTCTTTCCTGTGCTGAGGGCTCCAGAGCTGGACGCAATACTCCAGGTGGGGTCTCACCAAAGTGGAGCAGAGAGGCAGAATCACCTCCCTCGACCTGCTGGCCATGCTTCTTTTGATGCAGCCTGGGATATGATATAAATACCTTGAGATAAGAATATTGCACAGTTAAAGCTGTAGGTGTTTTCTAAAACCCACACTTGTTCAATTCAAAATATTTACAGTTAAGACAAAGTCAGAATTCATACTTGGATTCTTTGGAAAAAGGAGTGAAAATGTTGCAAAGTCTATGAACTATTTCTTAAAGCTAGTGGTTTATAATTCTAATTTTGGTTTGATCAATATAGTGACTACAGTAACAACACTGGTTATTGTGAAATGAGGTTGATGAAGACAATAAAAGAAGGATGTGCAATTACTGAGATGGAGGTAAGTTAAGATGAATAAAAGGTTAATCTGCAGTAGGATTTGAGAAGAGCAACAGGGTTATATGTCGTAATTCTCTAATAGTCAATATATTATAAATATGTTAAATCTGAGCTTTTTTGCTCATATACTTCAGATATACCTACAACTATCCCTCTAAGAATCAGAAATTAACTAGAATATTATTGATATACTTGTGCATATACCTCTGAGTCTTGCTCTACCCAGGAACTCAGCCACCAGTTGCTGAAGAGCCCATTGTCAGTATACAAAAGGAGTACCATGAAACACAAAGTGAAACACAGAAATGGAACATAAGACCACATTGAGGGAGTAGAAGTAATTTAACACATGAAATTTATTAAATGTGCTGGGTGGGTTCTCAGCAAAGACATTATTACTTAATCCTTACTTGTTTTTCATTCTTCATATGTGCAGAGCTTCTGTTTACAAAAATGGGAATGGAAAGTATAATTGTTTTTTACTTAGTGGCATTAATGTAAGTTCTGCCCAAATAACATTTGAGTAAGAGCATCAAAACTTAGTTCATATACAGGGGAATATCTAGCTTGATGTTTATCAGAAGCATGCCAAAGTGGCAGATTCATATTAAACAAAATTATTCCTGTGTGTATATGTCTCATGCATGATCTGTGAGTGACTTTTCATTAAATTAATGACTGAGAGAAGATGTTTTATGTGTTTATAAAGAGGAATGACTGGACACTGCATAAAGAATCTGAACCTTTTGAAAAGAACCGGCATTCAAACAGTCAGCAACACACACTGGGCATAAATCCAGCAGGGATTCTAAAAAGTCATAATACACACGTAAAAATTTCAGTGGGTCTCGGTCCTTTTTTAGAGAGTGATCAACAGAATAAAACTTTATTGATAAAGGTATAAAACAACAACAAAAAAATCTCATAATTCTAGATTGTAATTGCCAGTAAACCTAATCTTTTATTTAAATAGCCTGGAAACGTCCCCACCATCTCTAAGTTCAGCTGCTGATTTCTTATGACAATGCACTTAACGAAGACCAAGATGTTTCAGATTTTGATAAGTCATCCTAAAATCCACGGAGATCCCAGTGTTAGCTGCTTTATCTTCACTCTGGCTATACACTGTTCCTTTTTTTAAAATTATTTCTTTCAATGATTTTCTCTATTAAAATATTTCTTTTTGAAGAGGAAAAGAGAGAAGCAATCTGCATTTTTAGTTTATAAATATTTTGAAAGTTTATTAAGTTTATTTTTTGAAACATATGTTCTTTAATGTAGTGTATTTGTCACATTTCAATAAAGTTAAAGCAGGGATATTTAGCTGAAACAAAGAATAACAGTTTGATACTGTTCACCTTAGTTTTGAATGAAAGGAGGAGAACTGTTTGTCCTCTTTTTGAACAAGTTGGTTCATAGGAGCTGCAATACAAATTTCTTTGTAGGACTAGATGTGGTCATTTTTGTGCTAGCGTTGGCCAATATTAAGTATGTTTTAGCACAAGAAGCAGACAAAAGAATCTTTGTGTTAGTTATTTCATAGGAACGTTTTGTCAAATTTACTTATTCATATGCAGAATCCTTGCTTTTGCTAAATGGTGCTGTATGGCAAGTATGCCTTCCAGTTCTGCAGCAGTTATTGAATGACTAACAAATTGTGATAAATTATAGGTACTTACTAAGAATGATGAGTAGCTTTTAGGTCTGCATACAAAACTGTATTGATATTCCATTTTTCCCTTCTCATCCTTGACAAAACAAAACGTCAATAGAAAGAAATGCAAAAAACAAATTTTGTTCCATGAAAAAGCAGTTATAAATCCATTCCTCCCCCTTTTTTTCTGAATTGAACTAGGAGGGCAGAATTTTTATAGATTAAAAAGCGATTCGTCATCTGTGAAATGAACCTTCAAGCTATAAAGAAAATTACTATGGGATGATGTAATAGAGATCTGCAAAGATGAGAGTAAAATTAAGAGGATGGGTAGGAGTTAAGTGGTCAGGGTCTAATATGATAACTGGGATGCCCAAGATGAAGCAAATTGAGCCAAGAGTGATGGCTCTTCATGCAGTAAATCTGTAGAACTTACTGTGGATGCTGTACATGGTTTCAAAGGCAGACTGGACAAGTTCATGAGAAGGAAATCTATTGAGAATTACTAAATATTCAGAAACTACAATTAGTTCAGGAGTTAGGTAACGTGGCATTTAAATAGTTAAACTCAATCGCACTATCTGTGTCATTAATGGAAAGGTTAAAATAATATTGGTCTGAGATAAAGACTTGTAGGGTTTTTTTGTCATGGGAGAAGTGAAGTAGATGAAGTGGAAGTATGGTTCTGCCTGTCCATTGAGGCTGTAGGAATTTCAGAGTCCAGGATTGTGTTGGGGGCAAAGGAAGGAATCAGGTCAAGCTAGTATACAAGTTCAAAAGAAAACAGCTGTCAGTGAAGACAACTAGCTTAAGCCTTTGCTTAAATTGTTCTGGAATGATCAGTGGGCAGAACCCACATAGGTGATGCAACTAGTAAATATTTGCTCTCGTTTAGAGTCCTTATTTTACCTTGTTGATACAAGATAATTAGTTAGCTTGCCAAAAAAAAAAAAAAAAAAAAAGAGTTATTTTTATTTAATGATTTATCTTTCCAAACAGTTGTGCACTTAGACATTTATACATCAGCTAATTGTTTTTTATGGCCACTCCTTTTATTTCCTGAAAGGCAGTTGCTCTTAAAAAACAAACAAACAACAAGTTTCCAGTCCTTAAGGCCACAAAGAAAACTCAAAAATCAAAAGAAACAAATGTAAAGCCATGCAGGTTAGTCTTTTTTTTTGAGATGAGACTGACAGAACTCGTAAGCTCTGTTCATCTCAATAGATACTAAGCGTGAAGTTAAAAATTACTTTTTTGTGTCAACATTATTTTGTTACTGATCTTCATAGCGGATTTGCCACAGAAATATGTCTCTCTCTCCTTGAAAACGTAATCACTTTGTGTTTACCTATTATTCCCTGTTTTCTGCCCCCAATGCACCTACAGTAATCTCAGATGTATTGCTCGTTTTCTGTTCTATTTCTAAAAAGAAAAGCAGTGTCTCTCTGATACTTATTTGCATATATTGTTTGAAGAATTATTACTATTTTGTAAAAATACATATACACATTTTATACCACAATATTCATAAGTGAAAGAAAAAACCCCTCTCTCTGCCTCCTGTAGTTGAGGCATTACCAACAGTATTGTTTTTTTCCTTTAAGGGCCTCTTCTACACAGATAAATATCTCTGTTGGCATAAACAACATGCACAAATATGATCCTTTGTTTCTGATCACCAGAAAGGTTTAGACCTCTTTCATCTATCTAAGAGGAAGAGACAACTACATAAATTAGAGGACGGACACCTAGACAAAACACAGTATTGTAGAAGATAGCTCTGCATTCATAATTACAATTGATCCATGATTTACATTGATTATAAGTCTGTGTTCTTAATCAGATGAGGATTTACTTAGCTAATATAGTTTTAGCCTTCCATGGAGCAAATATGTCAAATCACACACAAATTTTGTAAGGCTTGATTCTGTGACTCGGTCTTTGTTGTGTTAGTGTTGCAGTTGCTGGCTTTCATACGTTCATAAAAAAGCACTGTCACCTGTCTCCTGATCTTTGACAATTTTTGTAATATTATGGTTATGCAAAAGTATTCCCTCACAGAGATAGGCATAACCTGATAGACATGTCCCTGAACCTTAAGGGAATTTGTAGCAAATTTAGACCTCAATTTCATGTCTTTGTTACTTCAGCTATTGCATCTTTTAAGTCCAAGAGTCACTGAAATGAAAATTTTTCACAGAACAACACATATCTCTTCACCGCAGTGAATTCTGAAAAAAAAGAAAAGCTACTAAAGCTACTAAAGGACTATCTTAACAGGAGGGGGGAAAAAAAGGTAGTATGGAATCTTGTGTACAGTAGTAGCTTGCATTTAAAATTACTTCAAAGTATTCTACAAAATGGCTGTTGCTCAGGTAAACTGCTACATATTTACTAAAGCCCTGCATCTTGTTCTTGATCTGTTTCAGCGGAATCACATGAGTTTTATTTTAGTTTTCAGACTGTGTAACTCAATCAGTACTTCTCAGAGATGACCGCCAGGTGGTAAAAGGGGCAGAAACAAATTGGGTAGAAAGGTTTTTCATGATTTCAGCTGCCCCACAAATTTAACATTTTTCTGGCTACAGTACAGCATTTCATCCCAAATCTTTCTGCAGAATGTAATCCTGTCTTTCCCAAATCTGAAATAGGAATTGCAGCTATCAACTCTTTAACTGCAATGTAGACCTGAAAAAATTAGTAAATGAGCTTCAGTGGGGAGTCAAGAGGGGTATAAATTTATAAAACTTCTGTTTAAATATACTGACAGCTACTTCTCTAGCGAAGGAAGAGAAAAAGACCTTTCTCAGAACAGGTCAGGTCAGTGAATAACTGATCTATTATAAGGTGGCATAGACGTGTCTCCGCTTCTGAAGTTTGGAAGTGGGTTATTCTCATTCCAAGATCTTTGAAAGAGGAGGATGAAATCTTAAGGGGAACAAAGTGACTGTGTAACAGGGTGCTCTGATTGCATCACTTTTGTGACTGATGACATTAGCATTTGCTCTGATTATTAGGAACAACTATATAATTTGAAATGCATACCTCTAGAGTAGTTGAATTAGCTTAATCAGTTAATAGTATAATTTTCTACTGTAAAATTTTCCATCTGCATTTTGAATCCCTAAATGCAGATCAGGGATTAGTCACTTTAAAAAAAAATTATTACTAACTTCAAAACATCAGAGAATGTTTGTTCTTACATGCATGATCAGAAAAAAAATCGAGTAGTTAATTCACCATTTGGAGATAACTGACTTAAACATTCAGTAACAGATGCTTAGCAGTTATTAAATAGTATAGCTTCATTCACTTCAGTTTACCCCTGCTGAGACACTGGCCCTTGTTAATGGCCTATAAATGGCTTGCAGACAGTAAGCACACTGAAATGGCAGAAGAGAATACCATCATTCTCCTGAGTCTGCTAATGAGTTTCTTGTTATAAAGACACTCAGTGAACCTCTCCATATTTCATTGTTTTACCATCTTGATTTCTTAATCTGATAGGCTGTGATGTAACTTTGTCGACAAGAGTATAAGAAAAATATTAAAAGATGGTAAAACTTGTAGCTCTTTATATGCAGTATTACCTCCAAAAGGCATAGACACTGAATAGTTTACTTGAGGTTCTTGGAGGCAAACCCACCAATATAAGGAAAACATATCACAAAGATGATGTGCGCTTAGGAGAATACACGCGTACACACAAAAGGCATGTTGAATCCTAAGGCCTACTAAGGTCGCAAGATGCCTGACAAGCTAGAGTCAGTTATGTCTGAAATAGACTTTGGTGCAATTGAACATGTGCTGCTGTGCAGAATTTTTGAGAAACTTAAGTGTATAAAAGAAATGCTGGGATACAAAGTAAATGACTATGTTTAAAGCCTTTTCTTCTGGGTAACAGTTCTTAGGGTTAATCGTATTAATGAACTTGGTATACTAAGATTGCTCCTACAATACAGTTTTGGGTTTTCTTCACTTAAAAAATTATAAGCATTTTAAAATCTCGTCTTTCTCCTTTATTCTTTCTCCCTTTTTCTTAAATGGCAATATAATTGCTTACATTTTAGTATGAATTGTAATACTTAGTTCAGTCATATCTCCATGAGGAACAATTTCCATACCTGACTCCAGGCTGCATACATTGACTGCATAATTGTATCTGAAAGTAAGAGTTCAGCGTTTCTTGTTTTTCATCATCTGAATAAAATCTCATGCATTTTTATTAATTGTGGCATCTGTGCTCCCAAACAGTGCTTTGAACCGTACAGATATATGACTAAAATTCAGTCCTTCATCTAGCTCTCATGTTTTCTCTCTGTAAAATTGCAGCTGTTTCATGCTGTAAGACCTGTGGTATTCTCTTTAATTCTTATATGTTATTTTTTTTATGAGAAGAAATAAATTGTTGCACTTCCTAGCTTACATTTTAGACAAGAAGCACTGGATCAATTTGAAATTTTGAGCACTTACAAACCAACAAGTTATGGACTTGATATAAGATTTTATTGAGCATATACAGTGAACAGGATTTTCTCCTGTAATAGGCCAGTTTGCCCTAACAGTCAGGGTAAAAATTTACCAGGTTGATTACCTGCCTGTTCCATCGCATTTTCACAGACACTGTTACCTTTGTTAATTACCTTAAGCCAAT
Organism: Ciconia boyciana; assembly: GCF_034638445.1. Classification (NCBI taxonomy): domain Eukaryota; kingdom Metazoa; phylum Chordata; class Aves; order Ciconiiformes; family Ciconiidae; genus Ciconia; species Ciconia boyciana. The sequence goes on along the minus strand of NC_132942.1, from coordinate 31,308,245 downwards.
ATGGGTATAGTAGCCCATTCTACAAATTCCCCTTTATTTTGTTGCGTATGGCATGCTCAATTTTTATTCCAAGGTGAATCCCTCTACACTACTTTCTGCCATATTTTTAACTTTCTGAGTACATGTATATGAATACTCTGTTCTCTGTGTATATACCAGTTCTGCTTTATGAATGAATAATTTAAAAATGAGAAAAGTGTTAATACCGTCCTTCCTGCATATTCCCCATTACATATCAGTCTTTATCATTCTACTGAGTATTTGGCACTCCATCCCATTTCAGTGTAAGTGTTCGCATTCACAAGTGAACACAAATTAATACAGACTGATCTTGTGATGAAAATTTTGAGGCATTGTATTTATTCCTGAAGAACCAGACATTCAATACTTGCTATCTACCTATAATTTATGAGAAGTCAATTCCAACAAGACTGAGTTGCTCCTTATCTATCAACATTTCAAGATTGATACTTACTAGGGAAATTGGAGTTAGTTTAGAAAACTGCATGAAAAGTTATTTGGAGAGTAAGGGAATAATTTATGAGAAAAGATTAAGTGAGTTAAATATGCATGCCTTAGTTAAAGAAACACCTATGTCGTTCGTAAAGGTCTATAGATATTTAACAGATATAAACAGCAAGGAGATTGTGAGTGGAATTATTAAGGGACAGTCAATCACCTGACTAGAATAAGGAAATGAAGCATTTTTTTTCCAAATGTCATCTGAAAATCAGAGGGAAATTAATGATATAAAAATTAAATCTTTGGGCCAGCACATGTAACCTTTGGCATGCTCTGAGATCACGGTCAAAAAATGAAAATAAGTCTCTGAAGAATCATGGCAGTTTGAGACTGTTATCACATTTCATTATCTATCATGGTTTTTAAGACAGAGTTTTGATTTTAAAATGGTTGGAATTACGAGTATAATTAGTTTAAGTGCTTGGAACATTTGAATTGGATGTGAATCAAGTATGAGGTAATATATGTTAGGAAAAAGCATGCATTGGGAAAGCATTAGCATAAATGAGTTTGGTGTTTGGTTTTTTGGTTTGGTTTTTGTTTTTTTTTTTTAACTCTAGGAGTAAAATTGTAAAAAGCCCCCAGTGATTTAGAAAACTAAATTCAGAGGAATGGAACTGTGAAGAGAAACCTGTAGTACCTCAGTCTCCAGATCTGTTACTATTGGCTTTTCACATAGTAGGCGATTCTTTCCTAGTGATGCAGAGGACTTCTGTTCCTCTGGGATGGAAAAAAAAATACTACTCTTTTGAGATAATTCCTGATATTTTGTATTCTTTGCCTCTTATTAGGAGAGAGAACTCAGAAGAGGAATGTATAAAGATAAAATGTTTTAGAAACTACAATAATGCATATTTTTCTGTGAACTCCTGATATTGGAAAGAAAACTACAATTACAATTGTGTTTGCTACTTTGAAATCACGATTTTCTATACCTTAGGTGGTTGTTGCAAAAGCTATTTCCCAATACTACGTTATAGTCAATTTAATGCATGTTAAAATCTCATTCTTTATTTGCATACACTTATCAGTTACTGAAATTGCTGCTTGTTGAAATTCAGTTGTGAATTTAGCCAACTTCATCTGTAATCAAGCTGTAAAAATCTTGTTAAAACATTTCCTTAATACTAAAATATCTGACAAAAAATTAACATAAGCGGAGGTAATTGAACATGAGTGTTACAAAGTGGAAATGTTACAAACCATGTGCCACACTTTTTAAAATTATATTTGTTGTCTCTTTTTATGTTTATTTTTTTCAAGCATATATGCCTCCACATTCCCTACTGAATATTCATTCATTCCTGTGACTGCTACTACATTTTATTTCTTATTACAGTATTCTGTTGCTCACTAAGAACATTAGTCAAGGTTCCCTTTTTATACTCAGTGCTGTATGCTGGCAAATGAACATGGAAAAAAAGCTTTTTTTTTAAAAAAAGAGCTTGTTTAACGAAAGAGCTCCATGTTAATAACTGCTTGATTAGGAATATATATATGATATATTATATTTAGATATATATATATATGATATACTAGATAGAGAGAGAGATATATATGCTTTACAAACATACAGAAAAAGTAGAACTTATGAAATACTGAAATGATTCTTTGCACATGAAGTTCTTTTATGCATTACAGAAATTTCTTAGGATTTTATCCTGCATCTTATTTTTAACTGAAGGGACTGTCTAGGTAATTGTTGTAACTGGCTACAATGGCTTTTATGACCCAGATGACTTTGTTGTCCAGAACCTCATCGACATCATCTTTGTTATCACCCTAAGAATGGCTGACATGGGATTAAATGGTTTGACAGACGTGGGCATTTAATAAATACTCTGGCAAATAATCATATTCAAATCGAATTATACAGCCTGTCTTTTAGTACTGTGCAAAGTTTTGAGTCATGGAATAGGATTCCTTTGGTTTAGCTGATGCAGTCATCGTGGATCAAGTGGAAGCTTTAGAAAAGCGGCAAAGTGCATGTAAATGCTTGGGTGAGCAAAAGAACATTTGATTAACAAAATATGTTAGTGCCTCCTTTCTTAGTAAAAAATAAAGGAGATATATTCATATTAAATAACAGAGAAGTTCTGTTCTACTGCAAGAAGCTTTATAAACTATTAATAAATAAAATGTGGTCTTTAAATGAAAAAATGTAAGCATTGGAGTATAGCTTAATATCTTAAGAATATTTTTTTGCTCCTACATAAAACTTTTGCAGTGATGTGAAGCTGAAGAATTATTTTCCTCTGACCATTGTACCTGAGATCTGGCCCGCATGTTTTCTTCAAATTTTCCACTCCAAAGTGGATGCGAAGAAGTGGATGTAAGTGGAAATCTGTTGGTTTACTCCTTATGGAATTGTCCCTGGTTGCAGTCGCTGAATATTAATATTAATATTCAATAAAATATTAATTAATATTCACCAATATGAACATTGTTCACTTCAGTATGAAAAGGCCATTTATTTCTTGGAAAGACATTTTTATTTAGATTCTTTCAGATGTTGTAGGGAGGAACAGATCCATGAAGGGACTGGGAAGGAGCGCAATCATCAAAGTCTGGGAAATGCAGGTACTGAAATTTTGTTCCTGGTGATGCAGAGGAGGCATGCCATGGCTTTGCCTTTTCTTGCTCATTAATCAGTGACACTGGTTGATGGTATCAAGCAACTAAATCATGTTTGATGCACACATTCTCTTTCCAAGACACCACCAGGCAGTTATCCCTATGAATGATACATATATTTTTGTGTGGTGTTTTTACCTGGTTGTAAGCTGGTGCTAAGCACAATCATTCTTCTAAAACCTATAAAGTCCAGCCATTAGGAGCAAATTTGCTATTCTTACTTGGTGAAATAGATGTAGACAAAAGCATTAATTTTCAAGTAGAAATACTGGAGTAAAGTTTAGAGAAGGGTTCCTGTGGCACCATAAGCAAATAGTTGCACAGGAGTTATTCCCGATTTAATTATTATTACTATGCGTACAGAATGTTTGAGAGTAACTTGAATAAAAATGCTAAATGTCTTTTATAAAAGAATCACATGAAAACTTATATAATACAGAAAATATTCAATAAGTATTTTTATAAATTCAGAAAAAAGTTTTTAGAAGTTACATGTAGTAGAATGTTTTACTAACCTTTTATTTTCTAGCTTTTTTGAGTTACATTTCCTTGAACTTGAGCACTTTTCAAATCAATATTAACTCATCAAAGAAATGGAATGGAAACCCTATACTTAGTTGCCTACTGCTACTGATTTCTATAGCACATAATGCTTGAGTGCCTTTAAAGAGCTGGACATCAGATACTGTAGCAATGTGAGAGGGACTCTGACCTTTTTTAGAATAAAGAAAAAGTACTGCTAGAGTCTTTGTGAAAACTGTACTTTAACATTAAAAATTACTCTTAATTCCCACTGTTTGGTCACACATAGAATACAGGGGTTCTGGATGACTGAAGTTCTCACTGGTCCTCAATCAGACTATTAAAAACTCATATTCTGTTTTGTTAGAAATCTTCCTTAGATTGGGACTAAAACACCAGCCTCTGTTCATGGCTTCCATATCATAAGATAAAAAATTACTTCTGTAATTTACAATGAGATGTCACTTTATGGAAAATGTGGAGAAATAGATTTGTTTTGCTCAGGGCAATCCTAGGTTCCTCTCTTTACATACAGTAAAGGTGGGGAGAATAGTCTTTAAGACTTTTTGAAGTTTTGCAATGGTTATGGAGCAAAAGTCATCTGGGTTTTGTTGGTTTTTTTTTATTTTATTCAAAAGATATAGTTAATTTCATCATACTGAAATTACAGAATCACACAGAATCACAGAATCGTATAGGTTGGAAAAGACCTTTAAGATCATCGAGTCCAACCGTAAACCTAACACTACCAAGACCACCACTACACCATGTCCCTAAGCACCTCATCCAAACGTCTTTTAAATACCTCCAGGGATGGGGACTCAACCACTTCCCTGGGCAGCCTGTTCCAATGCTTGATAATCCTTTCGGTGAAGTAAAATTTCCTAATATCCAGTCTAAACCTCCCCTGGCGCAACTTGAGGCCATTTCCTCTCGTCCTATCACTTGTTACCTGGGAGAAGAGACTGACCCCCACCTCGCTACAACCTCCTTTCAGGTAGCTGTAGAGAGCAATAAGGTCTCCCCTCAGCCTCCTTTTCTCCACGCTAAACAACCCCAGTTCCCTCAGCCGCTCCTCATAAGACTTGTGCTCTAGACCCTTCACCAGCTTCGTTGCCCTTCTCTGGACACGCTCCAGCACCTCCATGTCTCTCTTGTAGAGACGGGCCCAAAACTGAACACAGTATTCGAGGTGTGGCCTCACCAGTGCTGAGTACAGGGGGACGATCACTTCCCTACTCCTGCTGGCCACACTATTTTTGATACAAGCCAGGATGCCATTGGCTTTCTTGGCCACTTGGGCACACTGCTGGCTCATATTCAGCCAGCTGTCAACCAACACCCCCAGGTCCTTCTCTGCTGGGCAGCTTTCCAGCCACTCTTCCCCAAGCCTGCAGCATTGCATGGGGTTGTTGTGGCCCAAGCGCAGGACCTTGCACTTAGCCTTGTTGAATCCCATACAATTGACCTCAGCCCATCGATCCAGCCTGTCCAGGTCCCTCTGCAGAGCCTTCCTCCCCTCAAGCAGATCAACACTCCCACCCAACTTGGTGTCGTCTGCAAACTTACTGAGGGTGCACTCGATCCCTTCGTCCAGATCATTGATAAAGATATTAAGCGGGACTGGCCCCAACACAGAGCCCTGGGGAACACCGCTTGTGACCGGCTGCCAACTGGATTTAACTCCATTCCCCACCACTCTTTGGGCCCAGCCGTCCAGCCAGTTCTTTACCCAGCAAAGAGTACACCCGTCCAAGCCATGAGCAGCCAGTTTCTCCAGGAGAATACTGTGGGAAACCGTGTCAAAGGCTTTGCTGAAGTCCAGATAGACAACATCCACAGCCTTTCCCTCATCCACTAGGCGGGTCACCTTGTCGTAGAAGGAGATCAGGTTGGTCAAGCAGGACCTACCTTTCCTAAACCCATGCTGGCTGGGCTTGATCCCTTGGTTATCCTCTACATGCCGTGTGATGGCACTCAGGATGATCTGCTCCATCAGCTTTCCTGGTACTGAGGTCAGACTGACAGGCCTGTAGTTCCCTGGGTCCTCCTTCTGGCCCTTCTTGAAGATGGGCGTCACATGAGCTAATCTCCAGTCAACTGGGACCTCCCCGGTTAGCCAGGACTGCTGGTAAATGATGGAAAGGGGCTTGGTGAGCACATCTGCCAGTTCCTTCAGTACTCTCGGGTGGATCTCATCAGGCCCCATAGACTTGTGAATGTCTAAGTGGTACAGCAGGTCACTAACCATTTCCCCCTGGATTATGGGGGCTCCATTCTGGTCCCCGTCCCTATCTTCTGACTCGGGGGGCTGGGTACCCAGAGAACAATTGGCCCTGCTATTAAAGACTGAGGCAAAGAAGGCATTAAGTACCTGAGCCTTTTCCTCATCCTTGGTCACTGTGTTCCCTCCCCCATCTACTAGGGGCTGGAGATTCTCCTTAGCATTACCTTGCTAAGGTAATGCTCCTTGCTAAGGTAATCTCTTTATACCATTGTAGCAGCAAAACCTGCTCTTCTCTTGATCATGACAGCTTTCAGTGGAACTGGTTGTGGGTAAAGAAGAGAGAATGCAGGAACAGCATATCCCTGCTTTTGAAGATCAGATCTGTGTACTAACATATCTGTAAACTATAAGATGCAAATGGGGAATGACGCTTTTGAAAAGGAAAGATGAGGAAAAAAGGTCTGCTGCTGTTATTCTTTGCCATCTTCTCCCCATTACAGAAGCAGAGTGTCAAAACAAGAGATGAGATAGAGACAAAGATACTCTCAGCATCTGCTTTCCACCATTTGATGTAGACGTAAGGAAATGCCGAAGTTAAGTGAGTTAAAGACCGAACAGTAGGGCCTTTGCATCAATTTAAATATGCTGGGGTTTTTTATATCTCTTCAGTTATAGTGGTATGATGTGGTGTAAAGCAGGCAGGCTGAGAGATGCACCGTTTCTTTGTGGAGCACAAGTATTTTGTGTTCATATAGTTGAGGAAATTGGAGTGTACGCAGTCTTCTTTAATCTCTGTATTGTGGTCTCTGTTAACGTGTGAGAAGAGATGGGCATATGGATAACAGAAACTTCTGTAGTGCAGATAGTTTTGTATTTAGTGGTTTGAGGTTACGTTAATTGGTCAGATTCTAAGAGCATGAAAATACAGAAAATTAGCTCAATTTTCATGTGAGGTTCATGGTTTCCTATAACAATTCTGCAAATATATCTGTAGAAAAATGAAGGCAAGATTAAAAAATGAACTGACACTGGAGGACATTTTGGGACAACATTTCCCATTGTGCTGTTACTTTCTCATCGCAGGTGTGCTATATTCATCTCCTGTGTTGGTCGTCTCACTATTGCATAAGCAAACCCTGAATTATAGCTGAGGATAACATTCATCTACACACAAAAAAGGACTGATCGTATGTTAATATTAATTCCTAGACCACATAGTTTACCTTTCCAAAACCAGGCTGTCTTTTAAATGCTTAAAATATTTTCATTTTAAGTATTTATGTGGTAATAAAGCAGTAAAGTTGTTCATAAAGATGAAGTAGAACTTACAGGTATTAAAGCAGCAAATATAATGCTAACTAAATGTGCTACGATATCCACCAAAATTCTTGTTCTTTGGAATTTCCACACTACTTTACCCAAGTAAGCCTTTTTCAGGCCCAACACTTGCAAGCTGTACTTTCCAAAGGTGTTGAAATCTGTAAATACATAAGTAAATTTCCCTGATTTAAAAAGTGAAATATTTGATGGAATTTTTTCCAATCCCAAAAATTTGTAAGAAACTTGTGTAGGAAACAGCTTAAGTAATAAAATTCATCTTCTTGCTCTGTCAATCAGTTTATTTGAAGACATCTTTAGAAGTAACATACAGAGCAACATCTCATGAAACAGATGTATTATGCGAAATGACTCCTCTAGGAAATTAAAATTAAACATTAATTGAGAATTTGTTTCATGAGGACAGACAGTCTTAATTTTTGAGCTAAATGTAGACCACAGGGGAATAGGGTGATATAATTGGTTTTTTTTCAGCCCCTGGAGTAAAGTCACAGAGTGCTAATGTTAAGTTGAAATGAATGGCAGCTTCAAGCACTAGAAACTGAAGTTTCATGGCGTCGTTAATACCACATGTAAAATTCACTCATTTCTTTTCACAAAGCTTTGGACTTGATACTATAAAATTCTGAGCATTCTGACCCCACCCCATGGTGCTATGAACATGAATTTAAGGTTATAAATAAATTTTACAGTATTCTTAAGTATTCATGCCAATCATGCACAGGACATTTGGATCAAATTCAACTTACACAAAAAACATTTGCAGCTTCTGCTGGTTTTTGGTTAGGACCATATGCTAATTTGGCTGGAGAGACATGCAGATTGATGAATTTTGAGAATAATCCTTCACAGCCTTTTTCATTTTATACGTAGAGACTAGATCTTCTTGCATAATGTTTCAGGAAAGATGCAGCAAACCTTTTTTATTTTTGCTTTTATGTTCGTTTCTCTGTTTTTCTGTATATTATACACAACTCCTACTTGTCCTTTTCTTTTATATGTTAAATACATTATGTTCCACCTTTTTTATTTTATTATTTTCTGAGAAACACGTACTAAGTTAAACAATGGGAACAGCACAAAACTTTTTGCAGCTAAGAGCTATGTCTATATCCTTTCATCGTTAAGGATGAAAGCCAAGAATATGTAGCAGATGCGAACAGCCTTGCATCACCCATTGGACTAACAGCAAACCCAAGGGAAAACAGAAGATATTATGTATTCACAAAGTTAATTTTATGGTTGTCGGACTGATCTTACAAATGTTAACTGTAGAAAATTATGTGTTCTGAAGCATATAAAGATCTTTTGACACTTCTAGACAGAGATTACCACACATTTTTTAGGAGCACGAAAGACAACCTGAATACACCACTTACTAATTAATGACAAGGTAAGATCACATTCATGGGGTAAGAACGAAGGCCTTCTTTCCAGTGCATGCTGTCTGCTCTGTTTCTGAGCCAAAGGAGACTCCCCTTGAAGAAAACAGGCATTTGCTACATGTAACCAGTATCCTCCTCATACTGCTACAGGGCATGCATAGAGTATTAGGGCATATGTTCAAGTTACCTTTCAACAATGCTGAAATGTCATATTCTGTGAGTTTAACTCAGCTCAGGTTGGGGCTAAACATTATCTTGACAACATATTGACCCAGTTAAAAAAACAAACTAAAGTAAGACACTATTTCATAATAATGTAGCTAATGAAATATCAACTGTCCTGTATGTTTCTGCATTTCATTTTTCAGTTACAAACAGATGTGACTTACTTTACTTTGATGTGGATAGGGATCATTGTTTCTAAACTGGGTTCATATTTCTGAAGAACAGAGCTTTTATTTACTTGTCCATCTGCCTCATGTGGTACTGAATTAGTCATTATGCCAGTATTCCATTTCCAGAGTTTCTTATGCCTGTTCAGATTTTTCTTTGGAGCAAAACTTTGAAAAGCTTATAATTAGCTTTAACAATTTTTAAGTAACTACTTAAACCTGGTGGCAAAATCCATGGGTTTTTTCCAGTCATGACAGAATGTTATCATTGGAGATAAACATGGAAAGTGTTCCAACTGAATATATGCATGTGTTCATACAGATGTTATAACTGTGTATCTTTGCGTGTGTTGGGGAATTGGAAATCACAGTGATAGGAACATTTTTAGAGGGCCAATAAATACGGCCAGCTTCAAAGCAACATTTTATTAGATTGGTATTCAGTAACAATACACATTGCCAAGGGTTAGTTCTTAATCACTATCAATCATTATCAACACATGTTCAAAGTATTACTCCTTAACAATCTTGTAAACTAGCTGAGTGTAAAAAAACCCCATGGACCTGATACTGTATGGTTAGCACCGATGGCTATGGTCCTTGATGGTCTTAGTCACAGAAATCAAGGTGATCAGAGTTGAGAGCTCTTCAACAAGGAAAGCTGGAACTGAAGGAGGCTTTCCCCCCCCCCCCCAGTCTTTCCTCTGTCCTTAGTGTTTTATGCTTCTCACACCATCCTCTCATCGTTCTTTTTATTTTGGGATCCTAGAATTCTGTCTTTTGCCAGGCATGTTTCTTGCTAATTCTGCAGGATTACTCTGGTTTTATGAGACACTTTCTGCTTTTTCTGCAGGATAATTTTGGTTTCCCTGGACATCTTTCCTGCCTGCTCTACATGTTTTGTCTTTCGTGCAGATTTTACTGCTTGCAGATGTCTTTCTCCACCCCATTTGTGCAGCTGTACCACAAATTTCTGTATGCTCCTTTGCGGTACGTATATACATACATATAAATATATACATGCTTAGCTGTGTTACAGAAATGCTTTTTGCTTCGTTTTGTTATTCATATTGTTAAAATGTTACAAAATCCTTATGTACTTTCAGTGGTTAGGCTGTTTTAGTGTTCTTAGGTCTAGGTTTAAGACAAACAAATATTAATTATATCTTAGTCTGCTTCTGCTCTAGGGATGCATCAGGCCTCTGCCTTGGCTACAAAAGTCTCTCCATCATCACTTTTGTTTTCTCCCTACTTAGAATATGCCATTATTACAGTATCACAGTGATAAAAATTAGAAAAACATGTAAAGGAGTATAAACAGTGTGCTTTCCCTTTGCATTTTGATCTTCAGTACAATTACTTTTTTTTTTAACTCAGCTATAATATATTTCTCATTACCATCACAGTTTTTCTTGAAAACTTGCCACTTATGGTGTCCAACTGAGCATAGAAGAGCTTAAATTTAGGAACTTTTAATCTGAGAGAATTTAGTCTGTTTGCATTGTTAACATTTCCGGTGATGTTGTTGACCTTAGTCCAATGTCTCATTGGTCTGATAAAAATGAAGAAAACTTCTGAAAAGTCTGCTTTTTGTTTCTTCTGTGTTTTGTTAACCTTTATACTTTGTTATTCGATATTTACTAGACATAAAAAAATGCTACACCCTTTTTTTGTCTTACTGCTCAGTTAGAATGGTCTTATTTCTTGTCTCTGTTGTCTTTCTGTGTGTTGCCACACCCACATCATGCCCAAAACCATCACCTTCAGTGTCTGAATTATGTAGACTTTAATTGGAATCAGTGGGATTTTTTCCCAGAAGTGCTTTAGAATTAAGCCCCTAGACTTTTTATTTGGGTTACATTATCTCATTTATTATTTATGCGGATTTCTTCATATGATTTATCTGCTCAAGAGTCTTCAAACTGTAACTAGAGTCAGCTTGTGCCAAAGCTGTATTTTAGCAGCTAAAGTGCATATGCATATAGGTAAGTGGGTGTGTACATATGTGTGTATATATATACATACAGATAGTTCATATTTTTATAATATGTATCTACATGTACACACACATATATTTACAAACACCACAGAAATCCTACTGTTTCCTGCTTGGTTCCTAGTGTTTCTCTGTCACTATAATTATGTTGTATCAAGTGCCATATCTTTTTCCTCTACAGAGTTTTAGATCACCTACATATTTGATTGAGGCACAATACAGCTCTTTCCAATCTTCATAAATATTAATTATGTTAATTAAATATTAAATCAAATAGTAAATCATAATTAAAATGAAAATATTAAATATGTATTGAAAGAGATCTAGTGTTGGTGACTCTGAGAGCAGAAATTATCTCCTAGTTAATGTTGTGCCATTTATAATTGTTATGACAATGGTCCAGCAGCCAATTATGTATTTCAGACTGCTATATTCATGTTCTAGTCACATCATTCTTTCTCCTTAAAGTAGATTTGTTGAGCTATATTGAAACCACTGATAAAATTTTAGCAGTAAATTTCCAGTTTGGGGAAGATCATTATAGCACAAGACCTGAGAAATATGCTGATCAAAGCTGACACTTGCTCCCCAATTCAAAGGCTGCTGGCCTTGTAACTTGATCTGTGAGTAGTTTAGAACATAGTGAAGGAATGCTATACTTTAAACCTAATCATCATCGTGAAGGGAGGAAAAAAAGAAGTATTACATCTCTACACTTTATCCTGATTATCCTTTCTACTCTTGGAATTCTCACAATGGAAAAGCCAATTTGTGCTGGACATTTGTCATTTTATTTGACTAGTGGATATTATGTTTTTAGCATATCTAAGCTTACAACTTTTACTCTAACCTGTATTCAGTGTTGTAAAAAGGACTACTGGTCTTTCTCTGTTTTCTACTGAAAAAATCCTGAAAGCATATCGCCTGGTCTTGTATGTTCAATTAAATCGCCAGTATCTTGACAGTTCTGTTATCTTACTAAATCATCATTAAAGCTAAACTTGTAGCATGTATTAACATGAATTTAAAATACAACTTCACCAGTTAAAAAAAAGAAAAAAAGAAAGAAAGATAGTGATATGCTACAGATAGATTCCTTGCATTTGCTGCATGTTTTCTGTAACAGTATTTTCTGTATCTTTTCTGCGAAAGGTTGATTACTGGGGGAATTTGAGCTGTAAAGCAACTGGGGCAGAAGAAATTCCTGTTTCCAAGTTGTTTCCAGGTTCCAGCCTCCCACCCTGTCGTAACTGTCAATCTGTTTTTTCTGTGGGGATCTCTCGTTCATCATTTCAGTAAGAAAAAATAGCTGCTAATTGGGAGAAGGGAGAGCATTCAATACTCCAAAGATTTTAATATTCCTCACCTTGATTCCATACTATAGTAAGGTTGCATTAGGAAGACTCGGCTCCAAAAGGAAGAGAGCTGCTATCAGATTGAGGGAGGTGATCCATCCCCTCTACTCAGCACTGGTGAGAGCACATCTGGAGTTGTGTGTCCTAGTTCTGGGCTCACCAGTACAAGACAGACATGGACATACTGGATTGAGTCTAGCAAATGGACACAAAGGTTATTAAGGGTTTGGAGCATCTGATATATATGAGGAAAGGTGCTGACATTGTTCAGCCTGGAGAAGAAAAGGCTTGGGGAGAGTATTAGCAATATGTATAAATACTTTATGGGAGGATGGAAAGATGGAGCCAGACTCTTCATGGTGATATCATGTGAAAGGAGGAGAGACAGTGGGAAAAACTGAAATAACAGAGATTCTGTTTAAGCAGAAGGAAAAAAGGAAAAAAAAAATTACTGTGAGGTTGACCAAACACTGGAACAGGTTGCACAGAGAGGTTGCAGAGTCTCCATCCTTGGAAGTATTCAAAACCCAAATGGACATTGCAACCTGCTCTAGCTGACCCTGCTTTGAGCTGGAGGTTTGGACTAGATGGTCTCCAGGGATCCATTCCAACCTCAACTATTCTGTGATTATATGTTTCATACCACATATGTCACAGGAGTTGGTATTTTTAGTGAAAAATTGACATTAATTTACTAGAACATGTAAATGATGACAACATGAAAAAAGTCAGGTCATTAATGCCTATACTGTTTACTTTTTCCTCTGTTTATGCTGCTTAATTTGGTTTGAACTGTTTATAATTTTCACATATGTAACGGATTTTCAAATATTCAAGAAACCTGTCTTAGATTATTTTCACTACAACAGCATTTGGAAGAAAAGTATAAAGAACTGGCATAGCTCCTGGAAGCATTAGAAGCATAGTGTGTGATACAAAATTCTGCCTCTTATCTTTTTCTTCCAAGTTGAAGGTGATAAAGTGTACCTGAAACCTAGAAATCCAGCGTGTCTGAAACCATTCATTTTTTATGGAACAGACTAGATGTCACAGGCAAATTTGAACAAAGCGCTTGATACAACAGGCTGAATACTGAATATGCAATAAATAAATGTGAGCTCTTTTTTGGTGAACGAGGTCCGAGACTTTCAAATATCAGAAGATATCTGAATATCCTATCCTGAGTCCTCAATATCCTGAATAAAGCATATCTGAAAAGAAATAGGGAAAGTCTGCTTTTTTTCTGTATTAGTGTTCATAGGACCTGGTTTTATTAGCTTTTCTTTCTGGCCACATTTTTGTTCCCATATGAAAAGTCTATTCTACTTGAAATTGTGGAGGCTGAGATAATATTAATCAGCTTAGCACAGCTACCTATTTGAAATAGCTGATCTAACAAAAAATGAGGCTAAAAAGATTCAGAACATGTAAGTTTCTGTTAATTTTTAAATGGTGCTTTTGTAATTTATCTGCTGTCACCATGTTTTGTCAGTTAATTTCCTATAGCCTAATATTTCCTGAAAAGCTAGCTTGCTGTTTCTTCCCTCCTTTTTTAATGTAGCAATTAAGAATTAAAAATAATTATCCCTTTGAATTATGTCAAGATATTTGCTTTTCGACAGTTGTACTGTAAATGGTTTTAAAACTACTATGGAATTAAATCAGAAAGAAAGATGGTGAAATGCTCATACTGCAAATAATACATGCGCCACCTACTGTTGGACATTCTGATTGATACTAAAACTATATTAAACGACATTGTATAGGCTCAACCTTTATTAATCTAGTGTAGGTATTACTTATAAATATATATGTTGAAACAGATGAGGCTAAAGGAGAATAGTCCCTGCATTTGGACTAAAGCAGTCAGGCTTTCCATCTGTTTCTGTGTGGAATCTAATTTTTAAAAATTCAAATATAAATTGTACACATTTTGTGAAAAAACAACAGTTAGGTAGTAAAAAGAGATCTTAATTAGTGTCTAAATTGAAAGAAAGATAAGCAGAAGTCCATTTTTATACATTTTGTTTAGCAACAGACTCTTGGCTATCAGTAGCCAACTATCAGTTTGCTTAGCTGCAGACCAAGCAAAGCGCTCAGTGCGACTGTTCTCCCCACTGGGCTACCTCTTAGAGCTACGCTCACAGATCACTCCAGAATGTGCAAGTGCACAGCAATTTAATATTCCCTAGATTTAATTAATGGATAAGGACAAAACCATTGCTGTCATTAATACTTGCATGCTAGAATTGAACCTAATGGGCTTTCCCTAATGCAATTGACAGGAAAATACGGTCCTCCCTTCCTAAATAGCATATAAATAAACATTGAAAAAAACAGCTTCTTTCTTCTCCTGTTCTACTTTTCCATAATTTAGGAGAAAATAGCTTATGTGAAAAGGAACCTACATTGCATGTTGTTACTATATCAACATTAATGTTTTCCAGAGATGACTAGATACATCAATAGAGATTGTTCGCCTCTCTGGTAAAAGAAGGCATAAAAGTAAAGGAATGTGAGGAGAATTAAGTGAAATAAAATTTCAAGATTTATGCAGAGGTGTGTGGGAAATCAAGCTTGCTTTTGCTTCTGTTAATTTGTAGTCCATTTTGGCACTGGTTCAGGATTGTATTTTTTCTTCCTGGCCTGAAGAATTAATCCCAAAATGAGTTATTGAATTATAGATAGAAGTAATGTTGGTAGCATGACTTGCTATCTTGTACGTTATCAGAGAATCTGCTGACTAAATGGAATACTCTTTACTCAGCACAGTTCTGGTAAGTGTACCATACCCTTAATGTTTAATCATGAAGCTGAGTAGTGCAATGTATGTCCAGTTTAAGAAATCGATGTATATCACACTGACTTGGTTAATCTCATACTTGTAAATCACAGAAAATTCTCAGCTATGTAATGTGTACTTTATAATGTCTAATGGTAGTATCTTTCTTTTCTACATGTCCTTATTTACAGCAGTTTTTTGCAAGACTCCCAGGAATTTTTGAACACTGATAAGCATTTTTAATTTTTATAATAGGTACTGAAAAAAAGTTTGTATACACAGAACTTTTACAAAGAGACAACAGGTTAAAATAAATGTACCTATATTTGCCATGTTTTGTATATTCTCTATCATAATATTCTACCAGAAGGCCAACTGGATAAAAATGTAAAAATGTAGATGCTGTTGTGCTTAGCTAATACAATCATTTCTATGAAAAACAAGGTGGTTTTAACTTATGTACGTTAGAGAAATCAGAGTGAAGTAGCAGTGTTGTTGCCATGTGCACATGATGTGTTTCTGCTATGGAGATTTCAGAATTTCAGACAACAAGGTCAGTGGCTACCTGACCTGAATTTAGACAACCATATTAGACAGGAAATTGGTTCTACTATATAATTTCCTGAAACATCCTCAGGGAGTACACAGTTATGATTACTTAGTGGTTTTCAATCAATGCAGCTGCAACAATATTTGTAATATTTGGCAGCTTAAAAATTTTTTTAAACATGAAATTATGGATAACATTTTGGCTAATGAGTCCATTCAGTTTGTATCGTGATCAAAAATACTAATGAAGAGCTGCATGTTTATGTAGCACAGATTCTGCCAAATGGCAGTGTGCAGATACAATAACAAAGAATGACCAGTGTGAAAAGGATTATTTTGCTATTTCAGAGATAGGTAACTGCTTCTGTTCAGCTTTATTTTTGAAGGTTTTTGCCTCTGGAAAATTGAATAATGTAGGTTAAATTTGGTTGAATAACTGAAAGCAGAGTAGGTCATGCTTCATGTAGAGATTCATTATCCTACAAATTTGAAAAGAATCAGGTAGGGAAACATTCTTGAGTTGATTGACCTACAGTGTGCAGTTAACATGCTATCAAACTGTTGAAAACAGAGAAGAGTGACTAAATCCAGACCAGGCAGTCTATTCAGAGTTCTTGTCTGAACAGGCATGATAGAGCATACGTTACATTGCAAAATGAAGAGAAGCAAATACAGAGGGAGAAAGAGCAAAAATACAATGTGAGCCGAAGAGAAAAGCGAAGTAAATAATCAAGGCAAAATACACGGACGGACTGAACAAATCTTAAATAAGGACTGTTAAACTTCTTCCTTGGAAGTTGTAGGTGTTCAGCAGTCCATCTGCAACCAAATGATTAGGGTAAAAGAAAATCTAGGCAATACATGTGAGTGGAGTAATATTTGGGTAAAAATACTGCAAGAGAGGCCTAAGGAGTAATAGTAACTAAAGGTGAAGGAGATTTTATACTGAAATAAGGTTGCAAATCAAGGAAATACTATATTAGTAGTTTATCACAGTGAATTTCATGTAAACACCAAGTTAACATTGCTTTAGTATTGATGCAACCTCTGTGATACTGCACTGAATTAATTAATAAAATGGACTATATACAAATAATAGCAATCAAAAATGTTTTTTTTATGTGACTTGAATTTGAAAATTTGATTAGACTGTGAACTTGGAAGCATTAGTAAAGCAAGGTCAAGCTAGCAGAACATGTAAAGTCAAGACTGCCTTACTCTGTGCTGCTGCCATGAAGAGCCAAACCAAGTTGTCCACCAGTAGCATAGAGGTTGTGCATTACTTCCCTGCTTCCTATGGAAAATGAAATGTCCCACAGCGCATAGATAATCCCAGATTGTTAGAATGGTGCTTTGTGATTATAACTATTAGATAATAATAATGTTACAATTAGGAGAGCTCTAATCTCATTTTTTCTCATGTTCTTTAAAAGGAACATGATTCCAAGGTTTACAGGATCTCTAGGAGCCTACCCCACAACCAATGGGGCCTGCTTTAGATTTATCATTAAATGAGACTAAAGAAATGGAGTATTACTGGTATCTTTTTCTTCTAGCATCTAGCTTTAATCACAGTCTTTTTACTCACTTTTTGGCATCATCAAAATTAGAAATTGCACATCTCTTTTTTGTATTAAAAATCAATTAACATGTGTTTAGATTAATGTTAAATCAGTTAAAAAAGAACATTTCCATTCTCATTATAGACATGTAAAAATATAATATTCAGGCTTCAGAATTGCTGAATACCCCCAATCTGAGAGAGTGCAATAAGCAGGTGCTCAGAAAACAGCAGCAGAATTTGACAGTCTGTAAGAGGTGCAACACAAGCACTTCTGTTTCTCCTGCTCTTTCTCCTTTAATATTGTCTTCTCATCCTTGACTTAATATTTACTCTGTGTCTCTGCTTATTGCTCCTGATGATCATTTCCCTTATTGCCTGCCACTTTCCATTCTTTCTGCTGTGGATTATACTGTCCTCTTGCTCTCCAGCAGCCTAGTCAACTGCCACTTTCAACTTGCAAGGAATTTGCAACGGTGTTCCCTTCTATCCTGTTAAAGAAGCCCTATCCCAATTACTGGAAGCAAAGGCCAGAGAGAACTTGATTTTTATGCTGAAAAAGTGAATTATCTACATGACACAGCCAAACACCCTCTTTTGTGGTAGGACACATCAATTTGGGAAGGTGCAGTTCCTCAATCTATGCTGAACTCCTCCAGAGACAACACATGCAAAAATACAGAAAGACGACTTTGTTAGTAGCATCTTCTATCAATAGCATGAGATTGATTCCTTGTATCTTATAAGAGAGGGTAGCAAACCTAACCCAAGAGTGTGTATTTTAGCTGCTGTTCTGGGAGCCAGGGAGATGTTCAGGTCTTCTTCCATAGTAGAGTACTAAGTAGTTGCTAAGAAGCCTAGGCAAAACTCACATTCATCCCAAAATTTAACTGGAGTTTTGTCTACGTAATAATTTTGAAAACAGGCCTGAGGACTCTGTCCCACAGACTGTGTGGACTTTCTTTAAGGTCAAACCCCAGAATTAAGCCAGAACATTAGCATACCATTTTTAGGTTACAGTCAGCAAACTTCATTTGAACTATGGAAAAGAAAATGCTCCCTCTGGTAAGAGGAACATAAAAATGTGATTCTGCAGCTCCTTCAAACTGTTGCTTCGTTAAAACATGGAGTACAAATATGATTGAGTTTGACTCGGGAGAGTATTTACGTCAATAAGCTGTGGCAGTAACTCCATTATTTTCCACATGTTTCTCTTCTTTCGTGGCTACGTTCTTGGTTTCAGGAGAAAATTTACTCCTCTTAGTTACAAGACCATTTTTTCCCCCTTTATGAGGTTAAAAAAAAGGGCAAAGCTTACAAAACTATACCAAAGATATTTGAGCCTCAAACCTGGCCCATTCAGCTCTTTCATTCAGTTACAGTATACTAAGGAAACATATTTTTATATCTTACTAGCAGTTCCCATAAAAAGGCTGATTTGGCAGTATGCATATTAAGGAGAGAAAAAAAGTCGTATTCCAGGTAGTATGACATTGTGTGCAGCAAAACTAAGTCTGAGTGAGATTCTCTTTCAATTCCTTACTGCTGTATCCTCATCTGAGCATTAATCAGCACAGCTCTACTGATGGCATTTCTTTAATTTCCCATGGATATTTCCTGTCCTTCAGAAGTTCCTCTGAATCCTTTTTTTGTGGTATGCATCTGGTGTGAAAATCCTGTCTGCCTAGGCAAGAACTCTCTCTGCCCCATGCTATTCTAGCTCAAGTTTCAAATTTGAACAGTAAATTTGAATTTCTTTTTCTGTGTACCTTCCCTCCGCTTTTTTTTTTGAACGCTCTCCCACTTGTGAATAAAAGATGAAGTCTTTAAGTTCAGTTGTTCTTGTGAGGTCTGTTAGCACTTACTCCTAAAATGCATTTTACAATTGCCATGAAAGAATCCTACACACAGCTTTAGAAATTTCTGAAAGGTCTCGCACTCTTAGTCAGTAATGTGTTGCCAGCAATTCTTGGCATGTGTTCCATGTGCTGAGCTTACATAACCAACTGGTAGCTTTTTCAAGCTGGATGTTAAAAAACAGAGATTCTTTTGTGTGAAGAAAGAATGATTGGGGATATGTAATACAAAGCCTACATTAAAAAACAGATCTTAAAATTTCCACTGCAACCTTCCAGAGAGTAGAAAAATTAGACATTAAAACAAATGAACTTTAAAATGTAGTCCAGTTATATTGTGACATCCTTTGAATAGCTTTATGTAAAATTTCTTCCTAGTTATGGTATTTTGAAGATTTTTGAGGCATTTGTGATGCATGCCAAGATGGTAGGAAGTGGCAGAGTTCATTCAGCGCTTGGGGAAGAGGAAACATTCTTGAGGAAGATAATCTAATGAACAGACAATTTATGTAGTCCATCTTGTGCACAGGGGCTTGACCATGCCTCCATATAATCTCCCACCTGGGAAGACTGCAAAATGTACATTCTACCATCACTTGCATTGCAAAACCCTGACAGCAAGTCCTTTATACTACACCAGTCTTGCATATTCTTTATTGGATGTCTGATATTAACTGATGTATAGAAATACAGCTTGAATCAATTCAAAGCATCTTTTCATAGCATCTTTAAGCATAAGTGCTTTGCTGGTTTTGGAACCAGTTGATGTGTTTGAGAAGTTCTTCTTAAATTTTCACACAGTAGAGAGAGAATTAGAAAAGAAAATGGGCAAACTTCTTTTTCTCTTTCATTTACAGACATAGCAGTTGAGACTGGAGAGAAATAGTTCCTAAAGAACACCATTGCATCAAACAATCTGTAAGTATAAAATATAACCAGTATGAGAAAGGGAAAGTCTGATGACAAGTTGAGCATCTTGCCTTATAAAATAGCTGCAGAAGGTGGAGTGAGGGCTTGAGAACTCTAGGGAGTGCTAGTGAGGGGACAGAAGACAAGTGTATGTACATCTTACTTAGGAGAAGAGAGTTGAGTTTAGAGAGGCAGATGAAACAGTAGTAGGCTAGGAGTTTATATTCAGTGTAAACTTAACAGAACGTTCTTGGTTTAGAACAGTGTTTTTAATATTCAAAATATCCCACTCTGTAGGCACTATCAAGCTGTACCATTTTACAACTCAGTTTTGTGAACAAGTTCAAACAGGTGCTGGGATTAACCTCTGCAGAACTTTTTACAGGTTTGAAACTTCTACCACAACCCCCCAAGAAAGAAATGTATCTTCAGGGTATGTAGATTGGCAGTTGCAAAAATTACTTGAACTTCTTTTACTAACTTAAAAAAAGACAGGATCACTGCAGTCTGCCCTCACATCATGAGCTTCTGGGAAAGGCTAATTCCATGTAAATAAAGCCTTTATTTTTTATGTAGCCAGAGTCAAAGCATTTCTCTTAGGGGAACCTCAAGGTCATAAAACTATGATCTGGAATAGAAAGACTAAAAAAAATTAGTAGTAATAATTGATGTCTTGTGGGTAAAAAATAAATCTATCACATTGGGATTAATGAGAGCTAGTTAAGGATCTAGCAACTCTAAAACCTGTAGCGCATCAAAGATGCACAGTCTTAGTTAAACCAATCAAAATGCAAAACGGTTTAAAATTCCTGTGCATCTGTAAGAATAATACTTGCTATAATTGTATTTTCTGTCTTTGTATTAAATTACTCCCACTTTAAAGTCATTATAATATTATTTCCAAACAGTAACAGTGGGTGCAAAATAATAGGAATGTACTTCAAATGAAAATACGTAGATGTACAGATTATCTGTTTCAATTGAAAGTTTTTAGTACTTTACAATGCAAATTTCCAGAAGTATAAAGTAGATTAATAAGAAGAAAGAAACTATCAGTTTTGTTAAAGGAAAACTAGTTAGCATATATTATGTTATCTGTCAAATCTTCCCAACCATCATGTCCTAATAAATTTTGAAGCTCTTCTACAACATTTAACAGTACTGAAGATTTCAAAGGCATTACACTGATATGAATATGGGCAGAAGCAGTGGCCAGACAGCAGAGGGAGATCCTATTGATCTCCTGCTGGGAAAAAGTAGGGACAACTCAGCCCTTATCAGGTGCATTTGACACCAACCAGCTACTGAATTAACCTGCTTGGCACTCCAGCCAAGCTGCTCTCTCTTGTGCCATTTATTGCTTGGCTGGCTGGTGTCAAACAACCTAGATATGGATAGAGAGAGGAATCCAGGAGTACTTGGTAGGCGGGCATAGGCATCTATACCTGCCTATTAAAACTCAAAGAATGATGATCCTGGAGAAAAGAAGCTGAATTTTGATATCACTGTTTCAATTTTGAATCTTCATTTTGGATTTTCTGTAGAGTATATTTATTTCAAAATATTCAGTATTTCAATTTAAATATATTTTCATTTATAGTACAAATCATGATTATACACTGTAAAACTTAAAATGTCATGTAAGTTTCAAGTAGTTAATTTACTCTATTAAAATATTTTTTCCATTGGCCATAAATCTTGAGGCAAATACTTTTATATACAGTTGCACTGCAGTAATTTCTTTGTGTCATTAGTTTAAAGGTTAGGTCGAGTTAGGTTAATTTAGACAATCAATTTATGCAATTCCCAGCTGCAGCATTAATATGAACTAAAATGTCTTCATTTATATGAAAGTCAGTCTAGTGTTTGTGAAAGTTAACAGCAAGAATTGCGAGAAGCTAAAGTTTCTATTTATCTATCATCTTGTTCTTCAGTACAAAAATCATTACAGTGTGAATTCCTAAGGCCTACAATTGGGAACACTATATAAAATGAGGCACATCTATGATGCAAGGGAAATTATTATATGTATTCAAAGTAGAGAATTCTGGATTAAGAATCCTGAGTTCTTTTCATGATTGTTCTGATACACTGTGTGCTTGGGGTACAGTTCTTCAGCAACACATATTAATCTCAAGTCTTTGTTGTGAGGTGCGTTGGTCTTGTTTTTTGGAGATACTGAATTCTCTCACGTTCATGTAAATGGAAGAAATAGAGCAGACATGGGGAAGAGAGGAAAAAATTATGTGAGTTTTACAGGTATAAAATAAATGCATCTGTGAATTGCTTTATTTTTGAAGAATATATCTTGCAGAAGATCATTATTGCAAAATGATTAGTATGATCTTGTCAACGAGCTCAGAAAGAACATTGCCATCCTTTTGGTCTTTGAAGGATATGGAATGAATGGGACTACTTACATGCTTAATGTGAAGGAAGTGGTTTTGTACCTTGCTGAACTGGGATCTAAAGCACTGCCCATCTGTTTTAGTCAATGAAAATCCTATGAGGTCCAGTGGTTGTGTCAGTCCAGCTTCAGAGAGTGGAAGCAGGAGGCTCTGCGGGGTACAGATTCATTAGGTGGGAATCACAGGTGCACTATACCATCTGGGATAGTATTCACTGTCTTGTACCATACCACATTGATACCCATCTCCATCAGTCAGGTTTGTGCTGCATCCATACCAAAGTATTAGTACTTAAGCTGTGCGAAGTGGTGCTATACCCAGGACTACAAACTTCAGGCTTGATTTCATAAGAAGGAAATATTAAATGGAAACACAAAGAGAATATTACCCCCTTTATATGACATTTGCAAGACCAGTACTGGAATACTAGTTATAGGCTACCCACATTTTAAGGAGGATGAGATTTTATTAAAAAATGAGAAATACAGCTAATAGAGAATCTCAAAGTTAAGCGGTGACTTGATCATGGTCGTGTTCACAGGGGAAAGATTTTTCTCATAGTAGGCAACTCTTTAATCTGTTAGACACGACAGAAGTCAGTCTCTGGAAACCGAGATTACAAGCAAGGTGCAAATTTTAACAACATAATCAACTATTGAAAAACATACCTGTAGAGGTAGTAGATTCTCTTTTACAGTCAGTCTTTAAATCAAGGCTGAATGCCTTTAGGGCATACAGTGTAACTCAGATACTGTGGACTTGGTGCAGAAGTTGCTGTGAGAGTCAGAGGAGGTCAGACCATGTGGCAATTGTCCCTTCTGATCTCAAATCCTCCGAGTCAGAGGCACAGAATTCTCTTAATGCTAGACTGTTTCTCCATGTATCAAGAAATGTTCAGCTAGTCCACAAAAAAGCTCCAAAAGGCTGTTGCTCAAATGTGATCTGGTTGTATTTAAGCAAAAAACAATTTGGGGGACCAAGTACTATCTAGACATCCCAATCAGGATGTTGCCCTATTGTATTGCACACTTAGTACATGCAGTAGAATAAAGCCCTGGGTATTAAGAGTTGTTCAGTAGAAATTGAAAGGATTTTTAAAATCACTCATTGAGATTTTTTGATACAGCTCCAGAATGAATTAAGAAACTATTTTTAATGACCACAGGGACTAGTCATCTCTGAGGAAGGGAAAAAATGGTAGCCAGGAGAATAAACATGATGAGATTGGTAGATTCTTTTTAATGAAAAGACTCAGTCTGAGAAAATTCACCAATAAATGTGATGAGCAAATGTTCAACCTTTAGGTTTGGTTTGTGTTCACACTCCAAACTAATATAGTTAGAGACGTTTAAACATTTGTGTGTTGAACATATGTTTACAGAGTAATTATATTTATGATCAGGAAGTTCACAAAACACTTTCCATATTCCTGTGTTATGTGCCCTTTTGTATTAATGCTTTCTAAATGTCATGTTGAATAGTATATTAAATTCCAGCTTCTTTCTAAGGTGGTACCCGAGGTGGCTGCTTTAGAAGATATTTTTCTCAGCTGTAATAACTTCTTGCATTTAAATATATTGTTAATATTTCCATATATCCTGTTACCTTGACATTTTCCAGTAGGCCAACAGATTAAGATATTAATAAACTGCATGATTTAAGCACGTTTTTTTTACTGTAGCTATACTTGTGCATTTCAAATTGTCAGTTTGTCGCTGCTGAGATTTCCCCTCTGGACAGGATTACCTTTGTTCAAACTGTATCCTGCAAGTCAGTGATTAGCAAGGGGTTGGCTAATGTAGTTTGTTACTTTATGCAATGTTGATACTGCACCTCTTTTCACCAGTGGAAAAAAAAAGGAAAGTTTCTAAAACCTGCCTGTTCATCTGAACTTTCCATAGGGCCTGAGCGCTCAGAGCCCTTTCACCTGGGCAGGCTTTTGCAGGACAGGGCAAAGGACTGTTACTGATCGCAGTGAGCTGTGACCTTGGCCGATGCCTCCAGGCCTGCTGAAAGCAACTATATTGCAGAAAAGCTCCCGCGGCGTTTGCGGGAGTTTGTCTCCGCAAGGAGCCTGCCTGCCTTGGGCTGGGGAACGGGGAGCGCCAGCGGACGCTTTCCTCTTCGCTGCTCCGCAGCCCTCGGGAAGGCCGGGCCGCGGCCCCCGCCCCGCAGAAGGGACGTTGTATCCTGCATTTCCTCCCCTCGGTTTAGGGCCGCCCGGAGCACTGTGAAGAGCACCGGCGCTCCCCTGCGCTTGAAGAGACAGGGTCCGGAGCCCTTTGGCCACGAGCACAGATGTAGGAGAGCAGATTTTTGTAAAGACAAACAAAAAAGGGATTTCGCTTATAACCGTCCCACCTAACACATGCTGAATTCCTTACGCGCTCCCTCTGCCGTGTGAGGCTGCGCAGCACTGTTTCTCCCACAGCCGCACCGAGGCCCGCAGGACCGGCCGGTGCTAGCCTGACCTCTGCTGGCTGAGCAGCCGTAGCGGCGCTCAGGGGAACGGGGCCCAGCGCGCTCCTCGGGCCGTCACCCTTTTGTCTTCTAAAAGAGAAAAAAAAAACCAACAAAAAACCCCCAAACCAAAAACCTACCGAGGGAAAGATTAAAAGTAAGCTAGAAGTTACTTTGCTGCGCAAGGCTCGTGAGCATGTGAGGCCAGGCAGACGAGGCCCCCCCTCCCCCCTCCCGCAAGGCCGGGGGTGGAGGTGTGTCACCCTCGGCGAAGGACAGGCCGGGGCAGCGCGCCCTTGGTGGCCCGGCCCGGCCCGCCCCGTCCCGTCTCCCTTCCTCTCCCGTCCCCGCTCCGCGGCCCGGCAGGAGGCAGGTGCGGAGGCGGGGCGCGGCGCGGTCTGTCCCTTCCGGGCGCCCGTAGCGGGGCGGAGCCGCGCGCCGGCGCTGCCCGGTCGCGCCGGTGTGTGGGCGGCGCGCGGGAGAGCGGAGCGGTCGGCCATGGCGGCGGGCAGCGCCATCCAGATCCCCAGCCGCCTCCCGCTGCTGCTCACCCATGAGGGCGTCCTGCTGCCCGGCTCGACCATGCGGACGAGCGTGGACTCGCCGCGCAACATGCAGCTGGTGCGCAGCCGGCTCCTGAAGGGCACGTCGCTGAGGAGCACCATCATCGGCGTCATCCCCAACACCAGCGACCCCACCTCCGACTGCGACGACCTGCCCTCCCTGCACAGGTGCCGCCCGGCCCGGCCCGGCCCGGCTCTCCCTCGCGGCCGCGCCGTGGCGCGCTTGGCCGAGCTGCCGCCGAACCGCAGCGCGCTGAACCTGACCCTGCCTCCCCGGCCGGGACGGTGCTGCCCCGAGGCGAGCTCGCCATGTCGGCACCTCCGCGGGGGCGTGGGGCTCGGCGGGGTGGGCCTGGCCGCGGGGACGAGTCTTTTCTGCCCCGCCGCCCTGTGGGAAACGTCTCTCCCTTCGGAGAAGTTTTCTCGCTGCCCCGGACGAGCGTCCGTTGGGGGGCGCGTGGTGGCGGGGACTGACTGACTGACTGACCGACGTCTGGAAGAAAAGTTTGAGAAAGGAGAGCAAGGTGGAAGAGGCAGATATGATCAGAGAATGCAGGCCGGGAGCATTAAGGCTGTCGCAGTTGTCCACGATAACATTTTTCACCTAAGAAGTAGAGCATGGATAGTGACCTAGTTCACATAAAATGAAAACGAATTGTGTATCTGTGGGATAAAGCATGAGTAAAACTAACATGCTGTAACCCTTACTCTCTAAGCTTTATTGCATCAGTGGACTTAGTAAGGTTTTGCAAGAAAATAGCTTCTCTTTTAAATCTGCTTAAACAGATACACGTGATCTAAAAAGTTTGTTCAGTGAGGCCGACAATTTTACTGAAGAACTGTAAATTGCAAACACTCAATTTTCCAATGCATGTAGTTTAAGCAGAAATGTCAGCATTCATGTCTGCAACAAGATCCATTAAATTATTTATGAAAAAATTACATGTGTTTCTAAATCAAGCGACCGATTGTATTATCCTAGTTAGTTTTTTGGTTAGATCATTCATTTTCAGGTTTTAGGGTTTGGTTTTGTAATCTGTGTTACAAAGGAAATTGTATAATTCGGTTGTCTTTCATGATAAGGAACTATGACCCAGGAGGTTCTTTCAACCTATAGCGCAATTGCTTCTTGATAAGGGGCACACAAAATGTTCTGTGGAAGGTGACAAATAATACAAAGATTTGATCTGTTTTTAGGATTGGCACTGCTGCCTTGGCAGTTCAGGTGGTTGGTAGCAACTGGCCCAAGCCACATTATACGTTGCTGGTTACAGGCCTCTGCCGATTCCAGATCCTGCAGTTGCTGAAAGAGAAGCCGTATCCTGTTGCTGAAGTTGAACAGTTAGATCGACTTGAGCAGTTTACTAATCAGCATAAATCTGAGGAGGAACTTGGAGAGTTGTCAGAACAATTCTATAAGTATGCAGTGCAGGTAAATTGTTTTAATCCTATGTACCATATATTGATGTATTTATATGTATATTTGGGGGGGTTGGTTTGTTTCCTATCTGCCCTTCTCTCTCTATAGTACTTATATTTTTTCAGTGACTAGTAGAGTTTCAGTACTTCTGCTACAAAATAAATATTTTTGTTACAGCTTAAGGTTTCTGTGTGGAGTTCCAGGGTGTCTATACAGCTCATTGCAGGACGAGTCTAACTGTGTATGTTAGTGTTATGATAAGTTGGTATTATCTCACATATAGAAATGCTATAAATGCACTCCAGTAAAAGGAATATTTTTGAATTTTTTTTCCAGAATTCGTGATATATACAATGGATTGATTTTTTGTGGTGGTGTTTTTTTTTTTTTCTTTTAAAGTATTAAAGGGAAAAAAACCCTTTAGAGCCTTGATTATAAACAGATGTCCCCAGGTATAATGAATTTGCATTTAAAGGATGTACAGAAGAAGAGTCATTATAGTGTTAAGATAACTGGGAAAGTTTTTAATTAGGGTGTGGGGGGAGTAAGAGATGTAGGTATTGAAAAAAGTGCTGCAAACAGCAATGATATTTTTTAACTTCTTGAACAAGCAGAGAGCCCAAAGTCTTGATTGCCCTATGCTGAGTTAGTGTCTCTTCTGTGAACTTTTTTTTTTTTATTTATTTCAGTAGCTTTGTGGCAAAGTACCTAGACACATTTCATACTGAAAGATACAATCCTTTTTAGGTCAGATACTCACTTAAATAATTCAAAAAGAAACATCGTAACCATGAATATTGTTCATTGTGTGGTCCTTACAGTTGGTTGAGATGCTGGATATGTCCGTTCCTGCAGTCGCAAAGCTGAGACGTCTTTTGGACAATCTGCCTAGAGAAGCTTTGCCAGATATACTGACTTCTATCATCCGTACATCCAACCAAGAGAAGCTTCAGGTATTATGTTCTTAAACTTTTTTAAGGGGAGTTAAGTACTTGTTTGCTATTTTTTTTTTATGGCTAATCACTTTTAGATAATTTTGAAATAGCTTACGCTTGAGGCTATACAGTGATAATGTTGTGGCAGAAGCTGTTTGTGTTACAACTGAGCATGAATGCTTGTAAAAAGTTTTTATGCTGTTGTTTGAAGTGTTTATATATCTATATGTGAGAACTCACCTAATAGGTAAATGAATCTAGTTCATTTTATTAAACAATAAATGCAACGTGGACTTTCCCTCTTAGGGTAAAGATGATAAATCTTTCTTCAAATTGTGTTGAAATCTTACTTACTTATCACAGTTGAAAGATCACTGTACATATCTTAATACTAACAGCTTCAGAATCAGGGGTTTTTTATCTTTTTAAAAACATCTTGAAGTGTGGGGTGTTTTAAATACTGAGACACTGGTTAAATTTGTATCGTTTGTCAAAATAACTTTATGCAAAAATTATGCTTATGGCTTGATGCTTACTAGTCTGATTTCTGTATTTGCTTGCTGTGTTCAGAAGTTTTGTTGTTCCTTTTCTTTTGTCACTACCAGTGCTGCACGTTCAACCTTGAATTGAAGCGTAAGTTAGGTTCTTTCAAAGCACAACAAATAGAAATTAATGCAGTACTTTTAAGTGAAGGTATGCACTGTAGCTGAATATCCTGCTGGAGGAAAGTACATTAGTCATTAAATTTACCATGTCTTTTATTAGAAGTGGTAAAGAAAAGAGCAGCCAGTGGAAGCTGTGGAAATACAGAAAAGCCAAATTCTACCCATTTCTATATATCAACATCATTAAACCTGAAAATGGAATAGCATATAAAAGTTTAAAAAGACAAACAAAATAAAAAAACCCAAACCAAAACAAAAAAGACTTAAGGCACAAGGTGTTTTCTTTCTGGGTTAACCAAGGAGATCATGCTGTAACTTTCTTAGAGGGCTAGCTCTTTCCTGAGGCTCAGTAGTTGAAAAATAGAATGCTGATACATGTTTGCCACAGAAAATGCGACTGAAATAATAAGGCACTTTAAAAACAGGCAGGATAAAAGACTTTTTTTCTGTTTTGGAGTGCTTTGTAGTTTTGGCATCCAGACCCTTGAGTCTAGATTTCATGTGCTGTATTCTCATTGCTTTTCTTGCTACTTTTTTTCTTAAACCATCCATTCTGTAAGTCTGGTCAAAAGACAGTAACAGTACCATCTGTG
Source organism: Ciconia boyciana (assembly GCF_034638445.1). Classification (NCBI taxonomy): domain Eukaryota; kingdom Metazoa; phylum Chordata; class Aves; order Ciconiiformes; family Ciconiidae; genus Ciconia; species Ciconia boyciana. Next base: position 31,279,173 of record NC_132942.1, on the reverse strand, counting down.
TTCCCCTCCCCCTAAATTGATGGTGCATCAGCGTGAACTTGTTGGCTAGTTATAACTCCTTGCTCTTAGATTTTAGATGCTGTTAGACTGGAAGAACGGTTCAAGATGACTATACCATTGCTCGTTAGACAGATTGAAGGCCTGAAGCTGCTTCAGAAAACAAGAAAGCCCAAACAGGATGATGATAAAAGGGTATGGACCTTTACATGTGGGATACTTAAAACATCCGAGATAAGTATGAAGATGCACTTTTAAGCAGGCTAATGAATGTACATGATTTTAATCTGTGCAAAGTTTTAATTGATAGCTGTAATGTGTCATGGTCAGTCTAGAGCTGCAGGGAACACCCAGCTGGCAACTTTGGCTGTTTAGATACCTAAAAAAGAAAATATTATTTTAAAACTGCCTAGGCTTTATTTATTTTATTTACTTATTTATTTATTTAATCTGAGCACTTTCTGACATTGAATAAATGCTCAGGTTCCTTTAAAGACTCATTTGATGCCCAGTTCACTTGCATGGTATGCACATGCTGAGTTTTGGCCTGTGCAGTGAAAGGTGTACCTTTTACTAAAAGCATTGCAGATGAATGATAGCTTTTGAAATACAGATAAAGAATGTGTGTTGTAAAATGTAGCTTGCTAAACTAGGGCAGCTTACACTTTTGTTGCATCTAACTATGCTTATGCAGTTTGGTAGACAGAAAGTAATTGAGAAATGAAAAAAAGTAAGAGAGAAGACTTACCTGTTTTGTAAAGATTAGGCTTATTTTGCTTAATATGATGGACTGCAATGCCCAAAAAATCACAAATAACTCTTTTCTGTTTTGTTCTTATCTTCTGTTGTCTGCTAGTTAAGGGTAGATGAGAAATGCACTTAGGAAATACATACAGTAAAATAAGAACTATAACCTTTTAAGTAGTACCAATAATACATTGTGAAGTTATTTATTGGATTAAAATTTTCTGAATTTTTCTATGAACGAGGCTCTCCCAGCACCTTGCATGTTTTTGTCATGGTTTCCATTCAAAGCCAAAGTACATCCCTTATTTAAAAAACAAAACCTGATACTATTCTCTGGCTCTGTTTTCCATTTTGTAGGTTGTAGCTATTCGTCCCAATAGAAGAATCAATCACATTCCAAACGCTACAGAAGATGAGGAGGAAGAAGATGATCATGATGATGTTGTTATGCTGGAAAGAAAGATTAGAACATCCAGTATGTCAGAACAAGCTCTTAAAGTTTGTCTTAAGGAAATGAAGAGGTAGGAGACTTTCAAATGGTGGTTTCTTCTCTTTATTTTTTTAAAACAAATCTTGCATTAACCTTTCCTTACTTGATGTTATGTTTGTGTTGGTTGTGTTTTGGAGAAATGATTTTTAAAAATTTAGTAGAGTGCTGGTTTTTGCTTATAAATTTCATCATTTCATCTTTTTGGAACATCAGAGGTGATGACAAAAGAAATATGAAGTCTTCTAGATACGGTTTATACATTAATATAGCATTAAAATGTAAGCTCTAAGCCTCTATGTTATGAAGTGAAGATCTTAAAAAAAAAAAAAAAAAGGGGGGGGGCAAGCTAAATAACACCACAGTTGTTAATAATTAATGAATAAACTTACCCAGTCATCGAGTCTTTTTTTCCTCTGTTTTTTTCTGGTGAGGGGATAATTGTGCTATCCATGGTGATATGATGGTTAACAACCTCTTCTTCAGTGAGGATGCATGTATAGTGGTATGCATAGGGAACTGACTCTTTTTTTTTTAATTTCTGTTTATATCCTATAAATAAGCTATTATTATGCAAAGATGTCTAATTGATGGAATATTTACTTGCTTTTTTAATATTATGGTTGTCAGAAAGTAAGAGGGTATGCTGATGACCTCAGGTTTGCTAAATATCTATCTTGTGGTGCAGGAGAGTCTTACTTCGCAGTTAATTCCTGATTAGCCTTATGAATTCTGTGCATGTATTTCCAGGTTAAAGAAGATGCCTCAGTCAATGCCAGAATATGCTTTGACAAGAAATTACTTGGAACTGATGGTGGAATTGCCATGGAATAAGAGTACAAAAGGTAAACCCTTCTATTATTGTTGATTGTCTCTTGCACAGACATTTTAGGACAAGTAGCCATCACGTAAACACTATGCACTTAGTTCTGTCTTGCAAATGTTTGTCTCATTGTTTGATTGTAAAAATGTCTAATATGTTACTGAAGTCTTATGGTCTACCTGGCTTAAAGTAAGATCTGTATACTGAATAGCCTCTGTAGCTCAGTTGTACATCTAAGAATGTGAATTTAAACAGTATTAGGAATATCTACACAGAAAAATGAAAGTGTTATTACTTACAATATGTGCTAGCACATATCTAAAATAATGAAGAAAAGAGCAGCTAATTACTTTTTATATGTCAGACAAAAAAGCTTTTGTACATTTCTGTAGCGTTAACCTTCCTGAAGAAGGTTCTGGTATGTCTTAAGTTAATCAAGTTTGATAAGGAACAAAAGGATGAAAAAGCACAACTCTAAGTTAATTTTAATAATTACAACTTCAGGTAGCATAGAAAAACTGAGTATCATGTCAGCTTTGTACCATAGTTTTCAGAAGTTGTGAGTAGAGAGAGATACTATTAATATGGGAACAGCATGCACAAATGGAAAGCAAGGAAAGACTAGAAAACCAAACGTGACTTTTCCTACTGACTAACATAAATAGGTTAAGTGGGCAAAATTACTTTCTGGAAGGTGTACCGCTGGAGAAAAGGATTTTAATTCCTTCTAGCAGCTACTGAAGAATGAGGCTTTTGAATGGCATTTAAAACAATCTGATTTTAAAAAGAAATTTAACATACCGGACCACCAGTCTGTGTATCTTTTGCCTTCTTAGTATGCGTGGTGATGAATTTTGGCCATTTTGAACGAGAGCCTTGGCTGTTTACAAATCTTCTTGTAAATATTTTCTTAAATCATTAAATTGTAAAAAGATCTGCCTACAGGTCTTTGCAGATCTCTACAGTATTATTCAAAGAATCCCCAAATGAGTAAAGTATTTGTTGACACTCATGTCCTAGCAGAATTTTTTTTTGGTGAAAGTTGCTCTTTAATCTTGTAAAATCATGATACATTATTTTTCAAACATGTAGTTTGAAGTTTTTACTTTAAGCAAACTTGCAAATTTTGTATTCACATTCATGTGAGTGATGCTTTGGACTCCATAGCTACAGTGAATAAAAATATACGTGAATATAAAAATGGAAAATCCAATAGAAAATTATGATCATTAGTGAATTTTTTGTTCAGTGGTTCATTACAAAAATTTACACAGTTGATGATGAGAATTTAATCACAATTGTCTGTATGTGAAATATGCACACTTACCAGTATGAGGGCTCTGTATCTGGAATGCATAGAAGTTGAAGGACGGGTATGTGCAGAGATGATAGACTTCACTGCTTCCTGCCTACTCTCTTTATGTTGTAGACCAAAGGAGAAGACAGCTACTTTGTGCCAGAAAATCCTGCTCTGTGTAAAGCATTAGTTAATGTCCATCGGTGAGGCCTGACCATTTATCTCAAATTATGGCAATTGCAACAAACTAATTTTTCCAGTCCCAGTATCACATGGGTATTTTTTACAGTGCCAAATCACTTTGTGTTGCATAGCAAGTAAAGCCTGTCCTTCAAGCCAATAGGATCTTGCTCTGTTTGTGAGACAGTTATAGACTGTTATCATAAGTAGATGATGAAGACATAGGGATAAATTTGTCTTTTGAGAAGACCTTATAGGATCAGACTTATTTCTGTGAGAAAGCAAATGCTGAAAAATTTGCATATCATTGAATTGCTGTTCTAGAGTAGGTACTAAGTCCATTTGAGCCAGACTTCAATCTCTGACACAGTGAAAAGGTGTTTTTTTTTAAATTTCATTATCAGTACTATGATCTGTCTAGCTTATGTTTAATTTCCTTATTAAAGGAGAATAATAATACCTTTGTTTTAGGAAAACATTGTCTGAAATGTGTGTGTGTTGGGGGATTGCATTGATGAACATGTTTGAGAATGTATTTGTTTCTATTGTATCATAGAATTAATTGTTTCCATTTTTAAAGGTAAATGTGCTGATATCTTTTCTGTTGTCAATGATTGATAGATCGCCTTGAAATTCGTGCAGCTCGAATTCTTTTGGATAATGATCATTATGCTATGGAGAAGTTGAAGAAGAGAGTTTTGGAGTACTTAGCTGTCCGGCAGCTTAAAAACAACCTCAAGGGACCCATTCTTTGTTTCGTGGGGCCCCCAGGAGTTGGTAAAACTAGTGTTGGAAGATCAATTGCAAAGACTTTGGGTCGAGAATTCCACAGAATTGCTTTAGGAGGAGTTTGTGATCAGTCTGATATTCGAGGCCACAGGTAACTACTTCTTCCTTTCCTAATTGCCATTTTTTATTTTGTTTGTTATAAAATGTATTGATTATTTTCATTGTTTAGCTAATACAGAGAAATTTGGCTTATTTCAAACAATGGTAGTTATTCATTGATTTTTCTTGGTATTCAATGGTATTATTCAGGAGAGAATTTTAGTAATGGAAATGGATGTTTATGAGATACAGCCTTTATTCTGTCCTTCTGCTGCTGCCCTTTATTGTCACAGCGGAGAATGGAATTTCATCTTCAGTCATTTTCGCACTTTGATGTAAAATTCAGTAGAAAGTCTAATGGAAACTCTTAAATGTTGGATCTGACTTTTCTACTTTTAAGACGGATGTAAAGATTTAGCTATACAAAATAGCCTATGAATAGCAGTGCATTACTTATAACCATATTTGTTGCTAAAACAGGAGGAAAAACTGAGAGTGATGCTGAAAAGCTGCTAGAGGATAGCAACTGAGTTACGTAGTATCTCAAACTCGTTACTGTACTGTTTTCCCATTTCAAAGGGAGGTTATACAAGGACACCTAAGCTGGAAGATTTCAAAGGAGATTTTTTGGGTGACTTTCCTTAGGACTTTTTTTTTTGATCTTGCATCTCTATGTATCTACTTCTTAGTCTTTTAAATAATTTGTTTATATTAGTCCATTCCCCATTCCTTGCAACTGGAAGCATAATGAATGGGTAATGTAGGTAAGTAACTGCCAAACATCAGTGCAGCATTTTTGCTTCCGTTAAACATATTTTATGCTTACTGCATGCAGTGTAGGAAATTTGGAATAATGAATTTGTTAGTGTTCTAAACATCTGTAAAACCATGTGGGTGTTTTGGTTGGTTGGTTGTTTTTGTTGGTTTTTTTTAAGTCACGTTAGGGAATAAAATTTCTCCTTACAACAGTAGGTAAATTATTATGAATTCAAGCTATCACTTATTTCTTTGATGCCGTGTAGCCGTTAATTTTGCCCAATGGCTATGCTGCTACTTTCAATCATCAGAATACACCATCATTCTTGCTTCAATTCCAGGTTATTCTGTAATTTCTTTTTGTTTTCAAGGCATAAAAAGGACCCTGGTATTCTTATCACTTCCCTATGTAATTTTAATAAAGAGTTACAAGAAATGCCCTAAAAAAAGGTTGGTTTGTGGTATCAGACTTCTGACTGTAAGCTAGTTGCATGTGTGAATACATTAGAGTGGTGGAAGCTCACAGTCTCAACTGCAAGGAATGCGGGAGACTCACTGGGAAATCTTGTGCTGAACATATGAATAAACTTTGAGGAATCTGGAATATAACGTATTTCTAGGAATCTAGAGTATAATATACTGTTGAGCACGTCTTAGACCAGAACATGAGAGATGAAAAAGCGACAAAACGGTGATTTTGTACTTGGTGACAACTTGAAAATTCAGAGTTGTTTTGTAAACCTTTAGTTTAGCACCCTTGATAAAATGAGCAACACACGTTTATTCCTGTGCACATTCTTTTGTGGCAAATTTGCAGTTTTGTTTTCCCGAGCGTTTGACGCTTACCTAGAGTTTGTAGCTTGAAAGAATCATTTAAGTTTTTTCTTAGTGTAGTTTTAGTCAATGTATCCAGCAGCCACTGGGGGTTTGTAGATACATTTCTTTTAACACGTTGGTTTTTATTGCATAGCAGCACTCTGTGCATGTGTATGTGATTGTTTTGCAAACCTTTGTAATAGCTTTTTACCAATTTACTTAAACATTAATGGAAAAAGAAGCAAAACTCAATCCTCCTCTTTCACTATGTATTATTACTGTAATTCATAAACTGTGTTGTTAATCACTGTTTAATAAGTAAGAATTTTGATGTTTCAGATTACTTATGGTATGGATCCTAAAAACAATTTAAAATATGATTCATCATGTTGCTATTTGAACAGAAACCACTAGAGGCTGTTGAATACTAAGCATTAGAGACAAAAGTAATTTTTCCAAGGCAGAGCAATACTTGAGCCTTTGTAACAGGGAAACCACATCTGTGAAATTGACATTATGAATAAAACTTTCATCAACTCTTACTCAATTGCCAGTAATTCCTTACTGTTTTCCTTTTTTTTTTTTTTTGTTTGGCGCTCTATCTCGTGCTTAGACCTAATAAAGAATAAAGACAGCTGGAGTCATGTGATAATGAGGCTTTTAAAAACTTTTAAATTCAGGTGTTTGTGGCTGACGTTGTATTTTTGAGGGCATTATTAAATCATTAATGCATGTTAGAAAGCTAACCATTATAAATTTCATATTAAAAAAATTACTTGAAATTAGCTGATGGGAAGTATTTGATAAGACAGTTTATTTTTCATCAGCAAAGGAAAATACTGTCTAGAATTGGCAAGAGTATCATGTGGTTACTCTTCAACAAACAAGTGTACAGTTTAAAAACAAACTTTAGAGCAGTTAGTATGAGGAGTCCCATGTAACCGATTGCTTTTGCAAGTTTTTTGTAGGTAAAATCAAAACCAACTGTTGCATGCTGTTTTTTTAATTCTGCTTCATTTTTTTTCTGCTTTTTTGCTTCTCAGAGTAAGATTTAATCAAATTAAAACTACAGCTTTTCTGTAGACCTCTCTCTGTAATGTCCTTTTGTGTGAATAAATCCTTCAAGTTATTCCCAGTCAAGTTAATCCATATTGTGCATCTGATGGCAGTCAGAGAGAGGAATTACAGAGGTGGTCTAAAAGTGGAGGAGACAGAGGCTGCTGTTCCCCTAGTTTTACTGTTAATTAGGCTGATTTTCTAATATTACATGTTAGGAGCCATTCTTTTTCTCCTAGAAGCTCCTTATTGGGCTTTAAGGCTTAAGTTAAGGATTCCATTAACGTTGCAGAAGAATGATAGTATATGTACCTACTAATGTACTAAACATTTTAAAAATGTACTAAATGTACTAGAAGATTAAAAAAAACCCCTGTGGTTCAGTTTTACTTGCAAGCAAATGTTGCCTGAAATAGCATTCACTTTGGCCACTTATTACTGTTGTAAGTGAAAGATGCAGACTGATAGATTCAGCAAGCAAAATAAAATATTTTAGACGCCAGCAGGGTGGGGAGTGGTGTTTCAGTAAGCATGCTGTTCCATGTGATGTGTAACTAGGGCAATCGGAAACGCCTAGTTTTTGCCATTTCAGCGTGGATCATGTGCCTGCGGCTGGAGTTCGTGAATCCTTTTTTTGATTGGGTGAAGAGTAGCTACTACTGTTCTGCATTCCCAAAATGAAATCATCTTGGTACAAAACCAGAACTGCTTTATCAGGCATCCTCCCACTGTTGTTGGAATTTACCACACATCTATACCACATGTAAAAGTTTGCTGGTTTATATTTGTTGTTAACTTGTATTAAAAAAAACAACAAAACAAAAAAAAACAAAAAAAAACCCCCAAAAAACCCCACCATGAAGGACGACTTAGAATTTTTTCCAAGAAGCTCACTGCATTTAATATCTCCTCAGTACTGATATTTTGTTTTATACAGGAAGTATATGATCTTCTCTGTTGCATGTGTGTGTGGTTTTCTATTTTTAAATAGGAAAGATGTAATTGCGCCGTTTATTTATAGTGGTGCTGGTGAGATCACCGTGAAGTTCTTTTTTTTCTCTCTCTCACCTCCATATGAAGTGCTCTTTCTTATATTACCATCACTTTTCAGTTTCTAGAAGTTTGGATAGTTTACTTCTGGCTTAGGCTTCTGGCTTACTTCTGTGCTGAAGACTTGTTCAGGTGCATCTGTGTGGGAAAAGGTGTGATTCCTCACCAGTACAGCTATGCTAGCAGAAGTTCACAGCACAGGCCTTGTTGCACTAGAAAAAAACAAACCTCAAACAGTTTCACCTGTGAGAGGAATAGCTTTGTTATACAAGTATAAAGCATAGATACATTTGTGAAGCACTTGAGTAGATGCAACCTCTGTCCTTGCAAAAAAATAAGCTGTGACCTTGTGCAAGTAAGTTCAGGACTAGTTTCTTTCATGGCATTCACTTTGTTATCTTTTCCTACCTCTGCAGTTTGAAAACCACTGTAGTTAAAAACAATTTAATTTTTTTTGTCTTTAGAACAGTGTGAAGAAAGTGAGTCATGTTTTTATCAATCATACTAGTCCTGCTTTAAGGGTTCTGATTCATACCCATTCCCAGTTTACATCAGGAGAGCTGACAAGGTTAGGTTTCCCAGCTGTCTGGCATTTTCTAGGATATGTAGCTCCTAATGACATGCTATACAACTCTAGTGTTTTTTTAGAGGTACCTTTTCATTGATTTAAAAATAAATAAAGATTACTAAATTACAGACCTTCTTTGTCATGAGCTCTTAATGTTTTTTTTAAATTTTTACTACACAAGTAAGATAACCAGGAAACTTGATCTGTATGTCCTGTTTTGAATGGAAAGCAGCTGACTCTCTTTCTAGGTTTAATGCATGGAGAGAAACAGTGCATCAAAAAATGAGCAAAGCCACATTATATCATCAAAAATGCTAACGTGGAATATTGTTTTTCCTCCTTTTAGCCCTAGCTAAAATAATGAAAATAAAGAGTAACATCACATTTGGTGGCTACTGTTCACAAACAGCAGTATTCAGTTTCACAAGTTACAAGGCAAAGGTTAATGTCCAGCCAGATAAACGGCCATATCTGCTTGTAATTTTAATGTATTGTAGTGGCTTTATATGTAAATATCTGCAGGGTCTGTCTTACTGAGGACTCTTGTGTTGAGATGTGTTCCATAGTAACAATTTAGAAATGAAAACAGGCTACCTATGTTTGTATTTTCAAGGTAAAATACTACGTTATTGTTCTTTGTCATCCTACATATGACATTTGCATTAGCATTCTTTACTTGCCTGGGGGATCTAGAGTCTTGGATTAATAGTATAATAAAATAGGTATTGGTCCATCTCTAATAAATGAAGATTTAAACTGTTACACATGGGAAGAGTTACTTGATACCTAGGTATTTGTTATCCTAAAATTTATAGTCTGAGTTTCTGTTTTGTGATGCCTGATCAAATTACATAAATAAGCATGCTTTTATTTGAAATTGAGTGCATCAATTAAACATTTATATTGGAGTTAGTTGTTTAGATTTACCATGTCTAGAGAAGATTGAAAATACAAATGAGAAGAAGAAAGTACGAGAGAGAGGAAGAGCGAGAAGAGTCAATTGTCAGGTAGCGAAAGGAAGAGCAGAATGTTTCTAGCCATGGTGCGCTTTTGTCATCTGTTAACCCTAACTCTGTGGAGAGTATTTTGCAGAACTGCTCCATATTTCCAACAATAGTTCCTTTAATTTTGACCTTTGAGTTTCTTGAAGAACTCTTGGGTTACATAGGGAACCATTTCATCCTTTTCATAACATTGGATCCATTTCAGTTGGGCTGTGGTTTCTATTTAAGTTGTTTATAAGGTAGCTCATGACCCAAGGCTTACTTTGGACAGGGTGCATTAAAAAAAATTAAATTAATGATTTTCTGTCACTTTTAGAATGTTTCTCCTATTGCTTGCTTTAGAAGCCACTTAATTTTTATACTCTTGAAATTGTATTTCTCTTAGGTATTGATCTCACTTGACTTGTCATAAGTTCTCTTGAATATATTTGCTTTTTTTCTGCTTTTTCTTCACCACAGATCTTGATACATTGTGCTTCAGCCTTCCTAGTGTATGGATTATATTAAATGTTAAGAAACTTGTGTGTTGTACACACTTAAGTGTGTACAACACTTAAGTCTTACTGAAAGGTGCTGTATCTGTGAGAATCTTCCACAAGTGTAAATATGTTATTAAATACCCAAATCTACTTGAATCTAAAATAACTGACTTGAAGTCTATTTTCAGGGTTGTTTGAGGGGGAAAAAAAAGTATTTCAGTCTATTAATAACAACATCTTTTTTGTGTCTCAAGAAAGAAAAATCTCTTCCTGTTTGTTTTGGGTTTGTATTTTTTTTAACTGCTTCTATTTGGAAAAACTCCAAAAAATTTTTTAAAAGTGGTGTGTGTGTGTGCACACGCATGGGTATAAACAAACAGATTTATTATTCAGAAAACCTTTTGGTACCTAACACTTATTATCCTTTGACCTGTGTTGTTGCAATTGGATAGTGAAGGGAGAGAAAGCGTGATTATTCACAGTGCTTTCCCTTGACTAGAGAAACCCAGTTTACCTTCATTTAGTTTATAAACCAAAGCTGTTTCTTAAAACTAGATGGAACATAGATATCTCAAAATTTTATAGAATTTAAAATGATCAGATAAAACTTTGTGTATATAAAAACACAAATATGCATTAAAAAAGTGTAATGTCTTTAAGCATGCACTTGAGAATAATGTACCAAGCAAGAAAGAAGAATGTTTAATGTTTACCTAATTATGTTATCCTATTACTGGCATAAATAGAATATTAAAAACAGTCAGGCTGCATTGTCTCTGAGGCATATAAAATTATTTACTAGTGCAGTAAGCACCTTTTGTTAAAAAAACCCCCAAAACAACAACAAAAAAGCCCCACCAACAACAAACAAAACTCAAAACCACAAACAAAAAAAATAACAAAAAAAAACCCCAAAGAAACCAAAACCACCCAAAATTGCTACAACGATTAATTCGGTTGCACTGGTAAATGATTCACTTCTGTGAACTTCAGTTCTGCTTCAGTCTTATAATTTTCTGATTGCATTTTATAGGATCCTTTCATTCTTTTGGCAAGGTTGACTGTGTGCAGATGGAGAGTGGAGTGGCATGCTAGTATAATAGCTCCCCCATGCAGATTCTTGATCTGTAATAAATGTTATATAGTGCAATCCTCAGTGGAGAGGAATCAGCTCACTGTGAAGTAAGACTCTTCACAAAAGCGGTGAGGTGATAAACTATTGCATGCTGGCTGCTCCAGTCTTTAGCAGCTGTGTCATGAAGGTGGCAATAGGCAATCTGAAATTCTGTTGCATTTCTGGCTATTTAAAAGATCTTAAAAACTTTTATTTTTGCGCAGATCTAGAATTAAATACAGTAACTGGAATTTGTTCCCTCAGTGGTTAAATATTACATGGAACTAACATCATTGCTGTGTCGTTTGAGTTGTTTTTTATTTTAAATTTAAAGTCTTCTCTAGTATCTTTTGAAATTACTCCCATGGTATTTTTGATTTCATCTTTCTAAATGTCATGCTGTTTATTTTGGACTTTATTAAAACAGATCATACGGCAAAGCAGGCCTGTTCTGCATATCTGCTTTGTGAGGGTCATGAGATAGGTACTGTAATTCAGCACTTCATGTATCTTTTTCTTCTTGTGAGTGACCAGCATTCCATACTCTTAATTCTAGTATTTTGTTTAGTTATGCACAAGCAGAAAAGGCTGTGATAAATGCAGCAAACAAGGGATATATATGCATATAAAATGTTGCTGTGTGGATTGTGAAAAAAAGTTTTTACCACCTTTGGTGAATAAATTCAGACTCATAACTTTTTTGTTTCATTGCACTGTTCTAGTTTTTTATTTCATGTTGAAATGACATAGTAAATACAATTATTTTTGTGAGTATTAATTAAAGCATGCTGTATATACAGGGGACATTGACAGTTCAGCATATTTGGAATTTTGCCATGATATGTAACATGCTGTGTGAACTCTGTTGTGATGACGAAAACCCAGTATCATCATTATTAAAATGTTAGTATTAATGAGGTTCCCAAATCTGCTTCTGCTTGTTCATACAGTACAAGGATGCTTGTACTGAATCATGTAAAATGCCTGCAAGCCATAAAGTTTGGATATACTTTAATGCATATGCTTATGTTTCCAGACCAACTAGTGCACCACGGAACTGGAATTTTCACCTGCTGATCTAATTGCTTATATTAGGTCAGATGCATATTCCATATTTTTATCAACTATTTCCAAAAAGTTTTGCAAAAAAGCAAGAATGGTTACAATGCTGCTTATTCTTATATTTTCCTTTGAGTTTTATTTTTGATGTTTCTACTCCTGTTACATGTGTCTGTCCCCTCTTTCCCCATATACATTTATTTTTCACAGGCGCACGTATGTTGGTAGTATGCCTGGCAGAATAATCAATGGACTGAAGACTGTTGGGGTTAACAATCCAGTATTCCTGTTAGATGAGGTTGATAAACTGGGGAAGAGCTTGCAGGGGGATCCGGCAGCAGCTTTGCTTGAGGTAAGAGATGTTAAATTACAAGCATTTTTTCATTTCTAATTAAAAAGAATTAAAATACTGGACTTGGACAGGAAGATTCACTGGATGAAAGATAGCATGACAGTGTCAGCTTTTTTATTCAAATACCAGCTACTATGTTTTGACATTGTTGGAATGCTGTCAATTACTTGTACACAATGTAAATGCTGTTATATAGTATGCTAAGTAAGATATCTTAAATCTTAGTGATCTGTACTTAAACACAAGGATGTATTTTGTGCTGAGGTAGGTGTTTTGTATATTTAAAGACTGTTCAAGCCTTAAACATTACTTATTTGGGGGACTTTAAGATACTGATTTTTAATGACCAAATGCTGTTAGCTATAAGAAAGAACTGTAGAGCAGCCAGATGGTAGCTGGACTTTTTCAAGTTTTCCCTTTCCTTCTTGGAACAATTTTAATATATTTTTGAAGCTGTTGATAGTACAAGCTTATATTGGAGCTAAGCATTTTACCTACCATGTAATATGGACCACTTGCATGTTCTTTTAGCAGCATTTCTTTAATTAGTGTTGTAATTAACTTTCTGAACTTAAGTTTTTAATTTAAGTCACAGATCCCCACTCCTTGACTGATTATGATGTGGTGAGTGTTTGCTTTCCATGAGAGTCAGCTATTAAGTGTGTTTTTTCTGAAATTCTGGGACTCAGACCAAGATATAAATTAATCTAATTTTGAAGTACGTGGTATAGTTATTTTATCACAAAGAGTTTAGAGGTGTTAACGTTGACTTGCTTAAAGACACAAGTAAAATCTAGGAGATACAAGTAAGGACTTTGGTGAACAAGATACTGTTGGAATATTTTGTAAATCCATCAACTGTTGAGATGTTATTAATTAGGTTAGTTGTTGGGATTTCAGGAGGCTAAAACTTGAGTGGTGATGAAGATGATTAATTGAGACCTATGGCTTGCAGGCTTCATGTATCAGAGTCCGTAGCAGAAAGCAGTAATGAGTTGCCAGAACCTTATTTCTGCCTTCTTTTTCCCTGGAGTATGGTGCATGATGATATCCCAGCACAATTCCTTCTTCCACTGACTTGCATATTCAGCAGTTTTATTCTAGCAGCTTGCTGGAGAGAGGAAGGAGCATCTCCTCAGGTATGGGGAAGAGACAAAGAGCATTGCCCTTCCCCAGCATCTTAGTGCAGAAGGCTGTGCATGTCTTCCTGTGCTAGCACTGATGAGGAGGAAAGGAGGGAATGAGGAGGGTAATGGCACAGCAAGGCTGGGCTGGGCTGAAACACTTGAGGCTTTCTAGAGCAGATGTAGCACTAGTGCACTTAAAAATTTTGGTATTGTGTACATTTAGAATTTCCTTATACTGCTGTATTTTTATACTGTCTACCTGTCTTTTATGTTCTTTCTGGCTGTAGGGGCTACCATCCTATCACTGTTTCAGCTGAACTGCTTCTGTGATTGTTTCAGTCAAAAGGAATTGGGTTAGTAAAAGACATTTACCCAAATTTTTTGAGCTAGCCTGGCTCACTTTCACTGAAATGATTTAGGGTGGCATAATCCTAGAAGCATCTCAGTTGTCAGACTTAAGGTGTGGTAACTTCTGTGGCTGGGTGGTTGTACGTGGGGATGAAAGTGGTTCTGGTAGTATTTGCCTACAGACTCATTCTAATGACTCTTTTTGACTGACAGTGCTTAATACAGTAATTTGAATATGAGAAATGCTACTTAAATTAAGGTGTCATGAGCTCATCTGTATGCTGTATGACTTTCTGCAAATGAAACGTCAATTGACATTCTACAAATGTCATTATTTTCTTCCTGCTAGATAGTGTAAAATTACTGTTTTGACAAGGCCAGCTCGTTATTTGAAAATCAGCGTATGAACAGGTTATGGTTTGAGAGCTCTGTTTTGATCTTTGCATGTTAACATGAACTAGTAATAATTTAAATGTGCTAGAAAATACCATGGCTTCACTCTTTTAGCTTTTAAAAATGACAGTTATGGTCCTTTACCTGTGTATTTCTCAAGTGTGTGGTACACATTTCTAGGGTGCATGAAAAGCCTCTGAGTGCAAGCAAGGGAGTGGAACAAATATTCCAAAGCATTTTTCTGTGTATTTTTCATTTGCAGGAATTTATTTACTCTTTGCTGTTAATGGTAATAAGGTCTGTTTCTGAGTTTGCTGGCATTTCTTCTGTCATTTCTCCTTTACATTTTGAACTAAGCTGGCCTAAATCTAGTCAATGCATGGATAAAAAAATACCTGAAAATGAAATTTTATTAGCTAGCTGACTGTTGTTTGCTAGGCAGTCAAAATCAGTGATGAACCAATGATTTGGCATTTCTTGGAAAGATAATAACATTTTTTGGAAGTGTTCCAATCATGAATCCAGGTCTGTACATTAATATTGTTAATTTTATTCAACCTTTGCTGTTTTTTTTTAATTTATTTTTCATTCCCTGTCTTGCAGTAGAGAATTAGCATTTCTGTTCTTCTATCATGTCAAGTGTGTGAGGACAAATGAAATTAATTTATTTTTTAATTATTAGTGTTTGAATTTTTGATACTTTTTTGCTGCTTTGGGATACTTCTGTTTTTTATACTTGAAAACCACATTCTCAGTGATACTGAACTCAGCTCCTGCCATGGGTTATTCCAGCTGAGGCTCGTCAGGTTAGCTTCCAACTGTCTGCTTGGGCTGCAGTTTTTATGTAAGTCATTGCTAATTGACCATTAGTTGCATCTGGAGAAGTAATTGCTCTATTAACAATGTCTGGGCTGCTCCCATGTGAGATCTGTATATCCCTCTACTGCTGTCTAAACATCCTGAAGCAGGTGCTTTACCTCTTCTAATGGAGAACTCATGCCTGGATATAACAGCTTAATTTTCATCTGCTTTTTGTGGTTTATGTTGTTGGAAAGTCCATCTGAAATGAGCAAAGGTGGCTATTATGTAGGAGAACAAACAATAGTAAGTGGTCACCTAACTGGCACATTCGTTTTTTAGACTGCTGCTTCTTGTTTGGTAAGTGCCATCATTAAGTATAAAAGGCACATCCTTTTTTCCTTAATGTGTAGGTGTGTTAAATTCTCACTGACTGTCTACAATAGGATATATTGAAGAAGGTATATTTATACCCTGTAAGCTCGGAAGCAAAACTTGATGTTTTATAATTGCCGGATATGTGTTTAGTGCTAGTGCTTCTGCAGAGTTGTTGCTTAAGCAAAACAGAATGTCTTCCTATTTCCAGTTACTGTTCATCAACAAGGGAATGTTTTCATCTAAATTTAGATGACCTCTGTTTAAAACAGAAGAAAACAGAAATGGATCCAAGTGCCTGATAGCGAGTATTTGTATGCAGGGAAATTAGACCAGGAGCATAGCCAGGCAATTAAATGTTCATGGAACTTATTCTGGATTTTGTGGTAATAAAATGCTGGTACAGAGAAGCCTTTGTATGCATGTGAGCTGTTGGCCATAAATTAACCAAGATGTTTTCTTCACTGAATGTTCTTTTTGTACTTAATATTTTTGTATTAGTTGAATATCTTTGAAAACTTTTGAACTTTAGCACAGATACCTAGCTGAAGAACAGTTCTATTTGCTTTGGAAAATCTGTTTTAAATGCATAGGCATGATATTGTTTTATGTCTTATTCTAAGAAATAGTTACCGTGACAAAGAATTATTGGTCCAGAGAAACTCTAGCCATCATAGAAAATCTCAGATAATTCACATTTTTAGATATAATCCGAGTTGGTTTTGATTACAGTTTCCTTTACCTTTATTGGATAGTATTGTTTGCACATGAGTACAGCATCAATATTTTGTATATCTTTAAATAGTATTATAATCACCAGCTTAGCACTTAGTAGGATTCGTAAGAATTTCTAGTTGCAGACTAGAAGGAGAAAGAGAAATGTGTGTAGATAAATGTTATAAAAAAACCAACTTGGTCTGTCAGAATACATTGTTTTTCAACATATTTGGAAGTAGTTGCAAATGCTTTGGCTGATAGACTGGAATTTTGTGGAAATACTGTGTTGTCAGTGTAAAAAGGGTAAGTTGAATTAGGATTTGCTGTTTAAATCAGTTTTGAAAAATTTACAAGAGTACACTTTGAATGGGAGACTAATATTTGGTATAGATCTACTTTCTTTGAAGACAGTTTGTAGATGCTGTGCTTGGATACACTGCCTATTTTTGTGTCGCCTTGCATTTTAGGACTAGATTGTAGGACTAGTTGAGGTAAGAGACATCTATAACTCTGATTGAATTATGCACTTGGCTAGTCAGGATACTTCTTCAAGGCCTTTGCCTTCATCAGTAAAGAAGGGAATAAATTATAGCAGCTGCCTGCTGAAGAGGGTAAGAAAAGAAGCTTTTGAATAGCTTATAGCCAATGAACAGTAACATTCACCAAGTTCCAACCTTAGTTTTAGAATTTAGGCATATGCTTCAGTATGTTTTAAGATTTCACTATTAAGGGGAACATATAACTTGTATTTTATTACAGTTGCAATACGTTTCCAAATATTAAGTCTTAAATCTGTGCAGTACTTCAAAATAAAATCAGAAATTGTTCTGTTTTTAAAAAGTTCTACTGTGTTTCTGGCATTCTGTAAAAAAAAAGTATTTTGCTAGTTTGTTGTGATCGTAAAACATTTCTGTTCTAAACATTTTTAACTTTTCAAAGACTGAACAGAATTTAAGTCATGAAAATTCAGAATTGTTTCTTTCATAACCAGCTAAGAAGTGCTCAATTTCAGTTTTTTAGAATTATCAACACTGTTCTTGGCTATAATTCAAGTTGCTAAGACAAGAGCTGCATTCATTTGGGTATAGGCAGATAAATTATTTTGACAGCAGTGTGCTATTTCTCAGGAGATGCATAGGTCCCATTATTTGTAACATGAGAATTATTCATGTCGGTGTAGCATTGATAATTCATCATTTGGGAAGGAAAAGCGTGGTAGTACTTTAAGGGGGTTGGAATGAAGGTAGTCCATAGGTGGTGATAGAGAAGCCAAGTGTAGATTGCTGTATACAGTGAACTTCCAAGTTTCAGCACTGTTAAAAAAACAACAAGACACCACCTTAGTACACTTGTGATCCACATATATAGAATATTCATCACCTAATGCAGAAAAACAGCTTATTCAAGTAATAGCTTAAATATATGCAAATGTTACATTAGCACACGAGTAGTATTAAAAGCAATAGGAAGACAACGCTGTTATTTCTACTTGTGTTCGTAGTTCTACTTGTGCAGTAAATTTTTGAGGTTGATGAGGCTGTGTGTTGTTATTCTTCAGTGCTTGTTTAATTTTGTCTCTTTTTTTTTTTTTATCAGAAAATTTGGGAAAAAAAGAAAAATGCAAAGATTGTGTTAGGAAAGCCAGAGCTCACCTAGAGTCAAGACTTGCATGGGATGTCATGGGCAATAAGAAGAGCTTCTACTACTACTTTGGTAGTAAAAGGCTGGGCAAAGCTGAATGAGCGGAGCAGGTGATTTAGTGACAGCAGATAAGGCTGAGATAATCTGTGTTCTTCCCCTTGGTCTTCACAGTGAGATCTCAGGTTGGTGTGCTTAGAGAAAGAAGAGCTACCAGCAGCAGATGAGGATTGGAGTCAGGGATTACTTGAGAGAATTGTACTCATACAAGTCCATGGGACCACATGGGCTGCTTTTCCAAGGGTGCTGAGAGTCCTTTAAAGGACATAGAGATAGATTGCAGGAGGTACTTGTTGATTGGAGAAATGCTGCAGCCATCTTTAGAAAAGGATAAAAAGAACTAACAGGGAAGCAACCTTTTTTATGCATGTGGTGTGATTACAGAGTAATCAGAGTGAGGCAGGATATTGAGGGTCAGGGTTTAGTAATATTCATAACATTTTATGAATGTAAAGTCAGATTTGACAGATCCAAATGGAATATAATAAAAATGTGCATATTTTATTTACTTCTAATTGAACAACTGCATCAATTTTGTGTTCACTCTTTTTAAGGTCTTGGATCCAGAACAAAATCACAGTTTCACCGATCACTACTTAAATGTAGCCTTTGATCTGTCCCAAGTCCTTTTTATAGCTACAGCCAACACTACAGCTACTATCCCCCCTGCTCTGCTCGACAGAATGGAAATTATTCAAGTTCCAGGTAACACTACGGTGTTTTCATTAAAGTGGGTATTGCAAGTCCTTAAACAATGTTGGGGTGTTTTTCCTGAAAGGAAAGCAGTTCCTTAAGGTAAGCCTGCCAGGAATCTAGACTGAATGGCCAGAATCATTAAAAGAGACTAGTCGGGTTGCCTCCATTATGGCCTTGGTCATGAGAATGAAATTCAGCATTGCACTTAGGAAAATTCAGTTCCAGGTATATGGAGATACATTGATACATTCTGTAACAATATTTTCACTAATTGATGTGTTTGTATTCTAACTGGCTGTTGGCTGATGCATCTTTTTAAGACTCCAATGAAGAAAGGGATCTTTGAAACACTAAAATTCTATTCTTCTTGTTCACATGAAGTTAGGAATAACCACAAAGTATCATACCAACAGCATTTTAATTTATAGCTGGGGTTTTTTTGTTAAATTCAGTCAGGTACAGTTAAAAATTATAAGAAATTTTATTATATTATAGTGTAAAAACAAAAATATTAGTAAACATACACTTTTTCTTTTGAAGGTTACACACAAGAAGAAAAAATTGAAATTGCACATAGACACTTGATTCCTAAACAGCTTGAACAACATGGTCTGACTCCACAGCAAATACAGATTCCACAAGTAACTACTTTGGACATAATTACCAGGTAAATCTGTTATTCATTGCTTTAAGTTTAAATAACTTATTTTTCTGGTAACTAGTAAATAATTTATAAAGTGATAATACAAAGCATTTCTTAAGATCTGTTGTCCTTAATAGCTTCAGAAGTTCAACAATTGGTAATTTATGGAATTGCTCTTTCCTGAGCAAGTTCCTGTCTGGCTCTGCTGTCTAAACCGAATCATCCTTCCTTCTCTAGAGAATTCCTTGGTCTGGTTCTCAGAGTGTGGCTCACAGCCAGTTGTGCTGACACAATTGGTAAGGCACTATGAATAAACAGAAACAGTTCAAACTGGTATTGCTGCAGTCTTCAGTGCGTGAAGCTATGGTCTTGGCAGCAGACAGTCTTTATTTTAAAGAATGAAGTTTTATTTCTGTCATTTTCATAGGAAAAAATGGAAATTGCCATTTTGTTTCTTGTGACTTGATGGGCCGCATTTGTCTAAAAATCGGAATTAGGTTAAAGAATTAAAATGTGGTATTTTAAATAGCTTGTATTAATTAGAACTGCTTCTTTGTTGGACGTGAGAGCAAAGATATTGATCAGAACATGTTTTGGACTTGAAACTAGCTCATTTCCAATGGAAAAAGTGTATCAGTATTCAATGAATTGAAGTATTTTATGACCAGGAGGAACAGCATTTTGGCATTTAGTGAGTGTTATTGTCTGGTGTTTCTTTTTAATTAATAGACTAAAAGAAAATATTATTTTACAGTCAGTTCCTCAACTGTCAGTGAACTACATTTTGAGTTTTAAAATAATTCTTCCTTTTAATTTTTATGCATCCGAGAAGAGCTCAGTGCTATTGGAGCATTGTTTAGCATTTCACTAAGGTTTGACGCCAGGTGCTAGTCATGTCTTCTTCCCATTCAGTAGTTTGTCTGTCTTTACAATTTTATCAGCAAACCACAATTATTTTGATAAAAGCACATGACATTATTTTCCTGTTTATTAGAGTAACCCCAGGTCTCACTGTCTTTCACATCTCATTTTATTTGGATGTAATCTCTCTTAACAAAGAATATCCACCAGTAAAACTAATTGTCTCTACGCTAGATACACCAGAGAGGCAGGAGTCCGCTCTCTGGATCGGAAGCTGGGAGCTATTTGCAGAGCAGTGGCAGTGAAAGTGGCAGAAGGACAGCACAAAGAAACAAAGCCAGATCGTGCTGAAGCGGGTGAAGGAGAAGGTGTGTATCTTTTGCATGTTTTATTAAAAAGGAAACTTGTAATGTAGTCACTAGGAAGCTGATTTATCAACCTTTTTCTCCTTTTTTGTGCTTCTTTAAGGGCTCTGTTTTTAAAAGCTTTGCAAATAGAGTGACATTCTTATTATGCATGGCTCAAGTAGTGCTGAATTACGGCTTAGGACATAAGTACAGTAATTTCACCCTGCCAGGTTGGTAATTGAGAAGTACAGTTGATCTGTTTCATATTTTAGGTATGCAGTTATGATTTGTGTATGTTTTTATGTCTTCCTGGGCTTTTTTACGCAAATCTTTCACTTTTTTTTCTTTAATAAAAGACTAAGCATGGCTCTAGTTATTGTATTTTAAAAAGTTCTTTAACTGTGCTGTGCATGCTCTACCAGCTCAGAACTCCATCAGGTTATTTTGTTGTACTCTAAAATAAACGTCTGCTTGAAGAGCTTTGAAATTAGAAAGGTTTAGGGGCTCTTTTTGTGTGCCTTTTAAGACTGCACTTAGAATAAGTCTCTTGGAGCTTTGTAACTTATCAACTTCAGTAAGTCTGTTCTTGTTTCCCATGTATACAGACAATGGTGATTTATCATTCCCAGTCGTCCAACAGACTGAAAACTAAGCATAAAATTCTCAAACAGCAAAAATACTCAGGTAACTGCTTCACCAGTAAAGGTAGAGCTCTTTCTAGTCTTGAAACAGAAGGGGGAAGGAAGAAGTCAGGCCCATACTCCAATCCATTTCACCTGTAACATGCAACTTGTGACTGTTCCCTTTTTCATCCCCAAATTAATGTTCTCTATAATGAAAATGAAGTTGAACATCCATACTATGTTTGGTGAAACATACCATGCAGAGCATAGACGGTTATGCTTTTATTCCAGCCTGTTGCTGATGGAGGATCTCTGCATACCCACCAGTTTTCTGTTGAAGCTTTCAGAGTGCTCATTGCAGCACTAGATGTCTGCAGGAGCCCACAGTTCAAGGTAGATGAGAAATGTGAAAGGACAGAATCCGAACCTGAAGCTGAACTTCTAAAATATGGATAGTCCTTAGTGTCAATAAAATCTATCAAGCAGGGTGTCGGGTGTTCTGTTTGGTTTTTAATTACTGCAATGAGTCCAGTTGACACCTTCTGACAAGAAATACTGCCAGTCTGTCTGAGAACAACTGTGTGCCAGAGGACATGGGAAAGCAAAAACTGCAGAATGGCTGCTTACTTTTGCTCCAGAATGCTCACAAACTTAAAATACTAAACAGACCCCTGTTGGTTTGATGTTGTGAAAGATTCCACAACTAAGCCGATGTGGAAAAAGCCTTTGAGTTTTAACATCTGTACAGCTAGAATAGTTCTGGACTGGTTTAGAGGAGGACAAATAAGGAGACTCATTATCTGTTTCTTTAAAATAAGGCAGCTTACAAGTCTGAATGGTGCCGCCTTCCCCCCTCCCCCTTCAAAGAGTAAATCCCGGGGGGGGGGGAATAGAACCAATATTTGTACATACAGTGGTATTTAATTAGAAGAGTATATGAAGAAGAGTTTTACCCATAGTAAAAACTTTTGTAATTTGTCTCTGGAAATCTGTTTATTGATGGTCTTTCAGCTTTACCTTGCCTTTTTTCCCCTAACTCAGTATTTCCTTTCTGAAAATTAAATCATCTTTTACTTTGTTGAGTTTTCTAAGATCATCATAATGCCTGTGGAAACTGTAATATCAGAAGATTTAATTTGGTCTACAAATCAGTGTTTGCTTAAGTGGATTCAGTTTTCTCTGACTGTTTGGCTTAAAGAAAGTGAACTCTCACAGTAGCGGTGGCTGTGCACGTGTGAATGACTGCAGTTTAAATTGTCCCATCTGCATTAAAAGGAAGAGCTTTTAAGACATATTTATTCACGCTTTCCATTTATATTATGTGCGTCTTGTCTACCTTCTCTCCTCTGCTGGATTTTTCTGAAGTCAAACACTGAGTTTGTCAATACTTTTGTGATACCTGAACTTGCTCTTGAGCCGGAACACTGAGCCTTTGGGCTGTGGTGGCCAGGCTTACTAGCATCAAGCAATATCAGGCATCTTCGCTACTGTCACTTTTTTGATAGTAATTTTGACAAGTCATATTTTTAAAGTGTTTCTTTGCACTGAAGAGTAGCTGTGTCTAAAATGTGCTTAAAAAGTCTAATGTGATTGCTGAATAAAAGAAGTGTCATTCTGCTCTTCAAGCCTTCTGATAAGATAAACGAAAAGTAGGGTCAGAGTACAACTCCTGATACTGTAAGAAGAAACATTTTACTATTAAAGCAAAGAACAAAAAGGAAGTGTATTAAACATCTCAATCCAGTGAGAGAGGTATTTACAATGTTAAAATTAGCACTGTACTTGCAACTTAGGTATTTACACTGTTAAAATTATACACTGTTAAAATTAGGAATGGACCTGCAATTTACCAAAGCTAAGTGAAAACAGCAAGCTAAGTGCTTCAAAAGAGGGCAAAATGCTAGCATTTTTGGTTGACATACAATTTGGAGTAAGCCCAGAAGAAATGAGCTGTGAAGAGTTGCCTTTGTACTTCTGGAATTGAAACTGCCCATAAGAAAAAGCTGTATTAATAAAAGGGAGTCCAAGGGACAGGTGGCTCTATAGTTAAACTTTGATATTATGAAGGCATGTATATAATGGTGCAGTCTGCAATATGTGTTTTATTTTGTGCTAATAATTTGCTTATACCCTGCTGTATTTTTAGCAGAATATGTCACTTGTTGGGAGTGTATTAGAGTAGGATACTTTCTAAAAATTTGTTCTATTTAGCATTCATTCAGTCTGTTGGAAACAACCAAGTATTTAAAACAAAACTTGGAAATACCCCTAAATACTTGCAAGTTGATGCAAATAATGGGATTTGTAGCCTAAATTTATTTATTTGTAATTTTTTTGTCCTGTTGATTAGTGGACATTGTGCAGTTGTGCATAGTGATAATGAATTTTTATTTCATATAATGAATGACTCTGGAAGAACAGTTAATCAAGTTGTCTCTTAATAGTTTCATTTAGAATTATTATTTCTTGCTATTTTTTTTCTTTATCTCTATAAAAAGGCCTATAATTCATTTTTGCTTTACACATTTGTCAGTTACTGATGTGGCATTGAGACTCTACAGTTAGTGCATTCATATGTCATGAGTTGTGACTGACAGAGCAAGCTACAGGCTTGCCTTGTAGATTCTAACTTGCTAAAGCATAATTTGTATATGATTCATAGCATATCAGAATAGTAACATGGTGCCTATTGTGTTTATTCAGCTGAGTGCCTTCTGGCTTGTGGGTTTGTAATAAAAGTTGAAAGACATCAGGTGGTAGAACCACAGAACTTCCATCATTACATTGATTAAATCAGACTATTAACTCAAAGTGGAGCATCTGTTTTCAAGGCTTTGTAAACATCAGGCTTTTGATACTGTTTGATACTAGGCTCTAAAAATGGAGGATACCTGCCATAGCAGAACTGATGCTAGGAGATAAGCTGTCAAGCTGTGTTTAGCACTTTCCAAAAATGCATGACTGAAATACACTGGCAGCTTTGTATTGCCTTCCTCGTTCCTTTGACTCCTGAGCTTTATGATGAAGTTGGCAAGTGGAGGAGTGTTAGTTTGCATCAGTCGTTGAATTTGTACAGTGAACTTCAGGAAAAGCAAATGGAGTCATTTTTCAGACTTCTCCAGGGAGTCATCCTTGTGTACAGTAACACTATCTGATATTTTACTGAAACACTATCTAAGATTTATGAGACACTCATCTAGTCTTTGACACTAGAAGACAGTCTAGGAGTCACAAAAATATGTGAAACTCTCCTTCCTATTTTAGTGCCACTGCCTTGAGAATACAATGCAGCAACTGTGCGCTAAGGCATCAATTCATAACGCAACAGTTGAAACCCAGAGTGAAAATGATTTGCCTAATTCGGAATTGAAAGGAGGTTTAGGACAGGTAATATTTAATAACTAAAAGTGATTAAATGAGGATTCTATCTATGTTGAAACCAAGGCTTTGAAAATACTTAAGTAATTCCATAACTCAGTAATACAGTTTGTTTTACTCATTGTGGATGAAACAACACTTAGTTTTGAGTTTAAATGCAAGTTTGTCTGAAGTGGTCAACCTGAATTGAAACATGTAGTCTTTACCTCCCTCAACTTGGGCATAATGCATATTATTCACAAAACATTATTGTGCATGACTGGGGCGGGGGGTTGCTTGTTTTTACTATGTATGAGGGCCTTAATACAGTGGGCTAACATCACTGTTCTTGCAAAAAGTGACCTGTTCTATGTTCTAGCCAAAACTCAGCACTTCCAGCAGCATGGGATCTCCCATAGCACTGGGAAATGAGTTTATGAAATCTGATCAGCATAAATCCCATGGTGGTATGACTGTAGGCACTCAAGTTTGAGCTCAGCTGTGCTGGCATTAGTATACTTATCAGCTCTGCAGACTGTAATGTGTGCTTCTTTCTAAAAATTGCTTGGAATGTCTTTTCTGTTTTAGGCCAAAGAGGCATAAATGTTATGAAAAGTTTGGTTTATATACAAACTTTTTTTTTTACCATGTTAATTTATCTAAATATTCCTGCATGAAAACCTCAAATTCAAGTGCTTCAAGTACACGTTGTTATTCTAGATCAGAATTGATGGAATGTAATTATTTTGTGAAAAGAGAAGTTTTTTGATCCTGTGGGGAAGAATGCATATAGCATTAAATTTAAGTATACAAGTAAGTGCTAGTAGGATTGGGGTCCCAGGAAGGCGTTCCTTTCCAAAAGAAGATCTTTTGGAGGTAACACTTCCCAAGTAAGTAGTGCATAAGATTTAGGTTGGACAATGGAAATTTGCTTTTAAGATGAAGTTTCATGTTATGCCTGACTTTGAATGTGGCCTGTTGTCAACAAGGGCAATCCCATCCTTTCCTACCTACATGTAGTTTTGTGGAGTTTGTTAGTTTTGGAGGGGCTAAAAGAATTCTGGGTCTGTCTGTGGTGTGCTGAAGCATCTGCTGGTAAATCAGCTGATAAAAAAGAACATTTTGTTTTCCCTTTAATTGCCCACAAACTTGAAACCTTTTCTTTCATGCTTATGTTCTTTCTTATACCTCTTCCTAGCAATTCAGCAAATCAGAATATGTTATGTTAAAAGCTATTTAAAAATTTTAGGTTTCTTTTCTATTCTTCTATCTTGGCCAGTAAGTATGGCTAGAAATCTTTGGGTTTAAGACTTACGTATTACTGTTGCTTAATTTAAATGTTTTATGACAAGCTGAGAAATTGCTACATGTTGAGGAAGTTTTAGGCTCTTATATTCACTCATTTCCATTATATCTCTAGAAGAAAGTAGCAGTCTTAAATTCTTAAGTCTCTGTCTTTGTGCCATGGAATTTCTTTTTTTATTAAATCCTGAATTATATATAGTAGTTCATTGTCAGTATGTTTTCTTAGGAGTCCATTTTCTTACAAATCCAGTATTTACATGCAAGATCTTCTTTTGTTTTGGGAACTTGCAAAGGCAGATTCCTAAGGAACATTGTCGTGATCTTTGTCAAGTAGCTGCAGATTCTGCTCTGAAAATTTTACAAACATAATCTTTTGTTGGTTGGTTGCTTGCTTTTTGGATTTTTGGTTTTTTTGGGGGGAGGGGTGTTTGCTGTTGTGTTGGTGGGGTGTTTTGTTTTGTTTTGTTTTTTTTAAAACAACTCAGTGCTGTGCTGGTTTTGTTTAAGCAGTAATGCAACAGTAGATGAGCAGGTGGTTCCTCCAGTGCAGTGTGGAGCTCTGTTAAGGGCACTTCTTTGACTTTTTAGCTTATTTCTCCAACTTAACTCAAAATGTAAGATGATTAAGCTGTTGTCCTAACCAAAAAATCTGTTTCTGGAAACTTGAATTTAACTGTCTTGTTTTAGGTGAATGTGTCATTTAACTTGTACTATGGTTTATGGCTATTCATCTGGGATAGGTAGGGAACATGTATTTGTCATCATTAATGGAAATCTTAATTACTTGCGTCTTTATAGAAGTGCTGACTATGAAGAATCTATAAAGGTGACAAAAGAAGATGTTTTTTCCTTCAAAGAAAAAGTTAGTGTTTGTAATTGTATTTTGGAACATCACTGTATGCTTTTATAGAAAATTAGATAATGTCAGAATTGAGGTCAATATTTTTAGAAAAAGTCTGGAGTTTGTTATTGTTACAAATTATAAAATGGGGTCTGTTAATTAGATTATATAAACTCAAAGAAAGAGTTTCTGATTCTTTTAATAGGGCAAGTGGCGTCAAAAATTACCTACTGATTTGTTTACGAGAAGTCTCTCTCCTTCAGCTTTATACGTATAACTAGGTGAAATAAGAGCAAGCGGAAATGGAAAATTGAGTTTGTTAGGTGGTAAAATCTTGGTATAGAACAAAAGCAGTTGTTTGTAAACTCGGTTTTGTTTTAAAATATGAATTGTCATATCAAATTACTCAGGTTTTGAAGATCCATAGTGTTGAAATTGCAGTCTGAATTGCAAGACTAGCATGCAGGATTATGTTTCCTAGACTTGCTAGTATTTATGTATTTGAATTTATTATGTACAGAAATAGTAGTTCAACAAAAATATAGGGACATCTGGAACAGTAAAGGAATGGGATTTATGCACGGAGCAATGAGTTGTACAATGGAAAGATTAGTGGCTGTTGGATAATAACTATTAGATTTGAGTCCTGAATGAAAGCTGAGTTGGTGTTATTATGGTAATAATGATGTAGAATGTTTTCCTTGATACTGTATGAAGGCATTAGTGAGAATTGCACTGAAACAAAATTAACTGTAAAAAGGCCTTTATATGTCAGGATTAATAAAAGGATAGTTTGTATGTTGTGAAAGGAGACATTCTCTCTTCATCCGTTCTGAGATTTACTTTTGCAGCACAGAACACCTCTTAAAGTTATATTAAATATATTAGATCAGTGATTTGTGTTTTTCTCTAATTGTTTAAATTCCTGGATCTTCAATTATTGTGCATGCATTAATATGCGAAGGAAGACAATTTCTTCATTGAAAGCAAAAAAGAATTCAAAGAGAGGAAGCCACAGCAGGTAATTTCCCAAAATATGGTGCAGAAGTCTTGAAGCTCAGTATACATTCCTGCGTAATACAGACTATGGCTTTAAATGTATCTTAGGCTTGTGTTTTTGGGGTGGGAAGAAATATCTTCACTATATGTATGTGTACAATGCTTTTCTTAATGGCAGCCTCAGGGCAGGGAGGCACTGCCATAAAACTGCCACAGAACCTTAGAAACATCTGGATTGTTCAAGTATTTTTCATTTCTGCAATGTATGTTTCACTAAAATATTGCTTAGGGCTCTTGAGAAAATGGTAATGAGCCTTTTGCATCTGGATCAAATTCTGTGGGGAAATGACTCCCTGCTTACATTCTCCTTCTGTATACAGTCACGTAAGTAAATGTGTAGCATAGGCCTAGTACAAATGATGTTTAAGTTCTTGAGCTTATTCATGCAAACAGCCGGCTGTGTAGTCTGGTTTAAAACAATTTTGAGGCTTTGATATTTATATGGTCCCCATTACAGTTCACTTCTGTATAGAAAACTCATTTGTAGAGAAAACAGAAATTTTACAAAATTCTGCTAAGGAAACAATTGTATAGGTAAGAAATACGATCATAGTAGAAATGGAGGAAGGAAAGAGCACATTTTCGAATCCGTAACTATTGCTTTAATTATGTGGTCCCTTCTTGATGACGCTTGAGTATATTGCATTCAGAAGTGTCAGGCTAATTGGGTTTTATAGCCCTTCCTGAAGAGTATATCACGCCTGTAGGTATTTCTGAAAATGCCTAATAATTTGGTCTTCGAGGAATTTTTTGCTGCTAGTGGTTATTGGTCAAGACACCTTAGAAATATCTCATCCAACAAAGAAAAGAGCAGAGCCCTATGTGAGTATAATATTTCAAGACAAAAGTCATAGTTGAAGTTGTTACACTGAAATTGTTTGAAGCTTTTCCACTGAGCAAGGACTGTATATGCTGTGATCTGAACTGGCTGCTGAACAAATGAGGGATGTCAATTTTGTGAATTAAGCAACCTGATCTAGTGAAAGGTGTCCCCGCCTGCAGCAGGGGTGTTGGACTAGATGATCTTTAAAGGTCCCTTCCAAACCATTCTATGATTCTATGATTGAGTAAAGCCATAATAGCAGTAAGAGAGAAAAATCAAAGTAAAAAGTGTAATGTCAGAATATGTGCTACATAGGCCGCAATAAAGGCGGGTTGTGCTATGTTGGTTCCATCCAACAGCCTGGAAGGAGGTGGCACACCAGGGCTGGATGAGTTAGGCTTCCAGTGGAGCTGTTTTCCATGTGATCTACATGTAGCAGCTTCTCTTGCAGCTGGTGTTGAGGGTATGTGTGCGAGGATTGGGGTGTGGAGAGAGGAAGGCAGAGTTACAGACCAGTCAGTTACGCTGTCCTTGTTGGATACTGTGAAATGAGATGTTATTGAATGTAATGCAGGCTAGCAATAAGTAATGTAGCCATGTGGCAAAGCAATGTATGTAAATCTGGCCAAAACGCTCCTACTTTATTTGACAGAATTTAATTGTTAGTGTCAGAAGTTAAGCATTCAAATCCTTGCAGAAAGAGACCACAGAGAGCACAATTGTAAATGTACGGAAAAAGAACAGTAGTTACCGAACTTTCAGTATTTCCACATTCTGCTCTGTATTCTGTATTACACTACATTAAACGTGATCATCTCCTACAAATACTGGTTTTTTGCACAAATCTGATGAAAAGTGCAAAGTCCTAAATGAACTTAATGTGGTTTGCTATTTGACCTAGTTTAAAATGCATTTAAGCAAGTGAGTTGCATCTCTGTCAGTGCTCTAGATGGTCTTTGCTGAACAATTAGAACATGTTTCGGCTTAATAATTAAATTTGATGCCATATTATCTTTAATTTGACTAGATTTTTGTGAAAGATGGTTTAAGCACACTTTCATTAACTTTCTGAGCATTTCTTTGAATATTTTATTTTTCTCTGTCATGATTTTTTTAATTCCAGTGTCAAGAAAGACTGCTACAAATCCTAAACTAGATTTTCTTCTCTCAGATTGCAAAGAGCATGTCACAGAAGACGTAAAACCAGAATCCATCAGTGACACAGCTGACCTGGCTCTGCCACCTGAAATGCCAATTTTAATTGATTTCCATGCTTTAAAAGATATCCTGGGGCCACCCATGTATGAAATGGAGGTAACATCCTCATTTATTTCTGCTTGACTGCTGTTTCTGCCTCGTTTGACTAGTTGTCTATTTTATTGCTATTGACTGAGTATATATAATATTAACTTTCTCAAAAGTATATTAGTAACAGAACTGTGTTTCTTTGTGTTCCACCAAATGTTTTTTCACCTAAAGAAGTTTTTGTTTTATTTTGTTTTAATTCAGGGTACATAAATAACATAATGGCATGACTTTCCGTTAGCAAAGATGCTTGCAGCAGTGCTTAAGAATGTGGTGGTGTTTTTTCAGTTTATAACAACTTTGCTTTTGTTTGGGGGATGTTTGGTGGTCTTGGGAAAGAAGCCAAAAGTAGAACCCAGGAATCCTGTCTCCGAGGCAGCTGTGTTAAGGACTGTCCCACATACCTCCTTAAAGCCAGTCAGCATTTTTGGGTATTAAAACCACTTCAGTTTGCACCAGAAGTTCTCAGACATTCTTTAGATTAATGTGACTCTTAGCTATTAAAAATGTTTTATGATCAGTCAGTCACCTCTAGCTTGCTAGTACCAGCTCTGTTCCTCAGTAGGTATATTCCAGAATTTTTTCTTTCCCCCATCTGGATTTTGCTACATTCTATGAAAATGCCATCAATTAAAGTAGTTTGCTAGTTTGGGATTCTCTTTTCACCATTTACATTGCAGTTATTCTCTGCTTTACTTCAGGTCCAGGTGAACTGACCAAGTGTAAGTAGTGTATATAACACTATGACAGGAAACCAGTTTCTGATGGAATGCTAAATTTTTCTGTCTTATCCTGGAGAAAAGATCAGTAAACCAGTAAGTTATGGAGAAAATAGAAATAAAGGGAAAACTTCCAGAAGAGACAAAATTCAAGCTTTTAAGAACTTTCCTGTGATAATTCTTGTCTCCTAGATGAGAGAACCAGACTCCAGTGGGATTTGGAGGATAAGAAGGGGACAAGATATGCAGGGGAAGCAGGAGAAAATTAATGATGGTTAAGGAATGAGTCAGTTTTTAGACCTGAACTGAGGTTTTTGGATATGAAGATTTTATCGTGGAAGAGATTCTTAATGAAGAGACAGAAATGAGGAAACAAGTTGAAAGAAGACAGCTCTATTGATTGTTTCAGAGGACGATGATGGTAGCAGTGGAAGCTGGGGGGAATGGGAGGCAAGGAAGATCAGATGATCAAGAGACCAGTACCTTATGACTCTCTTGGCTGAGTTTTTTCACATTGGTCAGCTGTGTTCTGATTTATTTCTTTTTACTTTCAGGAATTAGCAGAGATTGCTCTTTAGGCAAATGACTTTATTGTAAGCAACTTACGTTCTTTTCATCCCTCAGAAGCCGCTATGCGTGATAATAAAATCACACAAGACAATTGCAGGCCCTTTTAATTAAGAAGGTAGTGTGGATATACTTAAGCTTGATTTGGAGTAACTGTAGCCATCAGACCATTTGTAATACTCCTGTGGAAATTTTTACTAGTCTGTATCTTTTTCTCACTACCTGACTCTTAGAAACAATTACTGAAAAATAGCATGTGGGATTTTTTCAGAGAAGTAACATTATATCTGAATTTTCATTTTGAAGTATGTTCCATACTTCAGACATGTGGTCTTTGGAGCTAAAGTGCTGCAGGATCATTTGGCTTTTTAGTGCTTGAATTGCAGATGAACATAAGGCCATTGTAGTAAATTGAATTTAATATTCAAGCCAGTACTCTGACTTCTACAAGCGATGTTTATTAATTTCATAAAGGTGCTAAAAAATAAATAGAATTTTGTACATTTGTACAAAAGCTCTGTTCACTTGCAGCTGTACTCCCAGTTCCCAGTTAAGAGTAGAATTAATTCAAATACATATGAACTTATCACACTTTTTAAAAATTAGATTGTAGGCCAAGAAATATGCTAATATGTGACTTCCTTAGATGTTCTGCCTAGTTTTGAACTTTTTCTGGAGTTGATTATTCATTTAAATTTGGTAGTGTGGCTGTGTTGGCAAATAATTTCTGCTATTTTTTCCTTTTTCTACAGGAGTAAGTAGTGCAAGTAAAATTTTTAAAGTGTGGTTCTTAATTCCAAATATACAAATACACGAGTGCTGGGTTGGAGGTTTTTTTGAACAGTTGCCATGAATATGCATATAAGCATTTATTTCATGGATCTGCTGGCCTGTATAAGCTGAAATAAGACTGACTGAAGCTTTTGACCTGTGTATCAAAGGTTTTTTAAATGTTTCCATATTTAGCAGGCAAATTAAGTAGTGCATAAATAGAACTAGAGATGCATCCACACAGCATCAATTCCCTGGGCAGCTGAGGATTTATTTTCATGTACTATTTGCTGTATTTATTAATGAGTAGATATTTTCCAGTACACACTTTATAGTTTTTTCAATGTAAATTGCTCAGATAGCCACATAACTCCTGTTTTAATGAATTTTCCCAACTAACCTATTATTCCTTTGAATTGTCTCAAGTGCCCTCAATATTCTTTCAGATTAAGAGTATAGCTCCTGTCTCAATGACAGACGTTTCAGATTGGCTACTGGTGTTTTTTTTGGTTTTGTAGTCTGCAGTGTGTCTCTCTCCTTTCTATATCTAGCCTTTAAAGCTTCACCTTTGACCTGCATTTTGCCATTTATAATTAGTTGAAATAAAGATACAATGGAGGCAGCCACCATGTCAGTACTTGGATGAGACTGAGCAAATAGAACTGAAAACATGACATGACTTAATTGATGTGTTGTCCTTCAGGGAATACTTTAAAATAAGTGATTCGTCTTTCACCTTTTCGGTGCCTTGCTTGTATATTTTCTGCAGAGGTCTCCCAGCAGAATCTAGGCATGACAGAATACTCAGCTCATGCTTGTAGGATTAATTCATTGATCACAAATAAATAATCTTATGTGTCACCCTACAGAACAAATGTTGGAATAAATCACGTAGTAAGGCTTTGGAAGAATAATCCTGACAGTAGCTTAAAGTGTAAAAGATTTAATGAAATGTTTCAGCACAGCATGCTTTTGGGGGAAGAGGTTTATAACATATCCAGAGTGTTTATAATGAAGTATTTCTCTTTTGACTTGGATTTTAGCTTTTTTTCTTTCTTTCAACCCTTAATTCTGCTCAGTTAACAAAACATTATTGGCACCACAGGAAGGCCTGTCAGAATTAGTCTGTATC
Source organism: Ciconia boyciana (assembly GCF_034638445.1). Taxonomy (NCBI): domain Eukaryota; kingdom Metazoa; phylum Chordata; class Aves; order Ciconiiformes; family Ciconiidae; genus Ciconia; species Ciconia boyciana. The sequence goes on along the minus strand of NC_132942.1, from coordinate 31,246,055 downwards.
CTCATAATATGAGTGAAGTTGAAATGACAGAAGCTCTAGGTCAGTGAAATTACCTATTCTAGGAAATGAAAGTGCAGATGCCATAAAAGAATAGCTCTATTTCATAGGACATACACAATTCTAGTTAAGGAACAAATTAGGTTATCTTTTAGAAGCAAAACCTGTACAAAGCACATGTTTAGATAGGCATTTTTATCTGAGAACTACCAGTCTTGTGGTGATGTTTCTGGGAAATCCTCCTCCCTTAAAGGGAAGCTGCTGTTACAGATTTTGCCTGCAGTGGTTTGCTAGGGAATGAATCAGAAGAGTAGGCTAGAAAAAAGGTTTGTACAGTCAGGTTGGGAGAACCTGTGGAAGGATTACAAAGATGCTAAAGGCCAGCAAGTAACTGAGGACTGGTTCTCATCTTCCCATCATGAATCAGTGTCTTAATAGCTTTTTGTCAATTATGCTGATTTACAAAGTAACTCCAGAACTGCAGACTTGCAGATTATGTCCCTTTTCCTTTATCTTGGAATAACCTTAAATATTTTAAAATAAATGACTGCGCTAAATGTTAAGACTATAATTTTGCAATGTCCAGGCAGCTAAAATGTATCTGGCAATAGGTTCATCTACTCAGATTACAGCTAAATCATAGCTGGGTTGGTCTTGTCTACAAAAATTTTCAAAAAAACAGACTGTTTATGTAGGTCAGTGACCTCTTCTTCCGTCATCTGACAGACATGACCAGTCATCAGCTGATTCTAATGGTCATTTTTAATTGACATGGTTTAAAAAGTATAAGTAAGCATTTTTTCTAATTTAAATTCCTCTGACTTACTATGAGGAGAAATTAAGCAGAGGTGCCAGGAGTGATTGAGTCTTGTGGAGCTTGCTATAACACTTCATAGGTATGTTTAATGTAATATAACGTACTTTCCTCTAAGTATTGTATGGTTGTATGGGGTTTTGTGTGTGTGTGTGTTTTTAGGGATTTTTCAAGGATCTTTTCTGAAGACAGTTATCAAAGCTGCCAGGGCTTTTTCTGTACATATGCCTGTCAACATGCATCAGTCCATGTTCAGGTGAGGAGGTTGCAGTAGAGGTAGTACAGTCTCTAGTAGTACAGCAAGAGAAGTTGCTGGCCTCTACCAGTTAGTGCGAAGAGTGATGGTTGAAAGGTGATTAACACTACACACCTAGTTTCTCTTACCAGATCTCAACTTACTTGTGAAAGTAGGAGGAGGTACCTACCTAGTCTGAGGATAGAGGAAGGAGTTTGTACCGAGGTGAGATAAATGATGAGTCTTTAGAACCATTTGTTTTTTGATCTTTAGTCATGTTCGCTATTGTCTGCCCCTGAGCTCTCAAACAGTGGAATTAGTCTATAAGCTGTTTTGAATTGATATACAGTTAGAGCCAGTGCTAACATCCAGTCCAAAAAAAGGAAGAGAAAACAAAAAACCCCCAAACCGACAAACCTTGTTGATGGCTACTTCGGGATGGGAGAGGGTATGGACGGTTATTTTTGTTCATTATACCTGAAATGTTTGAAACCATGACAGGTTGCCAAAATAGATGATTGTCTCAAGTGTAAAGGAGAATGCTTCAATGTTGTTGGATTTCAGTGTAACCAGGATGAATTGATTTTGTTAACCTGAGTTACTAAGCAATTACTAAGCTAATCAGAGTAAGTCACTGTAACTAATAAAATACAGGGAATAGATATAGAAACTTATGTTAAGAAAAAAGAAAATGCTTGATGAGGTATTTTGATACCATAAAAGTGAAACGCTCTCTTATGTACAATTTTCTTAAATGCTGGAAAAAGAAACAGCCATTCTAGCTGAATTATGCTAATAAAAGCAAACGGTGTGATGTCGTTCAAAATATGTAGGTAACTGAGAGCCACAAGAGAACCAAGGAGAGGGGCTGTGTGGCTTCCTTTCCTTTTGTGTGAGATAAGTGTAGTTACTAACTTACCTGGTTGTCAGCTAGATCCAGCAGTGCAACGCCAGTCCCACTGGCCTCTGCTGCTTGTCTCTCCTGACAGCTGGAGTCTTGTTTGCGCCAGGAGCTCCTCTATCAGCATAGCTTTGCTATAGTCAGAGTTGGCGCTAGTTGCACTGTACCTCTGCAGTGTGCTAATTTCCCTCAAACCAAGAAACAGTGATCCTGAGCAAGGGTCACATTTCAAATCTTAGTCATCAAACCCAGAAGACAGTGCTTGATAGTTCAGTATAGCATTTGGCAAAGCATATAGTACAAAATCAGAAATAATAACAAGAAGTATGTATGTTTAATTTCATTTTGTAGGACTTTAAATGCTGTTTTTCTTTTGCTTCACTGGTTCTCTTGCATGAGCAAGTTGTTCCTGTCAGATAGATCTGAGTTGTCTACAGCTACAAGTAGCACAACTTGTGTTTGTAAATGAGCTTAGTTTTTTTAAACTTGCATCTCTTTTTGGCCAGTAACCAGAGGTACCAGCTGTAGAGTGAATAGTTGTTCACTCTTACTGCATAAAGGAAGCCGTTTTCTATTTGTGAAACAGGAAAGAGAAACTGAGCATTAAGAATTTTATGGTCTTGATTTTATTTTTATGATGGGGATGGATTTCAGCCTAATACTGAAATGTTAACATTTGGCTTCTATTTAGAGATTATCAGAACAAGAGAGTTCTTGCTCTGATAATCTCATGGAAGGCTATATTGTTCTGCTTAGGTAATCCACTGCTGCTGTTTGACTTACAAAACTTAAGGCCCGTGTACTGCTTGGGGACTTGCAGCAGCATTTCTAGTGGGTTTACAGAGAGGCATTTTAGCAAGGGACTAGAATACTTAATAACTTACTATCTTTGGAGCTCACAAATCAAAGTATTTCTAATACAGCCAGCTCACAGCAGAGCCATACAAGTATTTCTGCCTCCGGATCTAAGGTACACGGCTGTACAGGCTTCTGTACAGATTTCTCTGATCTTGCAGCTGATGGTTAAAAGCAAGTCAACTTTGTGTACACAGAGCTTTGCCTTTTCAGTGTCTGTACAAAGTCTGGTTAGTTTACTTCTCTGCTAACTCTTGGAAGGAAGCAAAATGAAAGCATTAAGATCATGTAAGTTGTGTAGTGCAGAATGAGTTGATGCTAGAGGAAAAAAAACAGTCTATTGCTCTGGATTTGCAAGTAGTATAAAGTGGAATGTTAAATGTGCTCAGAAAGGACAAAAATACTTTGAGAAATTTTAATGTAACTAGAAATGCAGATTTTAGAATTGGAATTCTTTTACTATGGTTCTGTTGTGAGGCTCCTTTGACTTGTTTTCTACCCAAGAAACGAAACATTTTTTAAAATTCTCTAAACAGTTTAATGAAGAATTCATCCCTTTCAGGAATGAATCAAATTAACTTTCAATTCTGCATTTCAGTAAGAGACACAATTATTTTAAAATGGGCCTATCACTTTATTTTACAAAGGAGTATTTGTCTTTTGCTCTAGTCAGTCCTTGACACAGTAAAAATTCATCCCATTTCTTTTCTGCCTTGTAATAAATAGTTCAGAACATGCTGAATAGCTGTATGATCTTTCATCAGGGTTTCTTCATCTCCTTGAATCTCAGGAAAACAAAAGGACTTTCTGTATATTCTAAAAGAACTTCTCAGACAAAGGAAAAAAAAATCAAACCATGGAACTTTCATGGAAAACATCCTGCCTCTCTCTCTTAACACAGGACACTGGGATTCAGAGACCTCCATTACTCTCATCAGTAACTGGGCATAGGCAGGCTTTTAGATAAGTAGATCATAGTCTTGTGTGGGGTAGAGCTTGCTTAACTGCTTGTAATTACTAATGGGAGTCAGTCACATTTCCCATCCTCTTTCATATCTAGCCTGCTAGCAGACTTGTGTTTTCATTATTCAAAATTATGTACAAATGATTGCAATGAACAAAATCAGTGTGTAGTCTGACAGTAGTTCGGGCAATCAACCACCTTTAAAATGGCTTCTAGGTAAGATTCGGGAGTAAAACTGGCTTTTTCATCTATATACCTCTAGCAGATGGATTAAGTCATGTAAGCATTCAGTTAGGATTGACTAAATACTTGAAGTCCTTTGAAGGGAAAGATTCTCATGGAACTTTTGGGAGTGGGGAAGGTTTCAAGAATGATATACCCAGATGTTTGCCATTGCCTTAAGCTAAGCAGGCACATACAGCTCCTATTCTGTAATTAATGTTTACACATAAGGCAGAATTACTGCTGCATTGGAGGGGGGAAAAAAAAAGAGATCAGAAACTTGGGGTTTTGTGTTTTAATGGGTACAGTTGTTTTGAAGGCAACTACCAAATTGTTTTTGCAATAGTTTTGTTACAATTGTTTCCTAAACTGTTTCCTTTGTTATTTTCCTTCAGGTGTCTGAACGCTTAAGTCAGCCAGGAGTAGCCATAGGCTTGGCTTGGACTCCCTTAGGGGGAGAGATCATGTTTGTAGAAGCTAGTCGCATGGATGGAGAAGGTCAGCTTACTTTGACTGGTCAGCTCGGAGATGTTATGAAGGAGTCGGCGCATCTTGCAATTAGCTGGTTGCGCAGCAATGCAAAGAGATATCAGCTCACCAACGGTAGGTTGGGAAAAAATGACAAACAATGCATAGCTGTATTGCACCACAGGGAGTGTATGCATCCATTGGCCTCTTGTTGCAGGGGTGCACAAGGAAGCATTAATATTGCATGGAAATTAAATGTCCTAAAACTTGGTATTTTTCAATAATTCAGCAGATCGTAACATTGCTGAGTAAAGTGGAAGTTACTCATACTCACTGTGGAAATGTATTAGGTGTTGCCTTAACAGAGAAAGGGTTTTCCAGCAATCAATCAGTGCTACACTGAAGATTAAATCAGCTCTAGAGTTCCTTTTTGTAGTTCTTTTCCCCATTCCTGCCAAGCTGAGGTGTTAGCGGCCTGGCAAACAGGTCAGTCTAGGCAGAACATGAGTTGTCACTGCAGGTTCTCCTTCCCTGCAACAACCTGGAAGGCTGTGGACAGCCTCTGTGCCAAGATGCTTCTCCTTAGTTGTGGCAGATGCTGCTTCTTACTCATTTTTACATTCGAGCTTTCCAGCAGTACCTTTGTGATGTAGATGCAGATATGCAAGTCTAGTTTTCCCCTAAAATTAAGACACGGTTTCTGTTAAAAGTAGGTTTTCATACTCTAAGTTTTAATATTTTGAGAAGTAGTTGGGTTTGTATGGCAGCTGTTGAACTGCAGTGCAGTTGGACTTCAGCCAAACTTTTAACTCGTTTTTTGTTTGAACCTCCCCAGAGTTCTAGAAATGTGCTTTCTAGTTCGATCACCTGCTGAATAGTCAAATAATTGTCTGGTATCTGTCATTATTTATGGAACTTTAGATAGTTAAAAAACTAAATGGAATCAATGTATGAAATGCTGCTGGCATTAGCTGTATACATGTTTACCTCTCTAGTTCACAGTGTTATGTCCTACAGGTTAAGTAAGGTGACAAGATGTAATGAGAGATTTACTTTATAGTACTGGTTAATGCTGGGTTTCTGTGGAGTGCCGATTGTGTGGTATGTTCTCTGAAAATTGACATTTATGGTTTGGGACATAAAACCCCTAAAAACTCTATGTAGGAATTCCTTGGTTTCTACATTAATCCCTACTCTGAATTTCCCAACACATGCAAATGCTGGTCTTATTGGTTAACTTGTTATGGTTTTGTCTAGGAATCTGGACATAGGAAAGCTTGTTGGGTTTTCTTCTTGTTTGTTTTTCTGAGGCCCCTGCAACATAGTGTTGTTTTTTCAGCCCACTGTTAAAAAATAGCGCTAAGACTTTTAGTTCTCTGGTGGGCTTTTAGAATAAAGACCAGGAACAAAATGGGTTTAGATTTTTCACATTCAAACCATTCTTTTTTTCCTTAAGCTTCTGGAAGTTTTGATCTCCTTGACAACACTGACATCCATCTGCACTTCCCAGCTGGAGCTGTCACAAAAGATGGACCATCTGCTGGTGTTACCATAGTAACCTGTCTTGCTTCACTCTTCAGTGGGCGGCTGGTGTGTTCAGATGTAGCCATGACAGGAGAAATTACACTAAGAGGCCTTGTTCTTCCAGTAAGCATCATTTGAGAAAAGAGCTAAGTTGTATTAATTCAATTCCCCATATTCTGGATATAAAATCCGTTTATAGCCATTCACAAAAGCAAAGTCTTGCTGGATCATTCCTCAGCAGCAATCCAGTCTCTTCTGGTGCAGTTGTAAGAGGCTGACGGAAGGCAGCCTGCTGTAGTACTGTGCCACTCCTCTGTCTGCTTTGCATTTCATGTATATGAAATCACTCCTTTGTCTGCTTTGCATTTTGTGTATATGAAATCAGCTCACCTACCATTGGTGAGCTGGTATCTCTTCGCATTGCTGTGCAACCAGCTAATTGCAAGATAAAACACAAAACATCATGTATAGCCTTGATGCTGTTTTCAGGGAAAGCACATTAAAATGTCTAGTTAGAAAGGAAACCTAGAAATCTTAAAATTCAAGATGGTTCCAATATGTATTGCAATTTCCAGACATGCTTCCTCAAACTATTACCACAGAAGGATCTCCAGTTTCTTGGAAAGGTTGGTTCTTAAAGCTCTTACACTAATTGCATATAGGTTACTCTTGAAACCATCTCCATACGTGTATTTTTAGATTCTTCTTAATAGTTCAGCCAAATGGTGTTCCCATAAAGCTTTTTCAAAGCATGAGGACAAAGAAAAGTTTTCAGACAAACACAGTTTGTCTAGTTTTAGGTATCAAACAGAGCCTGGCATCAGTGATTAAGCAGATATGGGAGTTATCTCATACCAACTGATGGACAAAGGAAGGACGAAGTTGGAAAATAGTATATTGTTTCATGCAGTAGAGAGTAAACCAGAGATAACACAATAAGGTAGCAGACTCTAGGATATCTGAAATAACATTCTGGTGGTAGTTAGACTGACAAGATTGCCTGTTGTTCAAGGCTCTAGTGAAAAATAAATACTGCGTTAACTCTGATTTGGTGCAAGTTTGCTTAGCTTCCCAAAGAAATTGCCTTTATTGCACCTGTGACCAAATTTTGCCTATTGTTTAAGGGGGCTGCAAAAATTAGGTATCTGTAAATACTGAACCAGGTTTACCTTCTTTCTGAATGTTCTCTAGAATCTTATTATTAGTAGTAACTTAATGCATATGAGCATGCCATTAACTGCATCTGCTGCTGGAAAGCAAGCCATGTAGCACTGTCCGGACTAGACCGATCACCATGAGGACTTATGGTTCACTACTACCTCATTTTATAGCAGCCTACATTTTGCCCTTTGTGCTATAAGACAAGGCTTTCCTTTCCTCTAAAGCATCGTAAAACTACAAGTTTCTTCTGTAAGATGGTCTTTAAATAGGATTAGAAGAGTTCAAGAGGAAGAAGCTACAGCTGTGACTAAAAGAAAAACTAATTTAAAACCCCTCTTTGCATCTCATTACAAACTCAAACTGGTGGCTTACTGAAGGGATGCCTGTTTTTCTAGAACAAAGCCATCTTTGCAGTTTTGGAGCACAGGTTTGCTTTTCTGTGCGTTTTCTGTCATACAACTCAAGCTATTTATTGTGTGGCACTGCATCCTTAAGGCTATTTTCCCCCTCAACCTAATACTGCCTTTATCTTGAAAATCTTCTGCAGGATTTCAGCACGCCATACAAAAAAAATTAGTTAGGGCCAACTTTCTTAAGAAAAAAAATTCCTGAAAAGTAATGACTTTTCCACTATTGATGCTCTTGTACCTGCATTCCTAGATTATTTTTTTTAATTTTTTTCCTTGTTATTAACTGTTACAGAAAGAGTACTGTAGCATATTCACATCTTTCCCTCATTAAGCATATAATGAGCTAAAACCACTGCTGGATTTTTAATTACTTTCCTAAATGATTGGGAGGGAGAACCTTTCATTAAAATTTAACTCCTGATGTGATTTGTTACAATAATTACTTTATTAGATCAGTGCTGTGCATTTTTATATATATATTTCTTCTCCTTATTAGGTTGGGGGAATTAAAGACAAAGTCCTGGCAGCACACCGAGCTGGACTGAAGAGAATTATCATTCCTCAAAGAAATGAAAAAGATCTTGAAGAAATTGCAGTGAATGTACGGCACGATTTGACTTTTGTTATGGCAAGCTGTCTCGATGAAGTTCTTAATGCAGCTTTTGATGGAGGATTTGCAGTTAAGCCCAGAGTTGAGCGTTTGAATAGTAAACTTTAAGCAGACAGGCTGCAATTACTCCTGTATCAAATTTAACAGAGATCAGTAACTATCAGCTATATATATATATCAAGTATAACTATGAGCCAAACCTGATTGTTTAAATGTGGGTGGAAATGCAATCAAAATAAAAATATTACTTCAGCAGTTAACAACCCGAAACCCAATTTTACAGGCAGTTGCTGCTTTTTACTATCATCAGCAATCAATCATGAAAAAAAATACTCATTTCCTGATAGATTCAAGCATGAGAAAGCTGAAGCTGTTGAGAAAGAATTCCTTAGCTTAGCTGGCATACATGTATAGAAATGTCAGCAGCCAATTAAATCTTTAGAGAGGCCACACCCACAAACAGGGAATAATACGCAATTGTGTGAGCTATATTCAGAGCACACAAATTGCAGCAAGCACAGCACAGCAAGAGAGTCTAATAGATAGGGCCGTTACTGAAAAGCAAACTGATTTAGTGCAAGAGTTTACTTATTTAGGAAATAACATTCAATACGCTAAGGAGCAGTAGCATCACAGGAAAAATAAGGCTTTTGAAATCTAAAAAAAATGCTTAAGGGATTTGAACAGAAGCAATATGGTCTAAATGAAGTTAGTAAGTAAGCCCTTTCAGCACTCAGTTCTAGTTTGTAGCAAGGTCAATGCAGACATCATTTTCCAAACCTAAATACGGGAGGCAACTCCAGAAGAACTGAGATGTACTAATTCTTGTGTAGGAAGGGAGGTGACGCACTGAAGTTCACGTATGTGCAGTTGTACTTACAGCACCAGAAGGAGGCGGAGCATACTTGAAGACTTTATGAAAAAGCCTGGTAACATTTTGGAGGGACAAAGCACATGTCCTTCATTCTTACCTGATACAAATCAACTTCATTCTGGGATGCCAGAATGCCAAACATTTGGAGTTTAGCCTATAAAAATTAAATCCATTTAAGCAATGCCAAGAAAATACTGGATCATTAAATTGCATTAGGTGCTGCCTACTGTGAATGATTTAAGGTTTACGAAAGTCTGTCAGTATCCCATCTCAGCTGATAGCTTTGTCTCTTGTCTTCCCTTGAGTGTTAGTGAAGATAGAAATGTAAACTTCTGTAATGTAAGAGCCTTGAGTTCTTCATTGTTTTATACTAGGGTCAACCACAAGAGAAAACCCAGTATGGTACATTCTCTTCTTGCTCATTAATTCTGAAACAAACTCAAGTGTGCTTATGAAATGCAAATTGTATCAGTGACAAAAGCCTATTATAGAAGCAGCCTATAAATCAAAAGGAATAGTTTGTTTTGCTTTCATTTCCATAGATAGAGAACTGATTGACCTGGAACATAATAGCACTGATAGTAATAAAGTCAGAGTGTATTTCTGTACCTGACTTACAAAAGATTTTACAACTTTCACAGAAGACTTCATCTAATAAAATGATAAAAATAAAACCCCCTTTTGTTTCACTATTTTAAGAATGCTACTCTTAGTCATTCACTAGCCAAGTTCCAAGGGTAAGAAGCAACAAACACAGAGAGTGTCAGAATACCTTCTGCCTTACTTGAACACAAAAAGTGCAAAGAAACTAGACAATCAGTAAAACACCAGAAAGGTCTGATAACTAATGTGCTGCTTTGCCTTTAATCAAAACCAGCAGGGGGAAAAAAAATTCTTTACCAAACTTAATGCAGATCAAGTAACAATCCTGCACTACTTTGCACTAGTGAGAAAACAGGCGTGCATGGAATTCCAGTGCCGTCTGTTTATACATGTAGAAAAAAACCTGCATTTTTTTGAAAGACAGTAAGTACTGTAGGAAAAAGTTTCCGCAGCCATTTCACTACGGAAGAACAGGGAGTTGCTCCCAAGAAAAGTTAAGCAATGACTTTCTATCTGCCACACCACTCCAATTCTGTAAGTCTTGTCCACATGGACTTTACCTGAAGGCTGAGGGTTTTAATGCCACTCTGAAGATATTAATAGGCATTTACTTACAGCTTTTTGTGTTCTTGCTTGCTGACTTGGTTGTGCTACTTTGTTGAGATTTTAAAAATAAAATTTACTTCAGCATTACCCATTATATCAGATGCTATAGACACCCTTTAGTGCCTTTTACAATCTGTGCAGCAGCAAGCCAGAACAGTAAAGAACTTCTAAAGTCATTTCAATACACTAGGGATTATTCTGCCTTGCAAGTGACAGTTAAATGGACCTGATATTAAACATGTCCCTCAGAATATACCATAACATAACTAAGCATATCAGAGGTCAAGAGAAAGCAGTGGTAGCTCCTTTCCTCTGTCCACACTATAAATTGCTACAGATAACAACTATCCCACTAGTGCAATTCATGCTTTAATCACAGTAGCTTTGAAAAGATACTGGATAACAGTATAGGCAGCAATACAAAACAGTTCACCTGCTTTAATTTTAAAGCACTACTGCAAACAAGAGCTAGCAAGAAATGTCAAACGAGAACCCAAATGTTAACATCCACATTTGTCAAACATTTTCCTTTTAAGGCTTTTTTTTAAAGGGCAATGAAAAACACTGGAGGTGGTGCTAGTGGACAAACGCAAGATCTACTGCATCTCATCTATTGAAGACAAATTTGAATACTCTTTCCCAATACAGCAAAGTAAAATAGTACTTTCTAAAATAAATAGCTAAGGTTAAGACAATGCCAGGCTTTAATACTCCATTTATTTTAGATAAGGTAGTAAACTGTACAGCTTTCTAGTATGTTTTCTTTTTTCATATATAACAGAGCGTAGTTGACTTACCAGATCCTCAAACTCTTTAGAGGAGATCCGCTGAATTAGGCTTCCAATACTTTTGAGGATCTGGGCCTAAGTATAATTTGTTTAATCATTCCATCTGATGATGAACATCAAATGTTTTAGATTCTTTTTTTTTTAAACACCAAATGAAGTAATACTAGTTTACATTACAGTAAGTCAGCATACATTAGTTATGCTATAGCATTTGTCATCTGTAGAACATAAAAAACTGTCTGACCATACCAGTTAGCTTCTAAAGCTCATTACAAATGCAGTTTTTAAAGTCCCCTTCAAAAGTATAGTCTTGATCTTCAGCCCATTCTAGCCTAAATAAAATCACTGCAGAGCAGCACAACAAGCTTTTAAGATTCACAGTTCTTTTGGGGACAGAAGTTGAACCATTCCAAGTACAAGCAGCAGCAGAGAACAGTCTCATGCAACTTGCGTGCCTACACAGCCCTGTTACTCGCTAATCGCAAGTGTCAGACTGCTGAGGGTTCTGACAGGTTCTTAGCTGGATTCTCTTAACAAAACTGGAGAGCTGCAGATCAGATAACCTTGGCAGGCAAACTTCAGTCCAAGCCAGCCACTCACAAGTGAGATGGCGAGTCAGTGTATTCCTCGCAAAGTATCGGAAGTATTAAGCCAAGTTTCTGTCAAAGACCGGAAGACAAACCTGAGGTAAATGTAGACAGGCTTAATTAGGTGAGAATAATTACTGAATTTAGAAGACTGAAAACAATTAGTTGTGTATTCATAAGGAAAAAAAATGCTAGATTGCAGGATTTTTTGAAGCATTTATCTACTGTCACAAGGTACCAGTACATCTTTTAAATGAAGTCTGTGCACAGTTCAAACAGCCTAAATATCAACTTTTCCGAAGTGAAACTTTTACTACATGAAGCCAACTATTTCTCTAGTATTTTATTAATCCAAGCTGATGGATTTTATGTTCCTTACCTGTAGAACTACTTACCTTACCATGCATCAAAATAAGAAGAACAAGAGTTGTCTTAATAGATCAACTTCTGATAAGAAAGTTAAGACAGTGCACAGTAAATAAACTGTATTTTAATGTGTTACAAAAGTTGTTAATAGCCAGGCTACCTCTCCAAACAGATGCCCACTACCACTAGGTTTGACAGAGACTTCTTTCAAATAGCTTGACATGAAACAGCTTTTCACCTTACTCTTTTTTCTGTTTCTATGTTTTTTAACACAAATACCACATACATTCATGGTTAAATTTTTCACATATAGGCAGTCTGCATAAAGCCCAATATCCTTCAAAAGCCTTTATAGCTGGTAAATTGCACCTGTAAGAGATTATGTGCATCGTAAGGTGTATCATGTCACTAAAATGATATACAAAAAGCAGTCCAAGACAGTTACTTTAGTAACAACCAAAAGATGTGAAGACAAGAAACTGAGCAAGAGCATCAATGTGTCAAACTTTGAGCTAAAGCAAAAAGCAAAAGTTGTTTTTTTTTAATTTGCCAGGTATTCTTTTAATGACAAATATAAAAAGACTGAAAACATCTCATTCTGACTGCCTTTTTTAAAAAAAAAAAACAAATGGTTTGTTTTTATAATTACAAATACTGTGTAAGACAATACCTTCTTTGTACTGCAAAACCAACAAATACAAGGATGCAATCAAGTTTCTAAGCATCTCTAAATTTGAAACGTGATTTTTTTTTTTTTTTAATTCGGAAAATTCTTCATAATTGTTCATTTTTGTTAGAAGGTAACTCAAAGTACAACAACATCTAGACCTGTTTTTAAAGGAGCTTTCTTTCCTGATACATCTTTGAACATAATTACTCCTTTTGAGTTCAGTACATTCACAAAATAGCTCAATTAAGAACAGTATCACCAATGAATTGACTACTGGAAAGAGACAAAATTTACCAAACATACAGAAATATAAGTTTTACCATAGCCATTATGCATATCAAAAGATGACACCGGTAATCAATTTTAAAAAGATACAAAAAAGAGGAAAACCTGAATTACAGAAAAGAAAGTCATATTTATTTAATGAAAAACTAGAAGTTAATAAAAATTAGCAAATACACAAAAAATATACACAAACAGCAGCAATACTATGTAGTGACTTACAAAGGGGGGGGGAGGGAGGGGGGGTGGAGGGGAGGAGGGAAGCAGCGGCCAGAGACCAGACCGCTCAACATGGCTTGTCAGTCAAAGGGGGAGGAAAAAAACACAAACAAAAACACGAAACAGTATCCTTTTCAACAGTACAATCAATCTACAAACAAGTCTTTAAAATTATTTTACAACATTTCCTGTAGAATCAATTCTTAATACAAAAGATGCCCATTTTGGGTGTATATATATTTTCAGTGGTTTACTGTTGACTTATTTTAAATATATTAGTGTTACTACATGCAACTGCTTCCTGTAATTTAACAGCCTTTCCTTTTATTTACCTTCATATATGTCTACCCTCCATCTACCAAATAATTTGTCTGACAGTCAAAGATGGTTACCCTAGCTTCTGCTAAATTAAATGCAACGGTTTTAAACACTGGCCTGAAGAGGTTTGATTGCCATTTCAACACATGGATATAGTTACATTGATGCCTAAATTGCCATTTTCTGCAAAGAGCTGTGCAATGCTGGTGTCAAAGACTAGACAGTCACTATTCATAATGGCTGTTGCAATTCCCTCATGAATGGATCGAGGAGTTGCTTCCCAAGTCAATCGCCGCCTATGACCATTTAACTCAAGTCGGTAAGCAAAGTTTTCTGCTTGCTTGCGTGTTCCTATCAGCTGTACAATTGCAAAGAACTGCTGGTGACCATCATATTTTTCCTGTTTCTCCAAGACTAACATGAAATGAAAGCCAAAACAAGACTGCATCATAACCCAGTCAACAGCACCAGGAAGATTAATGTCTGTAGCAAGGAACACTATATCTTCTCCCTGAAGTGTTGTAATTGACTTATGTTGATGCATCAGATGTGGCATTACAGCATCCAGAGAACCTTGCCATTTACATGACGCACCAGGACATGGACAGGAATAAGGCCTAAACTCACACAGCTCCTCATGGTCTGCTTTTTCGGTGTGTGGCAAAGTTATCTCACATCCGGAAGAGGCATATTTACATGGGAATAGTACAGAATTGGCAACTTTCTCCATAGCCAGGTTACGAATGGAGCCCAGCGGGCCTCGGCAGGTTGGACAGCACGTAAGTTTGGGGCGACAGTTGCTACAAACAAGATGGCCACTCTGACACTGAAGAATTGGTGGCAGCACATAGTCAAAACACACAGGACACTCAAAGAGACTAGCCAAGTCATTATTGGAAGCTGTAGTGCCAGTCAGCGCAGGCACCCTCTGTGATGGCGTACACTTTGAAGTACCTGTAGGTAGTGCTGTAGCAGTCTGACGGCTCATTTCTGTAACAGAAGAGAGAACAATGAATGAGTATCTAAAGACATTTTATTTTCCTCTGCATACCGTATTTCTTGATTTACAAAGAAGCTTCAAAAGAAAATAGATACAAATGAAAGCAAAAAAAACATGTAATGCAAACTGCGTATACGTGAGGTGTAGAGTATCAGTTGTGCCGCATACAATACAGACACTTGTATGACATGTGAATTTAACAAGTGAAGAAGTTCTGCTAATTATTCTGAAGTGGAATTTACCTATTAGAAGCTGCAAGGGAGATGAGTAAAGATATGCTAAAAATGTAACCGAAATCCTTGAAGAAGTTTGTTGGTGGTGGGTTTGTTTTTTTTTTTTTTTTAATGCATTTACGAAATACTCCACCCAGGTCACTTGCGTGTAGCAACTAGGAGCACTACGGAACAATTCTAAGGCTGAATTTTAAGTTGCTGTGTATTTAGTGAGATGAGAAACTAGCCATTTTTAATGAAAAAATGAACTCCTGGATATGACCTTCTCAGTAATAACGTTTACTGTGTAATTTTTTAAAAAAATTGAAAAACCATAGCAAGGAAAAACATAGCTAAGAAGGTTACTACAGTGCTTTTTTCCCAGGATAGGATAGTGACTCTTCATTTTCATTACTCTGTTACTAAGGCCCATAGCTTGTAGAGCGCATCCACTGCTTCAGCTTCCCAAACTAAACCATTTGCGTAGATGCCAGAAAAGAAAAACAAAGCAATTATTTTACTGAATTTCAGTAAATTGAATTTCAGAATTAAGAAATTCAAAAGATTAAATTTGAGAATTCATTGTAGCATGTAAGTACTCAAACATTGCCAGTAGCTTGAAAAGGCACTGTTGATGAAGTTTTACATTCAGCGGAGTTTATACTGAAGTTCTATTCTTTCAAATGTCCCCAGACAAAAGCTAACAGCTGTCTGCCAAACAGCTCGCTCAAGCATTCAACAGATGGGGTGAAAGTACCAGATTTCTTAACATGTTACGGGTGCTACACTTTGTCCTGCACCCCCTAAACTCTCCTCCTTCTTGTGCAAAAGGAATTACTGGTACTACCAGAAAAAATAAACACTCCATTTTGAAAAAAGAAACCTTACCTTCGTAGGTTAAGGTAAGTTAAGTAAAATGCTACGCAAAATCGGTTTCTGTTACACAGTAAAATTCTCAACCCCCTTAAGTGCTTCTCTGCCAGTACAACAGCTCTGTATCTGTCACGCGTGTATAAAACTCTCAAAATAAACCTCATCTTTAATCTCCTTGCTATTTGACATGGGAATATTAGGCAATAGGCAAGCTTCCCATATTTAGCATCATTTCACCCGCAAACTTACTCATACTTGGACTAGATACCTCAAAGCAGCATACTGTGCATGCTTTTGCAAAACATCCACTGTTCAGAGCACAAAGCAAAGGAACTAAGAGATTCCAACATGCAAAATAACTTATCCCTTGACATTCAAAAAGCAATCAGATGGGCAATTTCAAATTCTACAGAA
Source organism: Ciconia boyciana (assembly GCF_034638445.1). NCBI lineage: Eukaryota > Metazoa > Chordata > Aves > Ciconiiformes > Ciconiidae > Ciconia > Ciconia boyciana. The sequence goes on along the minus strand of NC_132942.1, from coordinate 31,230,082 downwards.
GCACCTCTCCCCAGTCCAGAGCTAGAAAAGCACAAGTGTCTAAGACTCGGTATTCAGTCACTGATTTTATGAGTCTCACATGCCCAATAACAGCATCATCTCATGCCTCCAAAGTATCTTCCTTCATCTCAGGCTTGTTGGACTAGAAATACCCAGTTTCCATCTTCGGAAAAAAAACCCCATACAGTAGTTTTCAATTCTGGGCCTTACACTGTAGCGTTATGACAGCAATGCTTATATCTTTCGGCCTTATTTTCCTCCTGTAAGGCATTCCAGCTTAGATGAAAAGTTTAAGGTATCTGTGACAAATCAAATACATGTTCTGGGGAAGTAATGCCACACCAGCTTATTGCGAGGAGATTCAAATGAGAAGGCCTCTGCGACAACTGAGCACTGCTGCTATTTTTCCCCAACACCCGTAGGTGGGAGGCTCATGATGGCACACTGCAGTTCTATGCTCTAGAACAAATTATACACAGAGAATAATTGTACATGGGAGAACAAATTCTGATCACGCTCTTCACTTGGGAAGAGCTTAGAAATCACATGCACATTCATATGTAAAATTCTAAAAGTGTTTCCCTTCACATATTGTAAACACACACATTTCAGAAAAGTTTGTGTGTGCTTCATCTTACCTGAACCTATACGTCCTGATCCAGGGATCCCCAGTAACCCACAGGTAATGCTGGTGAAAACCACTGCGTTAGACCAGTTCCCTAGGCAGTCTGACGGGCTGGGTGAGCTCTGTTTTCTTTAATTACACCTCGCAGAGCCCATTCAACAGTTAAATTAAGCAACCTACAAACTCTGCAAAAGACCTCATGCACCGATGTACTTCTCACTTAAGCTTTCTAAGCTACGGAAGTACCAGAGAAAAGAACCGTACAGCCCTGTTTTATCACCGTTTCTGTATGTGACCAGCCTTCACACACACCTTCCACAACCGAGGACCATCCAAATGAGCAGGCAATGAAAATGAGCAGGAATCTGTGAACTAGACCATTGAGATTAGCACACAAGGAAGAAACTGGCTAAAGCTGTAAACTGTAATTTACCAAGCCTAAACCTGCCCAAAGCCTAAATTTTCATCACTCTCATTAACACAAAGATGTTAACACATCATGACGGAAAAGTCAGAGAAGTTCATTTTTTATAGCTCTCTTAAAAACTACAAGTTAATCACAAGTAAAAGCGTTAACAGTGTAATACATTTAACCCACCAAACTATCAAAAACATACAATTACAAACCAAGTAAAAGCAACTACGGAACTGGAAATAAAAGTTTAAAGACATTTTTAGTTACAAAAACTTTACTACAAGTAAAAGCCCCTATATACAATATTTGTTATTATGTTACCTTTGTTCACACACACTGGGAATAAGTCTCTAAGCAAGAGTGACAAACTAAGGCCCACTAGGTGTCATCTTCAAAAGCATTAGTTCTTGCAGCAAAAATTATTCAAAAGAACGTACCCGTTCGAAGAAGTGTAACCAACAGAAAGAGCAAAAAGGGAAAAATGTATTTTAAGATTTCCTCGTTCTAGATCAAGAAAAACTCTGTCCTTGATGACATCGGAAAGCACCGACCTGTTGATGAAACTAGTCTCGACACCGTTCTGGGGAAGGGTGAAATACACGCGCTACCGGGATCTCCCGAGGGAGACGATTTCACGGCTCCTGCAAAACCAGCTTAAAATACTGCACATAACACAATTCAAAAGCCACTACCTTTCCCCTTGCTGGTTTTACTTCCCGTCAAGCATGCACACAAGACTCCCTTCCACGAGTACAGCAAGCTGGAGGCCGATCTCCCCGTCATAGGGAGTGAAGCAGCTCATGGCGTTTCCGCGCAGAAGAGACGGGCTCGCGGCAGCGGCCCCTCCTGGGCGCGGGCAGCCCCGAGGGCGCGGGGCGGCTGGGGGGCGCAGGCCGGGCGCTGGCCCCGGCGAACGCCCCCGCGATCCCCGGCGGGACCCCGCGCCGCTCCGCGCGTTGTCGTTACAGCTTCGGGCCCGACCCCCCCCATTTACGGCCGCGCACGCTCCGCATCCACCGGCTACACCCACGCTCCGGCCCGGCGCCCCAAAATGGTTCCCCAAACTTCCCCCGCCGCGCCGGGCCGGGCCGGCTCCTCCCCGCCGGCGCTGCCCGCGCCCGGCTGCTGGCCAGCGGCTGAGGCGGCCCGGCCCTGCGCCAGGCGGCCGCGCCATTGGCTGCCCCGCGCTGGGCCCCGCTCCCGGCCCGGCGCGGGCCCCGCCCCGCCGCTGCCCGGGGGCCGCGGGGGCGCGCAGGGGAGGGCGCGGCGGCCCCGCTCGGGCGCGGCACCGGCGGCCCCAGGCGGCCACCCGAGGGGAGGGCCCGGGAGGGCCCGCAGAGCGGGACCCCGCCCCGGCCGCGCCGCCGCCGGGGGCTCAGCCGGCCGCGGAGCCGGGGGAACTGATCCCTTCCGACCGGCAGCGCCTCCCCCCCAGAACAGCCACCCGAAGAGCGCGTTCCGGCCTTCAAACACCGCATCGCCTCCATTTCCCGCACGCTCACACGGAGCTGGCGTCCCCGTACCCACGGCTCCCTTTACGTGTCACCTCCAAGGCATGTGGGACAACAACAGTACGTGCTGGACACGTGTCACAACTAGTTCTCTTTCAGAGACTTACAGATTGAGGGACCTGATCACCTTCCCCAAATAATTGTTTTTAAAAGCTATAGATTCCATTCAAAACTCTTCCAATAGGTGCATTTCACTTCCTGATCCTGCTCTTTCAAGGGTACTGCTCGAATTAGCATTTTCCACTGTGGATCTATAAAGTACCCATTCAACAGGAATTTTCTCCATTCGTATAAGGACTGTTCAATTAAGCAAAAACATAATAATCTCAAGGAAAAGACAAGACCGACAGATTTGGAACAATGTGGCATGTGTGAATATCCACATGGACTATTTAAAAAATTAGAACAGTTTAAGGATAAAGGAGTTGGAAACCAACTCAACATGCTTGCATGATGCACATGCAGGGCTCAGAAAAGCTTAGGCGTTATAGAACACAGATGTAATGATGATAAGATCATGGAAGTACAAGTTTCAGTGGAGGCAACAGAAGAACACACTGCAATAAATTGTTTTGGTCACATAAAAGGTAAGGCTACAGTATCTGAGTAAAGGAAATTATCTTTAAAAATGCTTTCCTACTATTTGAAATTCAGGTCCTGTTCAAGGAAGACTGTGGAAACTTGTGTCAGCACTAGAACACATGCAAATAACGCCCAATTACTATTAACAAAAACTAACAACTCGATACAAGGTATGCTTCAGCTTCACCCCCAAATGTGCAATATACAACATCCCCACCAGTTAAGAGTCAATAAAGTTTCCAAGCAAAGCAGAAAAGCTGAAGAAAACCAGCAGAGGAATGGCTTTTGAGAAACTAAGAGCATGTTCTGAAGTGTCTGAAACATGCCCTAAGCTTTCTCTCCAGCAGCAAGGTGGCTGTCCCCAAAACACCACCACAAGCCCTTCACCAGGTTAGCTAATGCTGTATGCTCTTTGCTATGCTGCAATACAATGCGCAATGCCTGAAGAGAGAAAGCCTTTGAAACCCTGGATGGGTAAAAAAAATTACAGTGAGAATGGGAAGATGCAATCAATTCACTGTTTCAAAAGCTCGGCTAAGGTGCAGACATAAGGAAAGCAGTTTCAAGAGAAGTTCAAAAAGATGATGTACCTCACATGCCATGGAATTACTAACAGTGTATAGGAATAGATTGATACCCTTTCAGCTTCTCATCTTTCAAAGGTGTTAGCTTCAGACACCATTCCAGAAATCACATCTCCTGCATTTCACTGAAATTCAGGGCACCTTTTACAAATTCAAGTTAACACCATCCACTTCTCCAAAATCTTCACTCGTATCAAATAGATTAGACTTGGGTTTAACAATTTGCTTTTGAGAGGGTAACTGAATATTAGTTTTGGAAATAAACCTCACAAAACTTCTGTATAGTCATCTTAATGGCTGGAAGGGGAAAAAAATCTCATATAATGCTGAAGAGTGACGCAAGGACAGAAAAAAATGCCTTATCACAAGTGTCTATATGTGATGCAATAAAATATTTTTTCAATCACATTTCAGAACTAATTGAATTTTGAGATTTCCATTCAAAATGCATTTTTAATGCATTACATCCATCAACAACGTAATACAAAATCTTTCAACTTTTCCAACTGTACAATCATATTTGAAAATGAGACTTTTTAAAAAACAATACCCTGTTACAGAGCACTGGAAACGAGAACATTTCATGACAGTGTTCGAAGCTGTGAAAAACACTGACAGGTTACTTTTTTCAAGATGCAATATAAGCCAAAGAATGTCAAAACCCAGAAGCTAAATGAACTGTTGAAAATACTCATTAAACAGGTGTAAATAAGAACTTAAAAGAAGATACAGAAAGATTAGCCAATATCATCAGATATTTGTACAATTCAATATTGATAACTTCTGTAAAATATTATAAACAATAAATATTTTATTAAATAATATAAACAATAAATTGACAAGATTAAAGAGTCATCAATATTTCTTTGGCGGCAGAGGGAAGGTTTCATGAACGCAACAGAAAAAATAAGTGTGTGTATATTTAGAAACAAGAAGGGGTGGGGTGGTTGTGTGTACACATATACAAGTATACACAAAGTACATAATCTCATGCCCAAGAAACTTCAAGTGTTACCGATACAAAGTCCCAAGTGAGTATTATCTTCAGAATGAAGGTAATTAAAAAGCACACTTTGTTCCGATTAAAAAGGGGAGACAGTGTATTTTAAGTAGGGAACTGTCTTGCAATTTTTAAAGTAGCATTAGGTTAATTTTATATTAAAAATTCTTAGGATACCCCATTTTTGTACCATAGCTGCTCAATTATGAAAAGTCTTAAACTGCTGAGGACAACATCTATAGCACTACAGAAAAGCCAGCTTTTCAAGTACATGTACTTACTATTTCTGAAAATAATTTTCCAAGGAATCTAACTTTCCTCTGTCCCCTCTGGCACTCATAATCATCAATGTACAGCAAAACAGAAGGGAAAAAGGTTTTAGCAGGCTCTAGTAAAAATATTATATATTGCCCTCACCACCACCAAAACCACACTTAAGCAATCAAACATATACAACGTTAAGTATATTATGCACAAGTGTCTCAGAGAATAGCTTGTCAATATTTTTTTTAAATTAATATTTTAAATTTCTATTTAAATTTTAAAAGACATTTTAGGGGGCAAGGTTCTTCTGTTTTGAAGTCTATCTATTCATGTCTCACAGCTCTTGGGAGATGTTAAACCATAAAGGCCTGGCATGGTTAATATCAAACGCATGCCTGTTCCTGCAAATCTGACAACACTGGACACAGAAAGGTACGTCCCTGCTTATACACAGCCTCTGTACCTACTGTGTTTGGTCTGCTTCAAAACTTTTAGAAGATAGTTCGTGACATAAATTATTAGTCAACTACATAACACAATTTAGTCTCTATGCACTCTGGTTTTGATTCATGAATTATGAATTTTTTCAACCCTTCCAGACACTGGTTTTTTTAGTGCCCTTAACTATATGCTGTTTGTTATTTCAGACACCTCAAGGCTTGTTTTCCTGCATAATAACCAAAAGCCAGAGCAATCCAATGTAACAGAATATTATAAAACAAGACAAAAAATTTTGAAAAATTGAGGCGAGTCTCATGATGATTTCCTTTTCCAAAATGTTATCTGTCCAGTTCATCTCCTTTTCATACAATATTACAACAATTTCCACTACCTTGTAGCGACCTAGCTTGCCTGAAATTGCAGGTAGTTTTTTTCTTGCACCTCAAGACACTCCCTACCATCCCCTCTGTGCAATCATCAGGAAAGGAAATCCCAGTGGATTTATATAATCACGGAATCAGTCATCCTCTTCATGGCTACCTCTGCAGTGAACCACCAGACCTTAACGCTCAATGTTTCTGATGCTATCATATATGTTCTCTTGTACACAATGTAATCACTGAGTCATTGCCAGTTGGCAATCCAGATCTTCTCCAAATCCAACGCATACTACGTGGCAGATGCAGATACAAACAGCGCTATGTAAACACAAACATTATTACGCCCATCAAATTACAGTGACCTGTTTCTAAACCAATACAAAAACTTGAGCCTTGGCTAGCGCTGTTTGACTTCTGCTTCATCACTATCATTAACTATTTCTCCTGCCTATCTATGCCAGAACACTAAACATCAACCCAGGAGGTGGATTTTTCTAGCTATCAAAGATTTTCTTTCCAATAAATTTATAATGTAAAATTAAGAAGGAACAGTGTCCTATAGAAGATATACAACCACATAAAAATCATTATCAGCAAGCAAGTACTACCATGACTATAGCATTCATTTTTAAAGGCAACAAAGAACTTCATCAATGTAAAAAAGCGAATAACCCATACTCTAGACAACCAGAATTTTCCATATTCTAGAGAATCAAGAGCCAATTTAGCATGCAATATCAGAGACTGTACTGCTATGATACTCCAGTCTCGCAAAGAAAGATAAGCTGAGGAAGAAAGTTGAAGAAGAAATTACTAACTGATAAAACCCCAAATTTCATTCTAGAATGAAAACTAGAAATGTCTGATCAATAGCAAAAACCCAAGTTTGGACCACTCACCCTGCACTATATAATCAGAGAACATCCCAGCTTTCACATGTCTTCCAATTATACGTAGCATTAAATAAAAAAACAGGTTTCTCTGTAAATTCAGACCATCAACAAATTATAAAGCAGAATAGGATGTTTATCTCCCCCATCTTTTGAGCTTGGAAGGAAAGGAAGCAGGACAGAAAGCAAAAGCTAGAGAAATTATAAAGGAAATTCCTGAAAATTCAAGCTATACTAAAAACAATTTATCAAATGCCACCACTAGAAAAAGAAAATAGAGCAATACATTAAATAAACTGGTATAAGCAACAAAAGGAAAAATTATTGATATTCGGTAATCTATTGTAATAAAAGAAAGTTAAGTCGCAAATTAGCTAGTGAATCAACCTTTTCCATTATATATAGTTAAACAAAAATACAGAGAAGCAGCAGCATTCTTTAAATACAAATCATAACCAAACACTTGCATTAAAAAGGTCATGGGCCACTTCCAAATTAGACTTTACCATATTTTTCCGTTTTAAAAACAAGCAAATAACTTCTCTCGCTGACACTACCGAATCCCACCCTACTACAGCGGCGTGAAGATGGTGGTACAGAAATACTGCTCAAAGCTGTATACTCCACACTCTTGCACTGTACCTGAAGCGGTGCTCTGTGACCAATGCCTTCTCTTTTCTCCCTTCACTAGCTCTGTATCCTCAATGCCAGTATCAGTAGTCAGTCAATGGCCAAAGCATTCCTTGACATAGGACACCTGAACCTCTAGCATGCCCCACACAGAACCTATAGCATGATAAACTATGGTATGAACTCAGAACACCAGCTGTCTCACACTAGCCTTCTCAGATACCAAACTGGACGTGCCTTTCTGCAGCCTGCCATAGTTTGAGCACAGTAAAGCTAACTGAGATAAAGCAGAAGTACAGGTTTCAAAATATAGATGGCAGAAACCACAGAATCTAACAAAATAAATAAAAATTTCATATGAAAATACAGACAACTCTGTGCAAACACTAAATAACAGGGAAAAGTTTTTATTTTATTTTTTAGTAATATTTAATTTCCTTTCACTGTGCACAGAGCACACTGAACTGAGCTGCATCAGGATCACCTTCCAACAATAATTCAGCCCAGTAATTTCTATGAACACAGGTAGACAGTTACCTCTTAAAAAGTCCCACACATAGCATGTTGCAATAAAAAGTAAGGCAGGCATACAGGAGGATCAGCTACAAAGTGAATTAGTAACAGCACCAGAAAAAAAAGCAAGTTATTCTTCATACTGTAACATATACTACCATTCAGAAGTATCTAAAACAGGAAGTGCTTAATTCTGTTCTATAAGATATCATAGATGGGCTCTGTATAGAATTACACTCTATTAGTAAAAAAAAGGAAAAAAAAAAAACCCTCTGTAAATGTTAACAGCAAGTCCTACCGAGTGTGACAATTTGGGGGCTGTGTTTCTTTCTTCAGTCTGATTTTGCAAAAACTATATTCTTCACTGCATACTGTAATTACCACGCAATATTGCATCACTATTCCTGTGCCTGTGGCAGACACAGGGAAGAGGGTGTGGCATGGAAGTGCCTACCTTAATTCAATAAGGCTAAACTAAAAGAAGTACCTGTACTTTGATGCGTCTTCACATACAAAGTCTTTCTGCAAAAACTGTTCCAATTCAAATTCAAGACCTGTTTTATGCTCAATATTTTTTCTGCATAACTAAATAGTACTAGGGAGCAGACCATCAAAATAACCAGAACCAATCAAGGAGGACCTGGCCTATAAAAGAGACTGATCATGACACAGAAAGCCGCTCTGTAGGAGGAGTCAGGACAGGATTATGTACATTGACTATTTTTATAAAGATCTCTCCATCTCGTGCATTGCTTAGGTTCATACATATTTCCATCTCAAATAATAATTTATTCTTGTGATCCTTAATTTGTTCTGTTTTCCTGTATGCAGTCCTGATGACAGTGGAGCCCCACAAAGAATGGCAATCTGACCTGTGGAGGGCAAACATGTAGGGGAGGGCTTGGAGAACTGAGATACTGATTCCAGAGTATAGATCTTGGTGCCCCAAGGTATGTCAAACACGAAATCTACACATAAGTACATCCAGCATCACAGAGCAGAGTAGTGATGCTGGAAGCCTAACTTTTAACTCATCAGAAATTACTAATTTTTCAGAACTTCTAGTACTAACCTACACAGGATCTCTAGTCATCTTGAGGGAGAGTTTTTACAAGTTGTTGTTTTGTTTTTTTTAAAAATCTAGATATTTAATCTCCAGAAGCAAGAACAGTTAGAAGAATGTCAGATAAAGATAATGTATTTTATCACACACACACAACATTTTAAATGTAAAGGATCAAGTCCATATTTTTAAAATGGACATTTCTACATTTTGGAAGTAAGATTTTCCTACTATGGATACCTAATTCAAAAGGAAAGCTATGGAAACGTAAGATGTGACACAGGCTTTTGTATTTTGTTGATACGCTGTCGGTAGAAAATAAAGAGCACTGAAATGATTTACATTGTAACAAATATAAGACCTTAGTAAAAGAAGTGCAAAACCACAGTGGCATTTTCACATTTCTGACAGTTCCAAACTTTTCAGTACTTCATTTCTTTAAACTCCCATCTTCTACATGTCTTGCATTTCTAGCATCCTTATTTAAAGTACACGTGCCTCCATTAAAACCAATAAAGTTTTCCCCAGGTTAAGTTTTCCCCGCTCATCAGTTCTGAATCAACTGTTTCTGTAGTATTGTTGCACAAGGATTCAACTACCACCATTAAAAATCTTTTTTTCAATAATTATTACAACGTTACTCAAATTTTCAAACTTGGCTACTGACAAGTCTACCATGGTCACACTCCTGCACAGAGTAACAGCTCTACTGCTTTTCATGAACACATCCGTTCTAGAATGTGGCTTTATCTCACAAATAAGAGCACTTTTCCAGCAAGTATTATCAACTGGAGGCATAGCAAACAGAAATGGGTTGAACTGCTGACTCCACAGACCACCATGTTACATGAAAAGATTGAGCATTCCTTGAAACCTTAAAAAAAAAAAAAAAAAAAAAGGATTAGTGGTACTACAGTAGTCTGTGGCAAGGGAGACCTGGGTTTAGTTCCTCCTCTGTCACGAGTTTCTGAGTCACCACAGGCAAGTACTTCCCTGCCTTTTACAGGTTTTAAAATACCATAAGTAGCTGCGAGTCTCAGACATTAATGCAAAAAGGAATGAATTAACTTGATAAGGATATTAAATTAACTCTGTAGACCCTATTCAAATTTACTTCAGGTTAGTAATAACTAAATATCATTATACACTAAAGACTACTATGTTAAATCATTTAACATCTCACTTTTTACAGGCAGCAATAGTCAAACTTCAATCACTGTTCACTTTCCAACTCCTGCTCACCTATGGATAACTGCCCTCTTCATTACAATATTTTGTACATCAAAGAGAGAAATTAGGGAGCCATTGGCAACACCCTTCTCACTAATTCTATTGTATCTAATCTGAAGGCCTCCTTCTGAGACATGAACTCCATACTGTCATTTTACGGAAAGCAAATAAAGTAACCTTTCTTTCTTTAGAGGGAACCTTGTATTACCCAAAAAAATCCCTCAGCTTTCTTTGTGAAGATCCAACTACCCAGCTTTTGAAGAATTTGAATTCAAATTCAGCAGAAAAAAAGTGCTCTCAGGCAAGAGAACTATATGTTCTTTTATTGCCAGTAAATTCTGATCAGGTATATCTCAAATGCTAAATAAAATGCCTCACTCTTTCACTTACTTGTATTGCTTGAGAAATGTTTCATGGTATACAAAATTAAAATTCAACCATAATCACTCTGAAGTCAGGCCTGAGTCTGCATCAGAAAATAAAACACGTGATATTATAAATGGTTTGGAAATGGCAGGAGTAGATGTATCTTTCTACTACTTCATGCTCTCTTCATCAGCACTTTCTAAATTCAACACCTATCACTACGTCCTTCTCCACAAAATATTGTCCTCTCTTCTGTTATGTAGTTAAATCAAAACTTGAGTCTATGTTGCAGTGCTGAATCTCAAACGTCAAATCTTAACAATGGCTCACTATCTAGAGCGTAACTGTAAATTTCAGTACTTCTTAGCCTTTTTCTTTTACAGGAGTGTTACAAAACTATATTAAGTTGGAAGATCAAGCATTCAAAAATTACAAAATAAAAAATTTAAAGTTTCACAGGCAACCCTAAGTCTACTTCCTCAAATGCATATTAAGGAACAACATTCATGAAATAATCTTTTTCCCCACACTCAACTCCTTTAGTAGATGAGCACCTGTACATCCATGGAAGAATTATGATTGTACATGGAACAACAACTTTTCCTCAAATGGAACACCTGATTTTAAAATAAAGCTGTTTAGGGCAGCAGCTGGTTTTAATATGCATAAAAGAGCTGTTAAAATTACTGCTTTACAGGTGCTGTTTTAGAAGAATGTCTGCCTCAGCTTCTATTATGGAATGCATATTTTTTCTTTGTAAAATTTCCTTTCTAATGATTATACTTGACCTAGCACAAAGCCAGACTAAAATGTTATAGTACATCATCAACATTTGCCAGCCACATTATGCCCTAGTCACACCTGTGCAACCAGTCTTCAAATTACATCCTTAACATACTTGCGTAATCACAGATATCAGCCATGTAGAGACGAACCCTACACAAATTAACTCTCAACTGCATTGACACCTTCATGCATAAAAAGGGTAAAAAAATTCCTGTGAATTAAAGTAATTTTGTGACTCTAATGATTTTATATATATATATTACACTTATACACATGCATATATATTTCAAAATAAACAGTTATTCAGAAATCAAAATATTAGTTGAGCAGAGCATTTTCACAGCTTTTACAAGACAACTGCACATGCACATAAGAAGAAGGAAAGGAACATGACTTAAGGCTCATAAATAGGCAAAAGGGAACAAGTTTACATGAATTTAAAAACTAGCTTTAGTTAAACATGAGAAGTTTATCTTGCACACCTTAAAGTGGGGTTATATATGTGTCAACAGACAAATGCATATTGAAGCATGTTTCAAACACAATTTCCAAAACAACATTAGGTAATTTAAGAAGATTAAAATATCTGATCATAAGACTAGCAAATTTTGAGTCCTATCTCTGGTCAAAAAAATGACAGGAGGTAGTCAGGTTTCAAAAAAAAAAAAATCAGAGAGTCCATTTTCACAGATCTGAGGACAGGATTAAGGTCTTGGTTCTAAGCTGATACATGGAGTTATAGTGATTATCTTTCAAAGAGACAGTAGCAACATTACATGTTTTAAAGGTTCTGAAATATTTTAATAGCACTTTTAAGAACTGCTCAGTTACAGTATTTCTTAAGAGCTTTCAGATACCATTACAAACAACTTAAGAAAATGGTTGTCTATAGCACAAAGCACAATCCACCACACAGGCTCCACGACTCCAGGCACACACACAGAGTATGTCAGAGTGCAATTCCACCATTTCTACAACAAACCAAAGCAAGCTGCCACCAAAATGAATGGTCCCGGCTGCCTGCCTTTTACCCATTAGTTTTCTTTCTCTTTAAGGTACCATAGTCAACAAGATCAGTCTTGCACAACAACATGAGTGCTTACACTGGCACACCAGGCACACACCAAAAACAAGTTGCCAATGGAGGGCGAGACCATTCTTTCTTAGCTGTAAGCCTGCACTTACACTGATCCCAAGCGCACCCACAATGTCAGAGGATGACATCTCTTGCAGCAGCACTGGCTCTTACGTTACCATGCAGCAAGCTACTCTGGGAAGTGAACCAGATAACACTCAGCCATT